>NC_084837.1:607500-955000 GCF_033115175.1 Lepus europaeus
CAGTATGTGGTGCCCGTGTCCCTGTCCTGAGGTGGACTCAGTGTGTGGTACCCGTGTCCCTGTCCTGAGGTGGACTCTGTGTGGTGCCCGTGTCCCTGTCCTGTGGTGGATCAGTGTGTGGTGCCCGTGTCCCTGTCCTGAGATGGACTCTGTGTGGTGCCCGTGTCCCTGACCTGAGGTGGACTCTGTGTGGTGCCCGTGTCCCTGACCTGAGGTGGACTCTGTGTGGTGCCCGTGTCCCTGTGCTGAGGTGTTCTGTGTGGTGCCCGTGTCCCTGTGCTGAGGTGTTCTGTGTGGTGCCCGTGTCCCTGTCTCCTGAGCCAGGACTCTACCTCTGGAAGTGCCACTCTGTTTTGGTAGAGGCAAGTGGCTCAGATCAGCCACAACAAGGGTGTGGCCTTATCCCTTCCCTGCCTCGGGGGCCCCCCAGGGGACCTCAGTTGGCTGCGTCACCCCCACTTTCTCAGCCTGGAAACAGAGGCGTGCTTGCTGTCTCCACTCCTGCCGGACTTTGCTGTGAGACTGACAAACGGGAATGCGCTTGCACAAACCACCCCGCCGTGACTGCCGGCTCAGCCCCCAGGACCCTCTCCTGGGTTCGTCCTCAGAGCAGCCTCCTCTGCCTTGAGACCTTGAGGAGAAGCGGAGAGGTGGGGCTTGGTCAGGCCGGCAGAAGGTAGCCCACAGCTGCAGCTCCCAGGACTGCCTGGGACGGCAGAGCCGTGTGGAGGTGCCGCGCGCCGTGCCTTTCAGCTGAGACCCTCGGCCACTCCCTTCCCTGCAGACAGCACCCAGGGCCCCCTGGGAAGGAGCAGCCCTCGTGGGAGGAAGCAGACCCGGGCTCCACCCTCCTCTGGAAATGGAAAGGCACCCAGAGGTGCCCAGGCTCTGCCTCACCGAGCACCCTGTCCTGGAACTGGAAGACCCGTGTCAGCCAGTGCTGCCCTCACCCCACTGCACAGAGCCGGACACCTGAGTAGGGGAGAGCTGGGCACTTCTGTTCGGACCTAGCACTGTCCTCGGCCTGCTCACAGCACACGTGCAAATGCATGCACACATCTGTGCGTGCACACACATGCAAAACACATGCACACGTGCACACACATGCACACACACGTGCACACACATGCCCTGTGCAGAGCTGGTCTGCTAGAGGTTAGCATGGTCCTTGCTGTGGGCTCTCATCCCAGGGTCTGGTTCCCTGCTGGTCAGACTGCACCTGGCCCATCTTGTGCCCCTGGAGCAAGCAGAACCACCGACCCTCGGGCCCCACTGGGTGGTCTTGACTTGGGGGCAGTGAGAGCAGAGGGCACGGGAGCCAGCCTCACCCAGGCTCTGCCTGCATCCCAGGAGCCCCTTTGCCGCCTCCCTCCCCTCAGGCTGGGCCGGCTCCCTTGTTGAAATCTCTCCAGGGAGCTGCCATGGTACACGGTGGCGCTCACTTTCCCGGTGACTCGGGATGCGTGTCCAAGCCCACAGCGGCTGCTGTTGCCGTCCCCGGGCTGCCCGTTGCTGTCTCTGAGTGGACTCTACCTTTACATAGCAATGAGGTGCTTGCCCCGCCCGTGTGTGCTCTGTGCTGTGCGAGGTCTGTCCTACAGCATCCAAGGCCCCTCGCTGACCCACAGGGGCGGGGGTGCGCGTAGATCCCTGGACAGCATGGGATGAGGCGGGGCCCTCACTGCCCGGCCACCCTCACTACAGCGGCTCTGCAGCCCTGGGCAGCCGGAGAGCTGTGAGGCAGCCAGGGCCGGAGGCCATGCGCGTGTCCCTGCCGTGTGCCACGTTGTGCTCCCAGCGTCCTGGCCTGGGCACATGGACATGGGCAGCAGGTGCTGCTGTGGCCAACACTGTCCACTGAAGTCAGGAGGCGCCCATGCCCTGAGTCCTCCATGTCCGCTCCTCTGCTTCTGGCGTCTTCAGTCCCCAGCCACAGCACCAGGGGCCATGTGGTCCCCGGCAGCTGCAGGGAGGTGTCCGGGGGGCTGTGGACGCTGCCGTGGCCAGAGCTCCTGCCCATCTGCCCACCCATGGCGGCCCTGCCTGGAAGGCCTCACTGCTTCCTCTGGGCCCCAGAGGGGGAGAGGCGGACGAGGAGCCGAGAGCCTGCACGGAGGGCACTTGGGACCCGCTTCGGCGTCCAGCCTGAATCTGCTCACTGGCCAAGTGTGCGCATGTCCCTGCACGTGTGCAGATCCCGGATGCAGACACGCCTTGCACATGGGTGTGGGAACACGTGACTGACACACAGATACGCATGATGGAGAGAACAGACAGACGGACACGCGGACACACACGTGACGCTCCGTGCTGCCTCAGGCCTCTCACTCAGGCAGGGCGTCCCCAGCACCTCTTCCCTTCAGATCGGCCCGTCTTGGACACCCCAGGACATGTGTGGGAGGCCGTGGTGGTTAACGGCTCCGAGAGGTGAGACCTGGGCCCATTCCAAGCTGAGTGGGCCTTTCCAGGATAGGAGCGGGCTGTGTCTCGTGTCCACTCACCCAGGGCAAAGCCCCACCCCAGGAGGGTTGGGGGCCTGGCTGGCCCAGTGCTGCCCTGGGGACTCAGGGCGCCGGCTCTCCCCAGCAGGACGCCCTGCTCTGTGAAGGCCAGGCAGCCCTGGCTTCTCCCCTCCAGGCCTCCAGGGCTGAGGCAGAGCAGTCCTGAGCCTACAGAGCCGGCAGTGACCTGGGCGTGGTTGCCTGGAGGACAGGAAGCGTTGAGCACAGAGCAGTGTCCTGGGAGACGGCCCGCCTCCTGCACCACCTCGGGTCATGTCTGCACCTCCTCCAAGGACGTGGGGGCCCCATCCCCACGGTGCAGACAGAGCCTCTGGGGACGGCACACGCCCCCATCCCACTGGCCCTGTTTCCTCGTGCTTCATACACGTTCTGTGTCCCAGAACTCACAGCCCTCGGATTTCTAGGGTGTCTAGAGACGTAGCCACGTCCGTCTTGTTCGAGAGATTATGTTACTCTGGCTCAGTGTGTCTGACACTGAACCGGGCCTAAGCCTCAGGGCCTGGGGGCTGCAGGGTCTGTGAGGGGGCTTTGTTCCGCCTGGCTGCACCCAGGAGTTCTTTCCTGTAGCAGGGCCTGAAGTGCTGTGAGCCCGGGGCCTGGTGGGGCTGGCCTCGGGCAGAGCCTGGGGCCTGCGCCGTGTCTCTGAGGCTGTCACACAGCCAGGAGGCGGCAGCCCGTCTGGGTGACACCAGTTCTCCAGTGTGTGTCTGGACTTGCGCTGTCTGCCCCTTGAAAGATTGCAGCTGGGGTGTAGCTGGCGGGTGCCTGCTCAGACGCTGTGCAGCTGTCCGAAGAGGCAGAGAGCAGGGACTCCCGAGGTGCAGAGGGCAGGAGGACCCTGGACCCCAGCAAGTGTGGACGGCGGTGAGCGTCTTGATGACAGCCTGCCGGCCAGCTCGTCTCCCGCTGCCGTGTGTGGCAGAGCTGTCACCGAGCCTCTGAGCCACCCCGCAGCAGGAGGCCAGCAGCCTTCTCGTGGCTTGGAAGGACCCTGCCTGCGGCCGTGCGATGGGAGAGTCCACAGAGGTGGGGATCCCTCCGCGGGTCCCAGGGACTTCTGCTCCGGGCACTGGCTTGCTCGCCTGTGAGGGCTGCGGCCTCTCCATCTGTCTCCTTTCTCCTTCTCCAGGGCAGTGTGGGGCCTGGGCTGTGCACGTCTGCGGGAGAGGCAGGCGTCAGGGTGCTCCTGGGACCCCACGGCATGGGGACCTGGGCGTCCTCCAGCCTTAGCCCTTCCAGTCGCTCCCTGGAAGTGAGCACCCTGCCCTGGGAAGAGTAGGGGCCTGGCGGGGTGGGGAGTGAGGCCCCCAGGGAGGTCCGGCCCCAGGCAGCCAGAGCCTGAGCACGCAGCCCGCCTGCCCTTGGCCTTGGGCGCTGGGCCGGAGGGGAGGCCGCGGCTGCTGCCCTCCTCTGTGGCCTGGGGGTGGGTGGGCGCGGCCTGGCCCGCACTCCTGGAAGCAGGCGCTGGACTCCGTGCCTCAAACTCTTCCGTTCCTGGTACATTTCAAGTCGGCAGTTGAAACCTTCGGCGTGATGTTCAGTAGTTGGGAAAGATGCCGTTTCCAGAATGTTGTAAATATTGACATCAAAAAATACACCATTCCTTTAATGCGCCTAATGAACTTTAATGCCAGAGCGACTTGGAGCGTCACCTGTTGGGCACAGGGCCCTGCTCTCGGGCAGTCGTGCATGGCTCCCCGTTCACCCCAGTCACCCCATGAACCTCAGCTCCGTGTCGCAGAGCTGCATGCGCGGAGGCCTTATTGTCTGTTCCCTCATGACGCACGGTGGCAGAAAACCTGAAGTTCGCTCGTGATGCCCAGGGCCCTATGTCCCAGAGAGGACGGGTTTGGGGCTGTCGCCACGGGGCTCAGCAGTCAGGCCGAGGGCCAGATGATGCACCGGGGACTCCCCAGAGGACATGGGGAAGACACCGAAATAGAGGCACAACAACCCCCCCCCCCCCCGGAATCCGCATGGTCTGCGTGAGATGCCTGGTGCCGGAGACGTCTGGGACTCGGCGTCTGGGACTGCACTGCCCACGGGCCCGGAGCTCTTCACTGAGCCTGGCGTCCTGCTCAGGCAGGGACGGTGTGGGCAGCTCTGTCCGTTTGGCTGGTGTGTTTGCGCCACACAGACACGAGCTGGGGCAGGCGTCCTGGGACAGCTGGTGCGTTGTCTGCTGGAAAGCTTGCCTTGGGCTGTTGTTGAAGAACAACACGCTCTGAGCTGATCCTCCTCGCAGATTCGTCCCCTCCCGTGTTTCAGAAGAATTGACAACGACTCAGCTTGCAAGAGGGTTTGTCACTCGCCAGGGGTCTTTGTCGTGAACTCCGTGGGCTTCTACTCCCGAGACTTAGAGCAAGTTTGTGTTTCCATCTGAGAGCGATGTGTGTGCACATACGTGTATTTGTATGTACATGTGTGTATGTGATCTGCACGTGTATGTGTGATCTGCATGTGTGTGATCTGCATGCACATGTGACATATGAATGTGTGTATGTAATAGGTGTGCGGGAATGTGTGTATGTGTATGGATGTCTATGTGTGTATATATGACATTAGTGTACATGAGGAATGTATGCAAATGTGGTATGTATTTAGCACTGTTTATATGAGACATGTGCGACACGTGTATGTGTGTTTGTGTGTTTATGTGTGTATATGGTATGTGCAGGACATGTGTATGTGTGAGGTATGTAGCATGTGCATATGTGTGATGTATGTGTACATGTATATGCATGTGTGTCTTTGTATCTCTGTGTGATGTGTTTGTGTGAGTGTGTGATGTCTGTGTGTGTCTGTGTATATCTGTGTATGTGTGTGTCTGAGTGTGTGATGTGTGTGTGTACATCTGTGTGTATCTGTGTATGTGTGTGTGATGCATGTCTGTGAGTGTCTGCGTGTATATCTGTGTCTGTGTGTATCTGTGTGTATGTCTGAGTGTGTGATGTATGTCTGTGTGTCTCTGTATGTGTATATCTGTGTATGTGTGTGTCTGTGTGTATCTGTGTATATCTGTATGTGTATATCTGTATGTGTGTGTGATGCATATCTGTGTGTGTGTATGTGTGTGTGTCTGAGTGTATGATGTGTGTGTGTCTCTGTGTGTGTACATCTGTGTGTATCTGTGTATGTGTGTGATGCCTGTCTGTGTGTGTATGTGTGTGATGTGTGTCTGTGTATATCTGTATGTGTATATCTGTGTATGTGTGTGTGTCTGTGTATATCTGTGTGTGTCTGAGTGTGTGATGTGTGTCTGTGTGTGTACATCTGTGTATATCTGTATGTGTGTGATGTGTGTCTGTGTGTGTCTGTGTTTGTGGGGGGTAAGAATTAGTGCTAATATCATTTCTGAAGCCAAAGCAGAGCTCTGGCTGCCAGCCTTGGCGCCTGCTGGGATGAGGTGATCGTCCCAGGTGAGGGACGAGGGCAGGGACAAGCACCCTGTCCTGGGCAAGCTGATCACGGTGTAGCAAGACGGCCGCTGAAGGCATGCCCCCCCCGCCCCCAGAGGGCGTCCAGCCGATGGACGCAGTGGGCAGTGTGGTCGGCAGTGGTGGGCCGTTGCCAGTGGTTGTGACGTCGCTGGGCTGGGGGAGCGTGCTGTCGGAGGTAGCCTGGAGTCACAGGGTGCACCGGCTCTGCTGTGCGAGGTGCACGTGACTCAGGTTCCTGCAGAGCAGGAGGTGAGGACGCAGGGGAGGCCTCCGGGTCCCGAGGTGTGGGGCAGCCTCCACTTCTGTCAGCCTCAATCCAGACTCGCCGGGCTGAGCAGTTAGGGGAGGACGCACGTGGAGCCCATGGTGGCAGTGCAAGTGGGGCTCGTGCTGAAAACTGCCTGTTCATCCACAGTTCAGATCCAACCGGGGCCTGGTGTCTGCAGCCTCACTGTGGGCCGGGGCGCTCCTGCAGGGTTATGGTGCCCCCAGGGGACTGTTCAGACACAGGACCAGAGGCCGCAGAGGCTGGGCCTTCCCCAGGTGCTCCTGCCACTGACCGAGCCCGGTGTCCACGTGGAGCCCGGGCCCCTTCAGGGGAACAGTGGGGTTTGTGCCCTGTGTGCTGGGGGTGTGGTTTCTTTGGGGAACGGGGGTGGGGTTTGTGCCCTGTGTGCCGGGGGCGGGGTTTCTCTGGGGAACGGGGTGGGGTTTGTGCCCTGTGTGCCGGGGCGGGGTTTCTCTGGGGAACGGGGTGGGGTTTGTGCCCTCTGTGCCGGGGGTGGGGTTTCTCTGGGGAACAGTGGGGTTTGTGCCCTGTGTGCCGGGGCGGGGTTTCTCTGGGGAACGGGGGGGGGGGGGGGGGGTTTGTGCCCTGTGTGCCGGGGCGGGGTTTCTCTGGGGAAAGGGGGCGGGGTTTGTGCCCTGTGTGCCGGGGGCGGGTTTTCTCTGGGGAACAGGGGGGTTTGTGCCCTGTGTACCGGGGGCGGGGTTTCTCTGGGGAACGGGGTGGGGTTTGTGCCCTGTGTACCGGGGGCGGGGTTTCTCTGGGGAACAGGGGGGGTTTGTGCCCTGTGTGCCGGGGCGGGGTTTCTCTGGGGAACGGGGTGGGGTTTGTGCCCTCTGTGCCGGGGGTGGGGTTTCTCTGGGGAACAGTGGGGTTTGTGCCCTGTGTGCCGGGGCGGGGTTTCTCTGGGGAACGGGGGGGGGGGGGGGGGGGTTTGTGCCCTGTGTGCCGGGGCGGGGTTTCTCTGGGGAAAGGGGGCGGGGTTTGTGCCCTGTGTGCCGGGGGCGGGTTTTCTCTGGGGAACAGGGGGGTTTGTGCCCTGTGTACCGGGGGCGGGGTTTCTCTGGGGAACGGGGTGGGGTTTGTGCCCTGTGTACCGGGGGCGGGGTTTCTCTGGGGAACGGGGTGGGGTTTGTGCCCTGTGTGCCGGGGCGGGGTTTCTCTGGGGAACGGGGTGGGGTTTGTGCCCTGTGTGCCGGGGGCGGGGTTTCTCTGGAGTACAGGGGGTTTGTGCCCTGTGTGCCGGGGCGGGGTTTCTCTGGGGAACGGGGTGGGGTTTGTGCCCTGTGTGCCGGGGCGGGGTTTCTCTGGGGAACGGGGTGGGGTTTGTGCCCTGTGTGCCGGGGCGGGGTTTCTCTGGGGTACAGGGGGTTTGTGCCCTGTGTGCCGGGGCGGGGTTTCTCTGGGGAACAGGGGGGTTTGTGCCCTGTGTGCCGGGGGCGGGGTTTCTCTGGGGAACAGGGGGGTTTGTGCCCTGTGTACCGGGGGCGGGGTTTCTCTGGGGAACGGGGTGGGGTTTGTGCCCTGTGTGCCGGGGTGGGGTTTCTCTGGGGAACAGGGGGTTTGTGCCCTGTGTGCCGGGGCGGGGTTTCTCTGGAGAACAGGGGGGGTTTGTGCCCTGTGTGCCGGGGCGGGGTTTCTCTGGGGAACAGGGGGTTTGTGCCCTGTGTGCCGGGGGCGGGGTTTCTCTGGGGAACGGGGTGGGGTTTGTGCCCTGTGTGCCGGGAGCGGGGTTTCTCTGGGGAACAGGGGGGTTTGTGCCCTGTGTGCCGGGGGCGGGGTTTCTCTGGGCAGCAGACTCCAAACTGTGACACTGCAAGGGCTGCTGGGTGATGCCGAGGCACAGTGGGGCAGCGTTCCCAGGGTCTAGGACCCCCCACCCCCCCCAGGTCCTGAAGGTCAGCTTCTAAGCCGCCCAAGCCCTGCTCCCTGTGAGTGTGAGGCTGGGAGGGCCTGGGCCCTCCTCCAGGTGCCCACACTCTGTCCAGCCCTGTTCCTCCAAGCTTTGCTGAGGTCGTGGGGCTGCCCGGACACGCTGTCGTCCTGTGGGACAGGGCGTGGCCAGAGCACAGCATCCGGGGCTCCTCACTGCAGATGGGGTGTTTCACCTGTGGCTGGGGCTGTGACTTCCGGCCACCTTGTGTCTGGCTGGGCTGGGTCTCTTGGACGTGTGAGAATGACCGGGTCACCCTGGAAGGGACTGACAGAGCTCCGGGGGCCTGGGCCTGGGGCGCCGTCCCGTGCTGTGGGAGGACAGAGTGAGCCGTGGTCCTCACCTGCACACCTCGCTCAGTGGATTCCAGAGGGTTAACAAGCTCGGTCCCACCTGGCAGGGCCTCTGTTGGACTCCAGGTGTGCAGACCAGGAGGTGAAGTCCGGGGGATTGAGTGTTGGGAGCCAGGGCTGTGACGGCCAGGTCACTCCTCTTTCTGTGGTGTCACTGGGCCCTGCAAAGACCTCAGCGCACTCCCTGGGGAGGCAGTAGCGACCTCACTGCTCGGCGAGGCCTGGCTCTCCCAGATGCCCCCTGGGGCTTCTCCCCCCCCATCCACAGCCTTCAGAGGGTCTCCCCGCAGTCAGCAGCTGCGTACCTGGGTGCTCTGCCCTGGGGATGTTGCTGGAGGTGGGGCCTTGCCAGGGGTGGGGCATTGGGAGGGCATGGGAGCATTGCTGGGGAAGGACCTGCTGGGCCAGGCCAGGAGAGTGCTCCCTGTCTGGGTCTTCTGCACAGGGGTGTTGCCAGGGGCGGGCACTGCTGGGGCGGGACCTGCTGGGCCAGGCCAGGAGAGTGCTCCCTGTCTGGGGTCTTCTGCACAGGGGTGTTGCCAGGGGCGGGCATTGCTGGGGTGGGACCTGCTGGGCCAGGCCAGGAGAGTGCTCCCTGTCTGGGGTCTTCTGCACAGGGGTGTTGCCAGGGGCGGGCACTGCTGGGGCGGGACCTGCTGGGCCAGGGGAAGAGAGTGCTCCCCTGTCTGGGGTCTTCTGCACAGGGGTGTTGCCAGGGGCGGGCACTGCTGGGGCGGGACCTGCTGGGCCAGGCCAGAACAGTGCTCCCATATCCAGGGGTCCTCCTCTTTCTAACCTGTGCTTTCAACTCAGACACTGGGCACAGGACCATATTTGTCACTAATGGGAGATTTCTTTTAAATAAGCCGTCTTTAGTGCAGAACATAAATCAGGTCTCCTCGTTTATTTTTAATTTTTAAAATTTCCAATGCAATGCATGATCATGATACACCCCTGAGCAGTGCGTGGAAAGCTCGTGAGAAGAGTGTGTGGTTTTGTAATTCATTGACCCAGGGAGTCTCTAAAGTCTGGGGTTTGGCCGCCTCCTGCTGGCTCCCGGCTCCCTGGCCTTGTTGCTGACTACATGTACACGGTGTCGCATGTGTCTGCTCGTCTGTACACACGTGTGACGTGAACAAGAATGTGTCCTCCAGGGACGCCTTTCCTGTACTACCTCCTGTGCCTGTCCACATGTGTGTGTGCCACGTGTCCTCATGTGAGTGTACCACGTGTCCACATGTGTGCCGCATGTCATGTGTCCACATGTGGGCATGCTGCAGTCCACACATGAGTGTGCCACATGTCCACACGTGAGCATGCTGTGTCCACATGTGAGCGTGCCGCCTCTTCACATGTGTGCTGCACGCCTGCATGTGTGCATGCCGTGTGTCCACACGTGAGGGCGCTGCGTGTCCACATGTGAGTGCACCGTGCCGTCACCCCAAGTCTACCTTCAGCCGTGGGTACTCTCAGCACTGAGACACGGAAGCCGGCGTGCTCAGCAGACACTCTGCTTCCCAGAGCAAACTCTCAGGTCCCTGGAGAGCACTGGGTTACCGGGCTGCAGGGGCTGCACTCAGCACGGTGCGCTCGGCACGGCCTGGCCAGCGGTGTGGCGAGAAACCCCTTCCCCAGACCCTCAACAGGGGTCCTGTCCTTCCCAGTGTTCCCCGGGGACTCCCACAGCAGCCTCCTGCCGCCTTAGCACTGCCCCTCCACGCATCCACAGCCCATGGAGCTGTGCTGTCCCCCTGTTCTCTCTAATGCCATCTCTCTGTGTCCATGGCCCATGGAGCTGTGTCTTCCCCCTGCTCTCTCTAACGCCATCTCTCTCTCTCTCTCTGGCCCATGGTAGCTGTGCCGTCCCCCTGCTCCCTCTAACGCCATCTCTCTGTGTCCATGGCCCATGGAGCTGTGCCGTCTACCTGCTCTCTCTAACGCCATTTCTCTGTGTCCATGACCCATGGTGGCTGTGCTGTGGCCCTCTGCTGTAACACAATCTCTCTGTGTCCGTGGCCCATGGTGGCTGTGCCTTCCCCTGCTCTAACGCCATTTCTCTGTGTCCATGACCCATGGTGGCTGTGCCGTCCATCTGCTTTAATGCCATCTCTGTGTCCATGACCCATGGTGGCTGTGCTGTGGCCCTCTGCTGTAACACGATCTCTCTGTGTCCGTGGCCCATGGTGGCTGTGCCGTGGCCCTCTGCTCTAACCCTCTTCTCATTCCTCCACTCAGTTGCTTTTCTCCTTGGAAGGAGCACTCTGTGCGATGTGGGTTTGAATTCTTGTTCCGTTGCTTGCTGACGTTTTCTCTCACGTGTCCTTGAAGTCTGCTTATGCTGCCTTTTCCCTGCTGCAGTATTTAAGTTTGCGAGTTGTATTTCGGAATCTTGACCGTGTGTCTCGTTTAGGAAGGCCGTCCTCTCCTGAGGCTGTGTGGGTGCTTTTCCAAGTTTTCTTCTAATATTATTATTGTTTTGTTTTTATGTTTAGCTCTTTAATCCATCGGGAAATGATTTTTGTATATGGTGTGAGGTAGGTATCCAAGCGTACGTCTCCCTGCACAGTTCGTTGTCCCGGCACGTCGGTTACTAACCCTCATCTCGTGTATTGGCCGCGTGAGTCTGCTCCGACTCTGCCCACTGACCCTGTCCACCTCGAGCCTCAGCCGCGCGGCCGTGTGAAGCTCCACGAAGCACTTTGCTCTTGGGTGGGCGCCCTCCCTCAGTGCCCAGCCTCGGGCAGGCCCAGCGTTGATCACGTGATCGCGGGGGTGAGCCCGGGACCCCTCCCGGCCGTTTGCCTCACCGTTCCCGTGGACTGCGTGCCGTGGCGCTGACATTTAGCCGAATCGGAGGAGGAACGGGACCTTTCGGGTTTCCGTTCTCGCCATGGAAACGACATTTAGTTTAGATATTAGGTATTTAGATATCCGTTTAGGTTTTTATATTTTTCAACACTTCTGTGTGAGTAGATATTGCTCCTTTCACGCTAAAGCTCACGTCTAGAGGTTTTAGTTTTGGCTGCTGTCGCGTGGACAGCGCTGTTCTACGCTCTATCTTGAGTGCCTGCCGCTGCGCTTTGGCAATAGTTTGGCTCCTGTGTTCCTCTTGTGGGCCGCTGGCTGTCTGACTCTGCGGTTGCCTGGTGTCCCCACGTCCCGCCCAGACACCTGGCGGTTTCCCTCCTCGGCCACTCTGCTCCGGTGTTTACTCCGGCTCTGCTGCCTGGGACTTCCTGAGCAGCGCTGCACAGCCCGGGCTTGTCCTGCCGCTCTCCAGGTTTCGCCACTGAGGACAGCGGCTTCCGAGCGAGCCGAGCTGAGCCGAGCCGAGCCGAGCCGAGCCGAGGGCACCCCGACCGGGACGGGCCGTGGGCTTTCCCAGCATCTTGTGAAAGGGTGGATTTTTTTCCTGAGCTCCGAATTTTCAGTGAATTAGCCCTACATTTCCTAGGGCTGACGCGTCCTCACTGAGCTATGATATGTGACTTGTAATATGTTGCTGAGTGGACGCACTTCACTCATTATATTCATAACAGAAATAGTTTCTCACAGAAGCAGATTAAAATATCTGTATCTGTCTCCATGTGTTTAGCAGTCTATGCTAAATTTCATTGGTTTTGTTATCAGAGATGTTCAAGTCGCAGAGAGTGTTTTGAAAAAAGCATTTTATCTGTTTGCTTTAGAAAAGTACAAATGGAATAGAGAACTTGGCAGAATGCGCTGATAAAACCATCTAGAGGTTGCATTTTAAACACATTTTTCTCTATCATTTTAATTGCTTCTGAGTTGACGCTCACTCGTATTTCGCATGTGCTAACCCTGACCCCGTCTTCACGTGCACCGTGTGTGTGTGTGTCCCCCTGCGTGTCCTTGGGCCCTTGCATGTCCCTGGCCCCCATGTATCCCTCACTGGCTCTGCTACCATGTTGCTCTGTGTTCACCCTGAGGTCAGACTGTCCTCACCCACGGTCAGCCTGTTCTCACCCATGGTCAGCCTGTCCTCACCTGTGGTCAGACTGTCCTCACCATGGTCAGACTGTCCTCACCACGGTCAGCCTGTCCTCACCTGTGATCAGACTGTCCTCACCCCATGGTCAGACTGTCCTCACCCCATGGTCAGACTGTCCTCACCCCATGGTCAGACTGTCCTCACCTGTGGTCAGACTGTCCTCACCATGGTCAGACTGTCCTCACCATGGTCAGACTGTCCTCACCCCATGGTCAGACTGTCCTCACCTGTGGTCAGACTGTCACCATGGTCAGACTTTCCTCACCATGGTCAGACTGTCCTCACCCCATGGTCAGACTGTCCTCACCTGTGGTCAGACTGTCCTCACCATGGTCAGACTGTCCTCACCCCTGGTCAGACTGTCCTCACCATGGTCAGACTGTCCTCACCCATGGTCATATTGTCCTCACCGTGGTCAGACTGTCCTCACCCCTGGTCAGACTGTCCTCACCACGGTCAGGCTGTCCTAACCATGGTCAGACTGTCCTCACCCATGGTCAGACTGTCCTAACCATGGTCAGACTGTCCTCACCCCTGGTCAGACTGTCCTCACCACGGTCAGGCTGTCCTAACCATGGTCAGACTGTCCTCACCCATGGTCAGACTGTCCTAACCATGGTCAGACTGTCCTCACCCGTGGTCAGACTGTCCTCACCTGTGGTCAGACTGTCCTCACCCCTGGTCAGACTGTCCTCACCATGGTCAGACTGTCCTCACCCCTGGTCAGACTGTCCTCACCCATGGTCAGACTGTCCTCACCACAGTCAGGCTGTCCTAACCATGGTCAGACTGTCCTCACCCGTGGTCATATTCTCCTCACCATGGTCAGACTGTCCTCACCTGTGGTCAGACTGTCCTAACCATGGTCAGACTGTCCTCACTCGTGGTCATATTGTCCTCACCCCGTGGTCAGACTGTCCTCACCCCATGGTTAGACTGTCCTCACCTGTGGTCAGACTGTCCTCACCCCATGGTCAGGCTGTCCTCTCCACGGTCAGGCTGTCCTAACCATGGTCAGACTGTCCTCACTGTGCCATGTATGTCCACTTGCTTGATTCACATGTGCTCCAAGTGTCCTTGTTGTCTTCTGTGTTGAATCCTGATTCCAGCTACATGTAAAATAAATGATTAATGGTGTTAATTTCCCCCAGATCACTTCAGCTATGAGCCATTGTTTTCCATGAGTAGAACTTTATTTATTATTATTGCAATGAATGTTTTTAAATTTGATTTTCATTTTTTCTCTCCCAACTAGTTTATTTTGAATTGGCTACAGAACCTTTAAAAATATCCTTTTGTTATTAATTTCTGATTCATTTTATTTGATACAGAGAAAAGATTTTGTGTGTGTGTGTGTTTTTTCTCTTGGAATTAGAGATTTCCTTCGAGGCTGAGTCCGTGATAAGTTTACATGGATTTTTAGGAGATTTAAGGTAACAGCGTAGACAGTGCAAGAAGCGGCAGGCATGCGCAGTCACAATTCTCATCCATTCTCTGGAACTCATCACTGTGTGTTTAAAATGCATCTTTATTTATGTTGTCTTCTTGGATCTTTCAATTTGTGAAAAATGCTTTAGTTTTCAGTTTAATGGCGGCTTTGCCATTTTTCCGTCTATGACCTGTGTTGACATGCGCACGTTCTCTCTGTTTGCATATGTGACGTTCATGTACTGTTGTGTATTAGCTGGAGCGTAAAAGCCATACTTATCACAGTGACGGGTCTTTGGGTCTCCCCATCTCCAAGTGTGACAGGGGCCACTTTGTCTTCACTTCTCTTGGCATTCTGAATTTCTTCTATATGTGCATGTGAAACCCTACAAAATGTACAGGAAGCCAACAGTGAAAGAAACGCGTATCTGGGGGGCTGAGGTGCTGTGGGGCCCCACATCAGGGGGCCTGGGCTCAAGTCCCAGTCCACTTTGGGTTCCTGCTGATGCCCTAAGAGGGTCCCTGCCACCCATGTGGGAGACCTGGGTGAGCTCCTGGCTCCTGGCTGAGCCCTGGCTGAGCCCTGGCTGTCATGCGTGTCTAGGCAGTGAACCGGCAGGTGGATGGTGCCTCTCTCTGTAGGTCTGTCTCTGTGTCTGTCTTTCTGTCCCTCTGCCTTTCAAATAACAGAAAACAAACAGGAAAAGGGCCCAGCAGAGGTCAGGTGCGCGTGTGGGGCCATCGCTGCGCCTTCTGCGCCCGTCCCACATTCTCGGCCCTCTTGTTTTCAGGGCCGTCCTCGTGCAGCCGGCGGCCGGCTCTCCCCAGGCTCTGCTCCTGGGCGGAGTGTGTGACCCCTTTTCTCCTTGTCGGGGGACGGCCACTGTTCTCCGTCCCATCCTGCTTCTGCACGTTGGCTCGGTCTCGGGTTTGGAAGCTGTGGTACAGCGGCCATGTCCCTTAGCAGCAGGCATGCTGAGTGTGAACCGGCAGAGTCCATGGTCACCCGCAGGCCCCCCCGGCCCCCCCAGGCGGCCCCCAGGGCCTTGGCCAGGCTGAGTCCCTTCGGGTCCCCCAGGCTGGGGTTACCTGCAGGCTGCATTCCCGACAGGTGTGTGCCAGGCGCCCTGGTGGTGCCGTGGTGGTGCTATGGGCCCGGGTCCTGTTCCACTCACAGAAAGGCACTGTTGTCAGCGTGGCCCCTCCAAGTTAGCGGCAGCTGCTTGGACGGACCGGCGTTTCTGTGGTGGGCTTGTTGGCAGCTTCTGTGACGTCCCAGTCACCGTGCTTCTGGGATCTTTCTCGCGTTTTCCTGGAGTCTGATAGCCGTATTCCAGGAGGCTGTGGGTGCAGAGCCTGCTGGCCTCTGCTGACGGGGCTCTCTGCATGCCGGGGCAGACCCCAGGGGCCTTCCCCGCTGTCCTCCGTCTGCCCCTCCCCTGCCCCCAGGGACACGAGGACGTGGGCTGAGTCCACACAGACGCGTGCAGAGAGCTCTGTCAGGGCACTGCTGCACGGCGGATCTGCTTCCCCCGAGGCCCCGGCCTCTCAGGTCTCGTCTTTCTTGAGGTCCCCTGACCTTCCACCCTCTGCCCCTTCCTCTCGCCCTGGCCTTGGATCTGCGAGGCACGTGTGCCTGGCGCCCTCCGGGGCTAACGTAAGGCCTCCCTGGAGCTGGCCTTGCTTGTAAACCCTCTGTCTGTCCACTACTGTCCTCCCCGTGGTCTCCCCTGCCGCTGGAGTCCCCTCACCCACAGCGCCGGGTGCTGAATCCTGGGCAGAAGCCACAGTCGCCCGTGGGAGGGGTGGTGCCCTGGCAGAGTCGGGCTCCGGTCAGGGAACAGCTCTGAATCTCCCGCAGTCAGAGCTGGGACCGTGCGTCAGCTCGGTGCCAAGGAAACACCTTCCCTCTGCCGCCCCCTCCCACGGCCACTCCAGGGGCCCCGGTGGTGATGGGTGTGGCCACGTCTGTCCTGGGACCGGCTACGCCCAGTGCACATCTCGGGGCAGGGTGTGGATGGGCAAGCAGGCCCTGGCTCCTGCTCACGTGGTGCCCTCTCTGCCCGCCAGGTGGGGGGACACACCATGCTCCCCATCCGCTGGATGCCCCCCGAGAGCATCATGTACCGCAAGTTCACGACCGAGAGCGATGTGTGGAGCTTCGGGGTCATCCTCTGGGAGATCTTCACCTATGGGAAGCAGCCATGGTTCCAGCTCTCCAACACGGAGGTAGGGGCCCCGGGCTGCCTGTGCGCGGGGGCACCGCAGGAGGGGGCGTGGGGCTGATTTCACACAGGGGGTGCAGCCACGTGTGCCTCCAATAGCAAACATGATAGTAAACTGGGGGACACGTTTGTCATTCTAACGTACAATACTAGTAATAAGTGCTAATGAGCATTTTATTTGTAGCCGACATTTGGTGCCCTCTGCTTCCGCTGTAGCAACGCAGTAACAATTCAAGAAGGGGACAGCTGGGGGCCCTGCAGTGGGTGCTCCAGGGTCTCGGGGAGCCCTGGGCAGGGCTCACAGCCACACAGCCCAGCAGGATGCTCTCGGGATGGCTGGGCCGGAGCCCTGCTGTCCTGGGCTCACTGCCCCTTGTGGACAGTAAGAGGCTCGGTGCCGCGCGGCTGCTGGGCTTCGTCCACTTCCTGGGTGGCCGTCAATATCGGACCTCCTGGGAATACTCGGGCAAGCGTGGCTCTGGGCTCTGGGCTCTGGTCCTCTCCGTTCTCCTCTGAGCTGACAGTTTACTAAGTGAATCTAAAGGCTGATAGGAGGCATTTAGACCTTTAGTCGGGCTGTTCACAAGCTCGGGCAGGACAAACATTTTAACAGCCTTTTAAGTTATGACGAGTGCATGTCGGGGCCCACTTGTCACACTGTGGCTGCCTCTAAACACTTTCTAAACGCTGTGGCTGTTTCCTCCGAGGGACCAGTCACACTGTACACACACATGTCCATGTGCTCTCAGAGCGTGCACACACACACACGCGTGCTCCTGAACAACTGTACACACACATGTCCATGTGCTCTCACAGGAGTGTGCACACACACACACGTGCACCTGATCAACTTTACACACACATGTCCATGTGCTCTCAGAGCGTGCACACACATACACGTGTGTGCACCTGAACAACTGTACACACACATGTCCATGTGCTCTCAGAGCGTGCACACACACACACGTGCTCCTGAACAACTGTACACACACATGTCCATGTGCTCTCAGAGCGTGCACACACACATGTGTGCACCTGAACAACTGTACACACACATGTCCATGTGCTCTCAGAGCATGCACACACACACACGCGCGTGCACCTGAACAACTGTACACACACATGTCCATGTGCTCTCAGAGCGTGCACACACACACGCGTGCACCTGAACAACTGTACACACACATGTCCATGTGCTCTGAGAGCATGCACACACACACACATGCTCCTGAACAACTGTACACACACATGTCCATGTGCTCTCACAGGAGTGTGCACACACACACACGTGCACCTGAACAACTGTACACACACATGTCCATGTGCTCTCAGAGCGTGCACACACACACACGTGTGCACCTGAACAACTGTACACACACATGTCCATGTGCTCTCAGAGCGTGCACACACACACACGCGTGCACCTGAACAACTGTACACACACATGTCCATGTGCTCTCAGAGCGTGCACACACACACGTGCGTGCTCCTGAACAACTGTACACACACATGTCCATGTGCTCTCAGAGCGTGCACACACACACACGCGTGCTCCTGAACAACTGTACACACACATGTCCATGTGCTCTCAGAGCGTGCACACACACACACACGCGTGCTCCTGAACAACTGTACACACACATGTCCATGTGCTCTCAGAGCGTGCACACACACACACACGTGCTCCTGAACAACTGTACACACACATGTCCATGTGCTCTCAGAGCGTGCACACACACGTGCGTGCACCTGAACAACTGTACACACACATGTCCATGTGCTCTCAGAGCATGCACACACGCATGCGTGCACCTGAACAACTGTACACACACATGTCCATGTGCTCTCAGAGCGTGCACACACGCATGCGTGCACCTGAACAACTGTACACACACATGTCCATGTGCTCTCACAGGAGTATGCACGCACATGCGTGTACCTGAACACAACCTCCACGAAAGGCTCTGGACTGAGGGTGGTCCTGGGTGCAGAGCTGGACCCTGGCACCCTCGATGCCTTCTAAGGCTGGCCACGCCCAGCCCTCCCCTGTAGCCCCAGGTGCTGGCCAGCACTAGCAGGGGTCTCCTTGGGGAAACTGACCACCCGATGTCCACCGAGGCGGGGACGCTGCTTTACCCTTCTGATGGCAGCAGCAGCAGCTGCATTACATCCCTGCTCCTTTCTCATGGAGAAGGTGAGGGGGTGGAAATGGGTCTCAGATCTGCACAGGGTGGAGGCAGCCTGGCCCTTGGGCTGGCGAAGCTCTGAGCCCCCGGGGAGTGGGCTGTGGAGCAGCCGACGGCCGCGGTGGTCCTTGCCACCTGCCCACCTCCGCGCTCAACCCAGCCCCTGCTGCTGTGCATCTGGGAGGCAGCAGTGACAGCGCAAGTCCTTGGGTCCCTGCCATCCCCGTGGGAGACCTGGGTGGCGCTCCAGGCTCCTGACAGCAGCCCGGCTGTTGCAGCCACTTGGGGAGTGAACCAGCAGATGGAAGATCTCTCTCTCCCTCTCTCTCCTTCTCTCTTCCTCTCTCTCTGTTACTCTGTCTTAAGAAGAAGTGAGCTCCCGGGGAAGGTGCCTGGGGTGGTGCTGACGGTGAGGTGGGCCGTGCTCCCCCGTGGCGGCACCAGGGCTGGCCCGGCTGAGCAGTGCAGGGACAGGGAGGAGCGAGGGCGTGTCTGGCCCCGCAAAGCACCACCTGAGGGCACAGAGAAGGCAGAGTCAGGGCTGAGCAGCTGAGCCAGAGGATTCCCGTGCCTTTGGTCAGCACCAACGTCCAGACACAGAAACCGCAGGCCCCTGTCCCGTATTGCCCCGTGGTGGCATAGGGAGAAGTCAAAGCTAATCTGAAAGCTAGAAGCTAACACATGCGCGCTCCCGTGTCCCAGGGCTGGGCTGAACTACACTGTCTCTGCTCCCTGTGGCTGTCCGTGGTGTGTGGCTGTCCGTGGTGTGTGGCTGCTCCTGGGCCAGGAGGAGGTCACAGACATTGGTGCCCCCCCCAAGCACAGGAGGGGGCTGGGACCCTGTGCCTTGCAGGGCTGCAGGCGCTCCCAGCACTGCAGACCCCAGCAGAAGCAGGTGCCTGCGCTAGGGCGGGGCCTGCTGTGCAAGGAGGGGCTGTGCGGGTAGAGCTGAGCTCCTTCCCAGGGCCACAGCCCTGCAGGCTCCTGAGAGGTGGGGGCTGGACAGACAGCAGGTCTCCCTGGTGGGGGGAGGATGTGGGCCCATAGGAGAGGGGTTGGGTGGTGTGGTCAGCACGGCTGGGCTGTTGGTTTCCCCCGTGGCCCAGGCATGGGAAGCCTGCAGAACCCTGGCCTGGGGCTGGGGCTCCGGCCGACCCCCTCTGTGCTCGTCTTTCCAGGTCATTGAGTGTATCACGCAAGGCCGTGTGCTGGAGCGGCCGCGCGTCTGCCCCAAGGAGGTGTACGACGTGATGCTGGGGTGCTGGCAGCGGGAGCCTCAGCAGCGGCTGAACGTCAAAGAGATCTACAAGATCCTGCACGCGCTGGGCAAGGCCACCCCCATCTACCTGGACATCCTGGGCTAGCGCAGGCTGGCGGTCAGGGGTCGGCCCCGGCTGCTCCCCCCCGCCCCGTGTCCCTCCCTGCCAGCCCTTCCCCAGGCAAACACCTTCATAGAAACTCAAGTGCCTGCTACATATATGACACTGAGGACAGACGACGAGAGAAACCCCCGCAAGCAGCCTGGCGAATATCTACACATCTCTATTTATCTGTCTGTCTGTCCGTCTGCACAGCTGCTGGGACACATGGGGGCTGCCGCCAAGCTCAGAGCGTCTCACACAGGACTGCTGGGGCTGGCGCCCCCACCTCGCTGTGCAGGGGAGGCGCCGAGAGGGCGTCCACGGCCGCTGACTGCTGCCCCGCCCCTCACCTTCCCTCTTCTTCCGGACAGTTCCTAACGTGTCCCTTCCGGAAAGTGTGATCTGATGCTCTGGGAATCAGAGGCGGCACCCACGGTCACTGAGCAAGCACCGCAGATCAGGGCTCGCGCGGCAGAGGCGTGGAGCCTGGGCGTGGCCACGAAGGTTTCGAGGCTCCGATCCCCAGCCTCAGGGACTGCACTTCCTGCGTGGGAAGGGCTGCAGAAGGAGAGAGCTGAAGCTGGACCCGACCAGGCACTGCGGCTCGCTCCGTCATCGGGAGAGCCTTGGCCCACCTTGCGCAGGCTTCCAGGAGTTTGGGGCTGGGAGCAGGTGCACTGTGGTCACCAGTGTGCATGCACCGGGACAGAGCGGCGTGTTGGCTGTGTAGCCGGGGTGCCCGTCCGACTCCACCCCTGGGAGGCACTGGGGCTGGGGCAGCATGGCTCCCGGTGCCAGGCAGTGCAGGGCCAAGACGCGGCCGGAGGGCCCCGCCTGGCACCTACTCGGGCCCTCAGCAATCTCCTCACGTCTCAGCCTCGGCAGGGCTCACGCAGCTGCTCCAAGCTGCTGTGAAATAGCCGGCTGGGAAGTCGCCGCTGGGGCTGGGGGCGGGGAGGCGTCCAGCAGCCAGTGCCGCAGGCTTGGCCTCTCCGGGAGGACAGAGCCCTGAGCAGGGAGGAGGAGTGGAGGACTGGGTGGGGAAGCTGCCTCTCCCCTGCGCGAGGAGTCCCTGCTCTCCCAGCTGCAAGGGTGGGGGTGGGGTGGGGAACTGCTGGCCTCTGACACACCACGGTGCCCAGGGCCCCCTGCCTGGGAGGCGAGGCCGTGCCCCTCCCAGGCCACCTGCCCTTGGCCTCGCCTGCCCCTCCACAGAGCGCCTGAGGGACTGGCCTTGGCCCACCTGCAGCTCCCAGCGCCCTCTGCCCTGCCCTCCCCACCAGCTGGAGGGCCTGGCCGGTCAGAGAAGCAGGACACGTGGGCCTCCGTGTGTGTGTGTGTGTGTGTGTGAGAGAGAGAGAGAGAGAGAGAGAGTGCACGAGCGAGCACTTGCTTCCCTGCCTAACCCACAGATATGTTTTTTCAAGTAGAAAAGAGCCACGCTGATTGTAGCCACGTGGGGTTCAGGGCTCAGCAGGGCTGCTCTGCTGGCCTGGCCAGGAGGGAGGAGGGGGGAGGTGAGGAGCTGGGACCTCTGGGGACAGCTCTTGGGATTGATCACCTCGGGAGGAGCCTATGCTCTGAGTGCCGTGGCGATGGCCCCTCTCTGTCCACCTGGAGGTCTTGGGTGCAGCCTGCTCCTGACCCCAGTGACCACGGGGAAGGGTTCAGGGTGGGTGGTCTCTGATGGGAAGGGAGGCCCCCGGCTCCCCTCACTGCCTCCTCACGTCCAACCCAGACACTGAGTGAGGCTCTGCCGTGGCTATTCCTGGAACCTCGTGGTTGCTGAAGTTGGGAGGAGGCGGAGAGGATGGTGGGATCTGGGCTCTGAGGGGCCCTGGGGACAGGAGAGGGAGGCTGCCCCCTCGCCACCCCCGCCGTCTATGCTGGTGGATTCCACGCGTGTCGCTTTACGACCCGTACAGGTAAGGGGTGAGTGGTTTTGCAGAGTGAGGGAGCAGAGCGGCTGTTCTGCTGGCCTGGGTTCTGCAGGGCGTCACTCCCTGCCCATCTGAGCCGCAGAACGTTTGTCCGAGACTCCGGCCCTTCCTGTCCCACTGTGCTCTGGATCCCCGGAGGGCCGGGCAGTGGCCTCTGAGTGTCACCGAGCTGGGCAGGGCTGGCTCTGGCCAGATTCCCCCTTCTCTTTTGTGCCTGGCAGGGCTGCCCGAGGCCAGGGGCACCCTGCCACCCTCCGCATATGTGAGGACGCCCAGGTCCCTTTGACTTGGAAAGAGCTGTCCCAGCAGCCTGGGCTGTGCCACGTGGACAGTGGGAGCTGGGCCTCATGGGAGCTCCAGGGCCCCCAGGCTGCCCCCAGCCTGAGTGAGTGACTTCTGTGGTGGTCACCTTGCAGCGGGCGCCAGGCCAGGGGGCCTCCCAGTTCTCCGAATGTGACCCCAGCACTGCCCTCTGCTTTCTGCATGCTGGGCTCCCCAAATGAGAGAACGAGGACCGGCAAGGGGGGTCCTTCCCCGAGCAGGCCGTGCACAGATTCCCTGGGGACGGGCTGGCCATTGACGCGTCCCCTGTGGAATATTTGGTGCTAAACACTTCAGAGACCATGCTCAGTGTTGTCTGGGGCCACGGGAGACTCAGCTCAGAGGTCAGAGGGAGCCGGTGCGCAGGGGCCCTTAAGGACCGCAGGGTTCAGGAGCTCAGCAGCTGGGAGACCACTGGGCTCCAGGCTCCACCTCCTCAGCCACGTGACCTTGGCTGGAGCTCGTCCCCGAGACCGTGAGGAGGGCGGGATAAGAGGCCTCAGGGTCCTCACTTGCATAAAAAATGAGATCTGGTGAAAGGTAAGGAGGGGAGGAGGCGGGGCTGTCGGGCGAGGACTGACGAGAGGCGGCAGGCGGGCACCTGCGCCGACAGGTGTTCAGTATCTCCAAGCTGATACTAGGGGAGGACCCTGCCTCAGCCTTCCAGGGGGAGACCGAGCGGCCCTGCCTCTGCCCTCGCTGGGCTGTCCTTCCCCACTCAACACCGACAGAAACACCCAGGATGGAGCCGGGCCCTTGGCAGGCGAGACCTCCATGCGGGCTGTGAAGTGCCGGGCACTGTGGGGGCAGGCGGACTGCCGTCTTCCCGCGTGTTGCTCGGAGTCTGGTGCGTGGCACTATGTATGTTTGTCTCCTGAGCACGCCGCCCTGCTGCCCACGCCTCTCCTGGGTGCCCACTGGCTGGGAGCTGAGCTGCTGGACACCTCGTGTGTTGGGGAGTGAAGGGGGCACCGACCTCTGGCCCAGGCAATAGGTGCTGCAGGCACTGAGCTGTGGTTTCTGGAGTTCTGCCTTCTTTGATACCAAATAATGCGTTTGGGCCAATTCTTGAGGATTTAGAGGAAAATTCCAATCAGTTCTTGCTGAGCCTTAGACTTCCTGGGTGAGGCGCCCGAGGTGGACTGGCCTGAGAGGTCCTCGGAAGGTTTTGATCGCAAGTCTGCCATCTTGGGAGTGGTCTTTGGGTGCCTCTGAACCACAGGGTGCTGACAGCGACATCCTGAGCACTGGAGACCCCGCAGGAGACCTGTCAGCCACAGGGCGTCAGGGCCTGGTGTTACCATCACCAGTACCAGGGCTGGGACAGAGACGTGAGTCAAGGGGGTGCTGCTGGGCACGGCGTGTACCCTGGGTGTGGTGTGTGTCCTGGGCGTGGTGTGTACCCTGGGCGTGGTGTGTGTCCTGGGCGTGGTGTGTGTCCTGGGCATGGTGTGTGTCCTGGGTGTGGTGTGTGTCCTGGGTGTGGTGCGTGTCCTGGGCGTGGTGTGTGTCCTGGGTGTGGTGTGTGTCCTGGGCGTGGTGTGTGTCCTGGGTGTGATGCGTATCCTGGGTGTGGTGTGCGTCCTGGGTGTGATGTATGTCCTGGGTGTGGCATGTGTCATGGGTGTGGTGTGTGTCCTGGGTGTGGTATGTGTCCTGGGTGTGATGTGTGTCTTGGGCGTGGTGTGTGCCCTGGGTGTGATGTGCGTCCTGGGTGTGATGTATGTCCTGGGTGTGGCATGTGTCATGGGTGTGGTGTGTGTCCTAGGCGTGGCATGTCCTGGGCTGTGTGTGCCCTGGCCGTGGTGTACGCTGGCCCTGTGTACACCCGAGCCCTGGGCCTGGTCTTGGCTGCAGGCAGGGCCCTGTTGCCAGCTGCCTTCCCCACCGCACAGCTTCCCTGACTGCCCATCGCTCGCCCTGCAGCAGGTCTGCCTCTGGCACCTCTCGGCATTTTCCTGTGAGCTTGGTGGAGTTGGCAGTGCTTGGGAGTCTCAGCTGAAGAAGTCAGAGTCCCCTCGTTAGCTCTCCTCTGTCCCCATGTGAAATGCATCCTGGTCACACGTTTGCGGAAGATGATGGCCGACTCCGGTCCCTGAGGGGCAGGACCGTGAGCACCCAGGAGTCACCCAGTGTGCGGAGCCGTGGCCCAACAGCGGGCACACCGGGGCTGAGTCACCACTCGTTCTCCGCAGCAGGGTCAAGGTCGTCGCCAGGTGGCCTGTGTTCCACCGGTGTGTGGGACTTGTGAACGAATGCCGGCTGTGGGATGTGCCGAGGGCTAGGGCCCACGTGCACGGCTTCCCTGGAGGCCTGTCCATGCCTTCCTGCCCTCTGGGTGAACGCAGAGCCCAGTGCAGGTGGCTCCGAGTCAGCTGTGGTGAGGGCGGCCTGTCTCCCGGCCTCCTTCCCTCCTGTCCCCTTCCTGCTGCCCCGGAGTCCGGGGACGTCCTCATGCGAGGTCCGTCCCAGGATCGTGCAGTTTGGGCTTCAAACGAGGAGAGAACAGGTGTGGAAGGGTTTACTTTCCTGGCCGGGAGGGATTGACTGTGGTATTAAGACTTCGGAAGGAGCCCGCCCTGGAGGGATGTCGGCTGTCAGACGCGCTGACATCTAGATTAACCTCTGTGCTGCAAACCCGGTTGCACGCTCATTGGCATGCAGGTGCTGTGGCGCCACACGTCTGCTCTGGAGCCCTGGTGGCCTCGGCAGCCCCTCCCCCGCCCTGACCTTTCTGCCTCCAGGAGCTGAGGAGCCACGGCTGGGCTCTGACCCCGGGGAGGGCACGTGGCCCTCGACCTCGGTGCTGAGCCAGGGGACTGCAGGCCAGGGCGCGAGGCCACTCTGCTGACGTCAGGTTTGTAGCCGTCAGTGCTGCAAAGGGCAAAGGTTTATGAAGAGCGAGCGAACCCTGGTCCACAGGCTGCCCTGGGCTCCCCGTGTCCTCAGAGCCGCAGGCACCAGACGCCACGCGGCTGAGTGTGGCCAGGCGGGGGTGGGGGTGGGGAGAGAGACTGTGCAGGAGGGGCTCTCACCAGGCGGGCTGCTCCGCTCCTTTGTCTCCTGGGGGACACGGTCTGCCTCTGACCCCACTTGTGAGCTGTCCCAGAGGGGTGGCGGTGGGGAACCGGGCGTGCAGCAGCCAGAGCAGGTGGGGGCGATGAGACGGCCATGCTGGCATTTCTCGAAATTTAGCTCAGGATTTTGGAAGATTTCACCCAGAAATCTGGGGAACAAAGTTCTCCGTGGTTTTTAGCATTTCTGATTCTTTCAAAACTTGTCTTTCCTACTTCCTCTCGTCTTTGAGTCAGTCTCCCTGTGGGAGGGGCTCTGGTGCCTGCCCAGGCCGCAGGTTGTGGACCCGGGAAGCTGGTGTCGGGCGGAGTCCTGTGTGGCCTTGTGGCGGCGTCAGTGTTACAGCTCAGTGCTGACACCCGCGCTGTCTGCATTTTCGTTCTTGTCTGTGTTAGGATCCGTGTGCGTGCACACAGATGCCTCACCAGACCTGTGGCTGCCAGACTCACGCATGTGCATGTTGCTTCCAGTGACAGGGCACATGCGTGTGCAGGCATGTGTCACACGTGCAGGGTCACCGCACAGCCTTCGCCTCTCTGTCCCTGGGGCTGTTCACGGAGTCAGGGCCTCGTATTTCAAGGGAGACTGACTCCAGTTCCTAAAACCTTCCCCTTAATGCCAGGACTTGTTTCTTGGAGAAACACAAACCGAACTGAGCTTCGACTTGGGTTTCTGTAATCACTTTTCAGGGGGAGAATCACTGTGGCCTATTGAGCCCCAGTGTGAGCTGAGGTGCTCTTGGATGTAAAGCCAAGTGTGTGGAGTGTAACCTGCAGTGGCCTGGGTGGCGTGTGGTGCAGGAGGAGCCCTGTGCAGGGCAGTGGCACTGGCGGGTGGGGCCAGGTCCCCTCCGCCTGCCTGGTTTAAGGCAGGCACCGGCAGCAGGTGCACACCTGTATCTGCCTCAGGTTCCGGTGTGGGGGCAAGCCCGGCACTTCTTGTTGCTGTGGGCAGTGACCTTGAACCCCTGAGCTGTTTATCGAAAGGCCCCGCCTGCCAGGCTGCAGCCCTCCCCCACGGCGCTGAAGTCGGTGCCGTCTTCATGTTCAGTTTCTCCTCTGGACGCCCTCCAAACTCCAGACTTGCCCCATTCTCCCCTGCACCCTCCCCACCCTGTCCAGAGCGGGGAAGGTCTGTTGGTCCCAGCCCAGCCTGAGCCTCCACCCAGCGTGTGCCGTGCCCAGGTCTCTGGAGGGGACAGGAGCGTGTCTCTCCCCACCCTGTCTCTGCAGATCCCTGTTTGCACCTCACTGGCTGCTGCTACAGAGGGGCCCTCGTGCACAGCCCTCAAACCTGTGTCCTCTATCTGCCGGATATGTGGACGTGTGATGAGCCGTGGTCTTCATGACCTCCCAGGTATGTGCGGGGAAGGGGGTGCTGTCCCCACGCACCCTGTTGGCCACGCACGCATTCAGAGCTGAGGTGGCCACACGGGCCATGCACGTGCAGAGTGGCGGCCATAACGTTGGCACACAGGTTTGCAGCAGCTGCACAGCCCTGAGCAGAGAAAGGAGGCTTCTTAGATGAAACGCAGTCCTGGCTGGTGGACAGAACAGCTTCTACTTTAAGAGCAAATTGAACCTGGCAGCTGCGAGGGAGCAATGAGAGTAGAATCACTGAGGAGCTGGGAGGCTGGAGCCTCTGCCCACAGACCATGAGCAGCCAGTGCTTCCGCTCTGTCCCGAATGGCTCCGGAAAACACAAGTACAAACCCATCATGTCTCACCCAACCGCGGATTCTTAAAGAAATCTATTTTTTCTCATGACTCTAGGGACACTTTAATATTGCTTCTTTCCATGGTTTTGCCTCATGTTTCCAAATACAGTCTGTTAGGGAGGACCTGGGCCTGATGCGTGGCAGACAGCGGGACAGGAGTGGTCCTGGCAGGTGGCAGGATGGGGGTGTGGAGGACAGTGCCTTCCTGGCCCGCACCCAGGGACTTGGTCAAAGCACTGTCCCTTCTGTGCCTTGGTTTGCTTGCTAATCAGTGAAGGGGAACTACTGCCCGTGTGCGCGTGGCAGGGGCTGGGAGCTGAGCTGCCTCGCCCTGAGTCCTGTTGGGAGGCCCCTTCCTTAGACCTGCTGCTGTCTCTAGATGGCTTCTCACCACATGTCCTCTTAGCATGACCTGAGCACGCAGGCATGGAGAATTCCTGGAAACGTCAGCCAGGACGGGGCGTTTGCCTAACGGGCTCAGCTGGAATGGAGCGCTGCTGCCGACCTCGGGGTGTGGCCTCCATCGTGAGTCCTGGCCCCTGCCTGTGGCTCCGTGTGTTCTGTAGATTCCAGCAGGATGGTTTGCAACCCAAGACCACACAAAACGTCTGCTATGAGAGGGTGCTGAGTGCTCCGTGCCACCTCGATCCCGGGCCGTTCCAGGGCCCCTGTCCTCGTGCAGATGGGAAGAGCTGCTGCACGGTGCCCAGGTGCTCAGCTTCCCTTCCAGGAGCCTGAGCACCAGCAGAGAGGTGTGAGCCAGGGCCCTGAGAACATGAGAAGGAACCGAGAGCACCCCGAGCCCAGTCTGCAAGGTCACAGCACTGACCCCACTCAGCTCCCAAAGCACCCAGGTGTCTGGGACAGCAGCACTCCCTTAAGCACCCTGGGTGTCTCCAAGCAGTGCTCACCTGTATCGGCAAAGTGCTGTGCATGACTCAAAAGAAGGGTTTTGCTGGCCTCGTGGGAAGTGAGAGTAAAGCTGTGTAGACTCCTAGGGCATCTGTAGCGTTTTCCTCAGTGCAGCTTGGCTCAGCTTTTGTGCTCCTTACTCTGCTAGGCCTCTGGTCAAGGGGCCGCTGGAGTGTCCAGCAGACAGCGATGCCCACTTTCTTAGAAATGAGAATCTAGATCGGGGAATATGTTTACGTGAGGGTGTGCAGCTGGGCCAGGCCTGCTGTCTCAGGGCCACGCGTCACAGGTACTCTGAGACTTCAGGCGACACCCACACAGCACGGGGCAGGCTGCCCTGGTCACTTCTGGAGCAAGGCTGGGCCTGCACCCATCTGAGGAAGGCCCCCCTGCACGCATGGGGATCAGCAAGGACTGGTCCCGGTGCTGCCTCTTTCCTCTTCACAAGGGCCCGGCTCTTAATGGGCTGCTGGCCGTTTCCTTCCTAAAACTAGGAGAGGTTGCTGTTCCCAGCCCGGAGCACACTGGTGCTGAAGGTGGCCAAGGTGATGTGTGTGGGCTGTGCTGGGTCCGCTTGAGGGGACTGTCCAATTGCAATGGAAGGCAAGCAAGTTGGGGCCGGACAGTTCTTGCTTTGAACGTGGAAGAAGCAGAAGTGCTGTTCTGCTGGTTCCTTCTCGTGTAGGTTCTACCTTTGGAGACTTCTCACGTGTGCACGTGGCTGCTGGCGTGCGTGTGTGCAGTGCAGGGCTGGGGGCTGGCAGGGAGTGGCTGTCTGAGCTACACTTCGGGGCACAGTGCTTCCCCACTGAGCTTCTCAGAGCATGGCAGTGAAATCAGAGGCCCGTGTCTCAGTTCACGGTCACAGCAGCACCGCCCGAGGGTCTCAGGAGAGAGACCTGACACCACACCCACAGTAGTGCTCTTCTCCCAGGGCACAGGCTGCTTTCTCTGCTCACGAGCTGAGTGAGGAGGCCCGAGTGAGCTGTCCCACAGGACCACGGGCAGAACCTCGGTGTGATGGCCAAGTGCCTCACTGGCCCCACGCGACCACGTCAGCTCTGCTTGATTGCTGGGTCTCTTGTCAGCACCAGGGACAGCAGACGCCCCTGGGTCTCTGTTTTCAGCACCAGGGACAGCAGACGCCCCTCAGTCGTGGGGCTTTGACTGGCGACTGCTCTCAAGTTCCATCTTTAATTCCCTCCCAGCCTGGCTTAGCTGTGTCTGTCAAGTTCTCAACCTGCTAGCGAACACTGGGGTTCGGGTTGCCCAGGCCTCCTGTCTCACTGGAGTGGAAAGAGGCACCAAGACATGGGCAGGGCACCTTGGGATCGGCTCTGTTGCCTTGGGAACCCGCGTGGGGAGCTGTGTACTGGCAATCCCTCTTAGACTTGCTGCCTCTTCTCTGCAGGCACAGGTCCACGTTTGACTCGTGTGCATTCGGCGAAACTCCCAGTGGGTGGGGAAAGCTGGGAGTCTCAGGACAGAGAAGCCCCGGGGGCCTTCGTGCGGCATCTGGAGATGTGAGGAGGGAGCTGGGAGCAGGAGCTGAGAGCAGGAGCTGGGGAGAGCGGGGTCTTGGCTGTGTGGCTGCCCGTTTCCACACAGCACAGTAGCACAGTGACGCTCAGGGCAGCCTTGGCTCTGCGCAGAGCAATGGCAGCCTCTCCATTCACCGGGACGGGTGCTGGGGGCCAGGCTGACTGCAGACGTCGCCCAGACGTCTCCCTACCGGGGAAAGCCCATTCGACTGTCCGTGCCGCCGCGGGCTCAGCACAGCCCTCAGCCCTCAGTCCGCCCCACCTCGTCAGCCTTGCTCATCGCGATTCCCCTCAGCAGGGTCAGACCGGGGAGATTCCTTTGATGGACAAATGAGGTGGTGCCTGTAGACCAGAGCCAGCTGTCGCGAGTCCTAACCCTGCGGGCCGCGGAGCCTCCTCGCTGTCCCTGTCCTGAGCAGCTCCCTTGCAGGGTTCATTTTCTGCACACACAAAGGCTGTGGCATGGATTTCTCTAGAATGTTTGCATGAAGACTGGTGTGGGCAGGGCTAAACATTCTCTACTGTTCTTTAAAATCAGGACATGTGGTTTTATGTTGGGATCAAGGACGGCCCCGTGTCAGGGAGAGCGAACGTGCACAGACAGGGCCAGCCGCGAAGGGCGTGTCCCTCACAGAGGGCGCAGAGCGGAAGCTGCGCGTGCCCTGGCTAGGGAGGCGGGGT
Source organism: Lepus europaeus (assembly GCF_033115175.1). NCBI lineage: Eukaryota > Metazoa > Chordata > Mammalia > Lagomorpha > Leporidae > Lepus > Lepus europaeus. Next base: position 637,434 of record NC_084837.1, read on the forward strand.
CGGCAGTCACGTGTGTTTAGAAGTGGAGGTGCTGCCAGTGGAGGCTCAGAAGCGAAAGGTCCAAGAATAAAATCCTGCAAGGTTCTTAATGCTTTTTTCTGGAGAATTCCTAACGTGCTCAGAGGTGCCCAGCCCTCTGCATCTTGAGGGGCAAGCTTGGCCCGCTTCTGGGCTCTGACGGCAACGCCTGCAAACCCAAAGTCTTGTGTTCTCTGCGTTTGACAGCAGAGCTGTGTGTGGTGGGCTCTTTCCTTCACTGGATGAAGGGGACTTGCTTTCCAGACAAGTGGCTTTCAAACGTCCAGCTCACACTGGACCTGTGTGGCTTCTACGTGGACAGCTTTTCACAGCTCGGCTGAAAGCAGAATAAAAGTTACATTAAACTGAGCACCACTTCATGTCTCTGATTTCAAGGGAATCTCTCCCCGGGGCTCTCTCTGGGTCTGGGTGTGCACTGGTTTGTCTCCTGCTGGACTTGCACCCTAGAGGCCTGTGGGGCCTGCTCCAGTGTGCACGGCGGCCCTGCCTGCAGGAGACGTCCAGCTGCTGTCATGCCCGACCCCCAGCCTGCCGAGCTTTGTACTGAGTGCACGTCAAGTGTTTGTTTCCAAGGTGTGTAGACAGTCTCGGGCTGGAAGGGTGAGCTGGAGTCAGGACCTGCTGAGCAGGTGCACGTGGCCCCAGGACGCGTGGGAATCCTGTGGACACCTGCCCAGAGGCCACTCTGCTCTGCGGGCAGAGTTTGGGAAGAAGCGTGCGGATTGGCTGAGAACACTAGCCAGGGCTCCGTATGGCTGTGTCTCCCCCCATAGAGACGCTGCCCGAGGGGTGTTTGGGGTTCCCTGGTGCTCTCCGACCTCAGCTGGCTGCTCCTCAATTCTGTTCTGACTTGTTTTCCCCTGGGCCACTGCTTCTCCCCATCACGTGGACGCCTGCGTGGTGGACGTGGCCACGGGGTTTCAGGAGAAGACGTCTTACTAAAGGGCCTCTTTCTGCCCCTCTTTTCCTTGCTGACAGACGAGTCCGCACTGTGCTCGCTCTATCTGCGTGGTGGCGAGTCCTGGAGACAGAATCAGTTTAGTGCAGGTGCTGGCTGCGTTTGCCTTCGGAGAAGAGGATCACGGTCTAGAAAGCTCTCACGTGAAGGGGCCCTTTATGCAAACAGACATGGATACATGTATCTCTGAGACCGCTGACTCGGGAGGTGGCCCAGGCAGGCTCTCGGCTGCCGTGAGGGACGTGTTGAAAGGGCGAGTGGCCGCCCTGTGTCTCTTCCCCAACCCCAACCTTCCTCACTCCTCAACCTCAAGAGAAAACAGATACTATTTTTTTAAGCTGTATTAATAACTTATGTTTAATACAAAAGGATGATTCATCACCAAAGGTCATTTCTCCTGTGTGCGTGTTCACTGCCCGTGCCCGTCATCCCATCCCTCACCCTCATGCGTCCACCCCAAGGCAGACACGTGTCCTTCTCACGGCCCATGGGTGCTGGCGTTCACCGTGGGCAGACGAACACCACGGCACCATCGGCATCACACCGTCCTCCGCTTTCAAAGGGTCACCACCACAGAAAGGCAAACTCTTTTCTCGGTTTTTGTTTAAAAGCATTTTATACATATATATGTATATACGTGTGTGTATGTATGGACACATGTATGTATATGCACATGTATATGTGTAAATACCCACCCCAGTAGGAACGCGTCGCGTGAGCTGTAAATACTCCTGGCGTGCGTCGTCTTCCGCGTGACATCGCGCCTCCAGTGTTGCGTTAACGACTCCACGTATGGACTGGTGAGACCGTGTGTGCACCTGTATCCTCCGACATAGTTTGTGTAGGGTCTCTTCTCAAATAAAGCATAAACCACCATGCCCTCGTGTTCCCTGGACTCTGTGTCGGGGGGGTGGTGCACCCGGGCAGTGGGAGGCTGAGGGTGCGGGAGACTCCATGCTGTCCTGTGTGCCCTGCCCTGACCGCTGGGCTCAGAGGACTCGCACATGGAGGCTTTGGGGCCGAGTGCCTTGGGCCCCTGTCATTGCATTCATGCTGCGCTCAGCCCCCCAGTGACAGCCACTGAAGACCTCGGGGGGTGCTTTTTCTTGACACCCTTTCTCCACCCACATTCTGTGGGTCTTCAGCACAGTTTCCCCAAAACCCCTCTGCCCTGGCCCCTCCCCACCCTCGGAATCCCCTCCTGGCTCCACATCTTCTTTGCTTCAGATATGGCCTCCTCCACGCCCTGCCCTCCTTCCAAGCTTTATTTGCGCTAATTTCCTTGCAAACTAAACCCCTCCCCGTGGGCCTGGCAGAGGGGGGCACCGGTGAGGCTGCTCTCTCCTGGCGAGCGGCGCTGTCATTGGTCAGCGTTTCTCTTCCACGCAGCACCAGCTCCTCTCCTGCACACCTGGGGAGGGTGACCCACACTGCAGACTCTGGCAGGTGCGGACCAGGGGCTGGCGCGTGCTCGCCCACACCATGCCTCTCTGTGAGACCCAGTCCAGTGCAGGAGGTGGGAACCTCCCCGTGACCCACGCCGTGCCCCTCTGTGAGACCCAACCGAGTGCAGGGTGTGGGAGCCCCCACGGCCCACACCGTGCCCCTCTGTGAGGACCCAGTCCAGTGCAGGAGGTGGGAACCTCCCCGTGACCCACGCCGTGCCCCTCTGTGAGGACCCAGTCCAGTGAAGGGCACGGGAGCCTGCCGAGGACCCAGCAGAGAGCAGGGTGTGAGAGTCCCCGGTGGCGCATGCCATGCCTCTCTGCAAGGACCCAGCCAAGTGCAGGGTGGTACGTGGCCCGTTCTTAATGCCTTGTGCCACTGTCCTTGTCCTACAACGCCTGTGCGTGCCACTCATTAAAAAGCTGTCACTCGTGTGTGGGTCTCAGCAGGAAGACAGGGGCTGTGCTCCTGGGAAGAGAGCTGCACACCCAGGGTCACGCTTTGTCCAGTGGTCCTGGCCCCTGGCACGGGGTTGCAGTGGACCCCAGGACAAACCCCTCTGGATGAGGGAGCAGAACCGGCCTGGAGTCCGTTTGCTCCATGCAGCACGCGTGGGCCCAGTGCACGGTGGGAGGGTGCTGGTCGAGCTGCCTGGGTGCCTTGCTCCCTGGCCTGGGTGCCCCTGTGGGACTGGGACTGACGCCGTTGTGCTGCTACCTCCTGAGCCTCACTCGGGGAGGCGCCTACGACCCAGCAGCCCGCACAATTACGGGGAGCACCCCCCCCCACATGGAGCCTCTGCAGACCTGGGCTCCCAGAAGAGAGCAAAGCAGGGCAGTGCACGGCGTCAACCCAGGCTGAGTCTGGGCCTCCTCACAGCCCGTGTCCACGGGGCTTCCCACTGAGCCAGGCAGACTGCTGGCCCTGCCCACACACCTGGCTGTCCCCAGGGAGGCCACCTCACACCATGCAAGGGCCACGGGTCACGGGGCTTTGCCCTCACCATTCATGGCTGGGCGCTGGCTGCAGGCTACAGTCATGGGCTTCTAGGTGGGATGACCCTTGGGTGATAATGTCATTACGTGACTTGCCTGGAGCCAGGATTCCCTGCTAGACAGAAAGTGGGCCAACTTCCCAGGCACAGGCGCTCCCGGCGCCGGAGGGCACGGCTGATGAAATCGCCCTGCTCAGACGACGGCCCTGGTGTGGCTCGGAGCAGCGGGCGACAGACACTGCAGAACGGCAGCCGGCTCTGGACGCTGGGCTGGGGGCTGTGCTCAGCAGCTCTGTGGGCACACGTGCTGCTGGGAGGGGCTCGCCCGACACCCGCAGGAGGGTCAGCTGAGTCCGGCAGACCCGGCCAGGCCCTCTCAGCCCCCTGTCCTGGGCCCACCCCGTTCTCTGCTCTAGTTCAGATGCTCAAGGTTACTCAGCTATGAGCCAGGGAGATGTTCTATTTTGGCTGCTCTTTCTCCCAGCCCCAGTGTCCTGAATTATTCAAATTACGAGCGCAGGGCGCAGCAGAGGGTCTAATTACTGCCTTTTGCCACTTGCTGACGAGCCGCGAGAACAGGGAACGGCTTCCCGGCAGCTGGGTGGAGAGGCAGCCCTGGGGAAAGCTGCACAGGGGCCTCTGTCTTCCCAGGGGACGCTGGGTGCGATGGCGAGCGAGGGTCTGCCAGGTAACGGGACCCGCTGACCACACACTGTGGCCAGGTTCCTGCGACTCAGGGGACATCAGTCCCAGTCCCGGTCCCTCTCTCCTCCGAACTTCACACATTTCTATACACTCCATTCGTCATTGGAGCGCAAGTTGTTCAGTTGACAAATGTTAGGATATCCTGTCGGGAGGCCGCTGGAGGTGCCAGGACAAGGAGTGGAGCACCCCCCATGGCCAGGCTCTGCAGGAGCTAATTTCTGACAGTGGCACCAACAGTGTGCCCCGTGTGCAAACACCACTCCTCCTGGGTTAGGTAGAGTCTTCCAAGCCCCGGTTCCTTAAGGCAGAGCCAGGGTTTATTTGAAAGGCAGAGTCACAGAGAGATAGAGAGAGAGAGAGAGAGAGAGAGAGAGAGAGAGAGTCTTCCATCCACTGGTTCACTCCCTAAATGGCCACAAGAAATAGAGCTGTGCTGATCCAAAGCCAGGAGTAAGGACTGGGGCCGTCTTCCGCTGCTTTCTCAGGCCATAGCAGAGAGCTGGATCTGAAGAGGAGCAGCCGGGACTCAAACTGGTGCCCATATGGGATGCCGGTACTGCAGGCAGCGGCTTTACCCACTGTGCCACAGCGCCGGCCCCAGGTTTGGGTTTGACATGCATGGTCTCAGGTGCCATCAGCACCTCCTGTCCCGTGGGTAGAAGCTCCTGCCAGCACCACGGCAGCAGGGGCGATCCGTGTCATCCGGGTGTGGCCTGGGAAAGCAGTGGAGGATGGCCCAAGTGCTTGGGCCCCTGCGCCCATGTGGGAGACCCAGAAGAAGCTCCTGGCTCCTGGCCTTGACCTGGCCCAGCCCTGGCCATTGCAGCCATCTGGGGAGTGAACCAGCAGATGGAAGAGTCTCATTCTCTCTGACTCTGCCTTTCAAATAAACAAACAAATCCATCTTTAGAAGAAGACAGCACAAGCCTTCCTGCACGCCCGGACATGCACGCTGACCCCAGGCATGGACGCTGACCCCAGGCATGGACGCTGACCTCAGGCATGGACGCTGACCCCAGGCATGGACGCTGACCTCAGGCGTGGACGCTGACCCTGGGCATGCACGCTGACTTCAGGCATGGACGCTGACCTCAGGCGTGGATGCTGACCTCAGGCATGGACGCTGACCCCAGGCATGGACGCTGACCCCAGGCATGGATGCTGACCTCAGGCATGGATGCTGACCCCAGGCATGGACGCTGACCTCAGGCGTGGACGCTGACCCCGGGCATGGACGCTGACCCCAGGCATGAATGCTGACCCTGGACATGCATGCTGACCCCGGGCATGGATGCTGACCCCGGGCGTGGACGCTGACCCCGGGCATGGATGCTGACCCTGAACGTGCACGCTGACCTCAGGCATGGACGCTGACCTCAGGCGTGGACGCTGATCCTGGGCGTGCACGCTGACCTCAGGCATGGACGCTGACCCCAGGCATGGATGCTGACCCTGAACATGCATGCTGATCCCGGGCATGGATGCTGACCCTGAATGTGCACGTTGACCCTGAACATGCATGCTGACCTCAGGCATGGACGCTGACCCCGGGTGTGGACGCTGACCCTGAACGTGCACGCTGACCTCAGGCGTGGATGCTGACCCTGGGCATGGACGCTGACCCCGGGCGTGGATGCTGACCCCGGGCATGGACGCTGACCCTGGACATGCACGCTGACCTCAGGCATGGACGCTGACCCCGGGCATGGACGCTGACCCTGGACATGCATGTTGACCCCAGGCGCAGATGCCGCTGGGTCACAGCTCCAGGGACACCCTGGCCTCGCTGCTTTCCTGTCCCTGCCTGCAGCAACCAGCCGCTGACCCGGCCACACGTGGGAGCGGTGCTGGCCGAGTGTGTGCTGGGGCTGGTCGTAAATGTGATTGATGGACCCAGCTCATTTACTGCCTCTGACGCGGGCCCAGCTGCTGGGAGTTTGCCTGACGATTTCTGTGTATTTATTTCCCACCATATAATATCTGACTTCACAATATAAATTTTTCTGATCGGAATTCCACGGCACCTGTGCTGTGTTTATTGATGGCACGCTCCTCAGGGGCTCTGAGCCTTGGTTGCCTGCGAGGGGGAGGCCAGGGCCCTGCAGCTCCCTGTGGGAGGGCTTTAGTGCCACCACCATCACAGGTCGGCACACACAGGTGCGCACGCACCGGCATCACCATCATCACTTGTGCCTGCCTCTCTGTCACTAAGAACCAGAAGACAGAATGCCAAGTAGCTCAGAGCTGCGTGGGGTTCACCCTCCTGGACGCATTCTGGAGGGATGGAGTGTGGCCTGCGGCTCCTGCCGGGATGGCGGCCTCCGGCTCCTTCTCTCTCCCCCGCGACTCCATAGGTGGGGCCTCGGCTGGAGTAGCTCTCTCAGCGGGGCAGGGTGATGAGGCCCCACGAGGCGGCCAGGGCGGCCGGGCTGGCCAGAGGCCCGGGCGTTAGCATGGATGTTGCGTTTGCTGTCCAGACAACTGATCAGAATATTTTTTGAGACAAATCATATTTTTTTCTAACTTGGCTGCATCTCTCTCATAGGAATCCTACATTTTCTAAAGAGAACTGGGCCACATCCCGGAATGCTATTTTACAGAGTTCGGGGCCCCTCGGTTTCTCTGTTGGTCTTGTCTGCCCACTTCCTCAGTCAGCCGCAGCACAGTCGATCCGGGCCCTGGGCCTGGGCTCTCCCGGCTCGGGCCCCTCTCCTGGGCCCCCAAGGGAGACTCCCTATGTCAGGCGTCCTCTGGGCTCAACATGAGCCTTGGGGGGGCCTCCCTGAGGGGTCCTCACCTCCCCTGCGCACTGTGCACTTCTATCTTCACTCTCCAGCAAGCGCACCGAGGGGCGGGGAGGCCACAGCTCAGAGCATCAATGTCCTTCCCAAGAGCACAAGACCAGCACGGGGCAGAGACGTCACTGCCTAGGCCCACGCCTGTCGGACTATACAGCAAGTTCATTTCTCCCGGGCACGCCCTCTGCGGACTCCCAAGGAAGAGTTCTGATTCTTCGGCCTCACTCGGTTCCCTGACCGTGAAGTCACACAGCGCCCAGTCCCCAGTGTCTCCCTTGCCCACGAATCCTTGGGTGCCTCAGGCAGGTCACAGCTTCTCTGGGCCGGTGAGGACAGAGCCCGTGAGAGCCGCCGTTTCGTTGGCCAGGCGCTGCACACGGGGTTCCGCTCCCCTCTGAAGGCCAGGTGTCCGCGCCTCCCGCAGAGGCCCATGGACCCTGCCTGGGGTGCCTGGGGTGCGCGTTGGCGGTCGCGGCGACGCATGGGCACCTGTGCACGGGGCACCGGCCGGGAAGGGAGCGCCTGGCCATGGCCAGAAGCGGCTGCCTTAGTGGGCGTGCCAGGCCAGGCCCCAGGCAGAGGCCGCGGGACCCGGGTTAGTGGGTTCGCTTGTTTCAGGGTGCGTTTTGTTTGTTTGGGAAGCAGAGTGAGCTCAGGGCATCCCTGGTGCTTAGTGGCCTGCACGTCGGGCCACGTGCGGAAAGACCACGTCGCCTGAAGTCACTTGGACAAGAAACCTGGGAGGTGGAGAACAGAAAGGCGGTGGTGGAGGGCATGGGGGCCCTAGTGACCGGGGTCAGCCACGGCCTGCACGTCCACGTTGCCCGAAAGGAAGGTTCCGGTGTTCTCACGGCAGGAAGGCCATCGGAGAGGGCGGAGGTGTGTATGCTGATTGGCTCGACGGAGCCACTCCACAACACGTACACGGATCACGGCGGATCCGCAGATCCATGCACTTGCTTGTTAAATAAAAATAAAAATATTGAAAAAATGACCCCGACATCTTCACACGGTTTTGTGTCAATTGTGGGCTAACTTCTAGACATGATTCTTCTCAGGCTGAGTGAAAGGTGAGCAGGCAGGCGAGCCACAGTCGGCTCGGAGATTTGTCACAGGCAGAATGCAGATCGCGGTGTGTCGTGCGTGTGCCCGGGAGGCCGGCGGCGCCCGGCATTGTGGGTGTGTGTCACAGCCAGCGAGCTGTTGGGGTGGCTTTTACCCCTCTGTTCTACAGTCTGCTTGTTGTGCAGCTGCTCAGTAGTTAGAACAAAGTGATTCCCGCGCACGAGGAGGGAGGGGAGAAGACTGGAGCATGGCGAAGTGCGGAAGGAAGAGAGCGGCGAAGAGAAAAGCAGACGGGCTGGGCTGTCGAGGCTGCCACAGGCGGGGGCCGGGGGCCGGGGGCCGGGGGCCGGGTCCTGTTCCGATCTGGGCTGCGCGAGCGCTCGCGAGTGCAGATGCCTGAGCTCTAGGACTTCACAGACGCGGGTGTCTTGTGTCTGCCACTCAGCTGGGGTTCCATGAAGGAGGTTCCCCAACCCCAGTGAGCACTTCCTGCTGCTCGGGTGGGAAGGCTCCGAGGGTCACTCCGAGTTTGTGCTGTTATCCTTGAAAAGTGCCTGCTGTGGGTGTTGCTTCCCACAAGCCAGATTCCGTCACAGTGCCTCGTGTAATCCTTTTCCCATCCATCCGTCCATCCGTCTGTCCAGCCAGCCATCCACTTGTGTATCCATCCAGCCGCTGTTCATTCATCCACCTGTGCATCCACCCATCTGTCCATCCATCCATTCAACTGCGCACTTACCCATCCATTCGTTCTTCCATCCCTTCACTCACATGTCCACCCATTGGTCCATCCATCCGTCTGTCCATCCACCCATTCATCCACCCATCCATCCGTCCGTCCATCCATCCATCTGTCCATCCATCCATCCGTCTGTCCATCCATCCGTCCGTCTGTCCATCCTTCCACCTGTGTATGCATCTACCCATCCATCTGTCTGTCCATCCATCCATTCAACTGTCCACTTACCTACCCATTCGTTCTTCTATCCCTTCACTCACACGCCCACCCATTGGTCCATCTCTCTGTCCATCCATCCATCCATCCGTCCATCCATCCATCCACCCATCTATCCGTTCATCGATCATTGATCATTCAGGAAGGGTTTACCGAGCAGGTGCCGGCCGGCTGTAGCTAACCCCTCAGTGCCTCCTAGGAGTGGCACAGGCAGGCTGAGCGGCAGCAGGAGCAGAGCTTCAGGGTCAGAAGACGCGGAGACACAGGCGAGGATCGATCTCCAGTTCTTTCCTTGCAGCCCTCCCAGCCAACCCCAAGGCCGTGTGGGGTGTCGGCAGCCGGGTGCCTTGAGGTCACAGAGCGTTAGAGAATGTGTTGTCTTCATCTCCCTCCTCCAGCCTTTCCTCCTCCCCCCGGTGAAGCACTCTGGCTCCTTATCATGGCTTTGAAATTGAGTAAGACACTTTGGAATTCAATTAGCTGCATCGTTGCCATAGCAACAAAAACATATAAACTTAAATGATTTATACGCACAGACAACACTTCAGAAAAGAATAAATTTAATCCCGCAGCCGGGAATGAAATGGATTATACAATAAGAAAATTGTATTCTTCTCTCCCTGATGGGTTGCCTCTAGGTCTGTGTGTGATGTGGGTGAACCTGGAGGCCATGAGAGGGCGCGGTCGGGGGCAGCTCTTGCTCCCACCAGAGGCGGGGTCCGAGCCAGACCCTGGGCCCTGCCCTGCAGCTCTGGTGTAACAAGGTGACGTCACCCGAGCACCAGGACGTACTCCTGTCTGCTGTGCACAGGTGTGTGCACCTGGCCCACAGATCCCAGAGTGGCTCCGGCTGAGTGAGCGCCTTCACAGAGCACACAGTGGTCCGGCTGCACTTGCGGGCACGTGCCGCACCAGCATCCCGTATTTGTGTGCTCGGCTCGAGTCCTGGCGGCTCGGCTTCCAGTCCAGCTGCCTGCTAATGGCCTGGAAAAGCAGCCAAAGATGGCCCAGGTGCTCCTGCCACCCGCCTGGAGACCTGGGTGGAGTTCCCAACCCCTCTGTCGGGGCCATCTGGGGAGTGAGCCAGTGGATGGAGGACCTCTTGTTCCCTGCTTTCAAACAGTCGATCAATCCAGCTCTTTCCAAGAGCGCTGCAGGTCGGGGATTTCACAGCACTCCTGCGCTGTCCCCGCACCGCCTCACACGGAGGTCTCGGCCGCCGACCTCGGCGCTGCCAAGCCAGGTGCTGTGGGGTGGCCTGGCTCTGCCCAGCTGGCGCCATGGGGCACGGATGTGCTGTCCTCCCAGGCAGCGTGCGTGCAAGCCCACGAGAGCAGCGCTATCCTGACGCACTGACCTTTGGGTTTTCACGGTTCCTGTGTGTTGACCTTTTGCGATCACCGAGAGAGGGGGGTCCTGGGTTTTGCTCAGATCACTCAGCTGCGGTAACGGGGTGGGCACACGGGACTTGCAGGCACTGTCGTGTGTGCGTGTGTGGGTGCGTGTGGCAGGCACGTATGCACGCCGACATCCGTGAGGGCCCCGGGGGTGAGGGGCTGCTCCTCCAACTGCTCCCTGTCTGCTGGTTGGGTTTCCAGGCCTGGAGGGGCAGTGAGCGGGGCTCACCATAGGGGGCGTGGGGCTGGGGTGGTCAGCGGGCACCCGGACCTGCTTCTGCCCGTGGGGCACTGAGGCACAAATGGAGCACATTTTTATTACTGTGTTTTTTTATTGTGGCAAAATGCACGTGACGCTGTTCGTATTAAATGTTGCAAAGCGTACAATTTGGTGACGTGAAGTGCATTCAGTTTCGTGCAAACATCGCGGCCACCTAGTCCCAGACTTCCGCCGGCCCCACAGCCGCTCCCACTCCTCCCTGCCCCAGCCCCTGGGGCCCGGGTCTGCCGTCTCTGGGCTCGCGCCTGTTCACGCCAGCGCCTCACCGCCCTTGGCTGGTCATGACCGGCTGCTTTTACTGAGTGGGAGGTCCACATGCCCAGCCACACCACAGCACTCACCAGTGCCCGGCCCTTCCCACGGCTGACAGCTGCCCGTGGCTCTGCCTTGCTTGCCCGCACTTGGCTTCTAGTCTATGTGGCACAGAGAGGAGCCGTGTGCGGCGGGCTTGTGTCCGGCTCGGTGACTCGGTCTCCTCTTGCCAGAGCCCAGCGCGTGTCCTGATGTCTCCCAGCTTCAAGCTTTCGCCTGTGAAGTGATGGGAACGGTGGGTTTGGGCCTTGTGGGGCTAAGTGAGACACTGAGCAGGGGCTTGCCTGGCCCGGGAGGGGTCTGCCTCAGGGTTCCTTCCCGTCAGTCTTGATCTAACCTTGGCCCATGCAGCCTGGCTGTGTCCTCGCACAGGCCTGGGGCTGACATGAGCCCCCTCCTCCACGTGACCAGCTGCACCTGCTCACCTTCTCCATGCTGCTTCCTGACGCGCCCCAGCCACAATACGTGGCAGGTGGATGGGGGAGCAGACCCCGCCTGGGCTTGAGGACAGAGTCCACCTCCTGCTGCCTGTCACTCAGGCACTGGGAGCTAAGCCCTGAGGGCCCACACTAGGCTGCTGTCCCACTGTGTTGGGTCGGGCACAGCGGGCCCATCGCTTCCCTGCCTCAGCCATCAGTGTCTCTTCCGACCAGGGAAGAGCTGCCTCCCATAGTCTGGGCCCGAGTGCCCGGCGCTGGCTGCTGGGTGGACAGGCCCTGCCCGTGGGCTCCGATTTTCTTTCGCTCCAGCTGCCGGATTTGTCGCTGCTTCTGGACGTCCCTGCTCTGCCCAGCTGGGGTCTGGCGCTTCCCTTCCCAGAGCCGCTGCCCTCGCAGCCAGCTCTGTCCCCTGTTCGCGGCATGCAGGCCCCGTCGGTAGTGATCAGCAAGGTGTCACCGGGCCAATTGCAGTTGTTCCTTGGCATGAGCTGAGACCTGGGAGGAGGCTAAGCCGCCCAGTGGGTCAGGCCCAGCTCGAAGGCCCTGTGGGGAAGGCCGGCCCGTGAGGCAGAGCTGCTGGCGTGCAGTGAGGGCAAAGAGTTGGTGCAGGGCAAGCAGGGGCCAGAGGTGCATGGTGCCAGCCACAGCCCAAGCGCAGGACACGCCTGCCAGGTTAATTATGGCTTCGGCTTGGCTGGGTAAGGGATGGCCCAGGAGCTGAGATGCGTTCATCCTGCTGTGTCTGGGGTCTTTCCAGACCAGAGCAACTGGTGTTTGGATCCGTGGCCGAGCAGAGGTCTCCTTCACCAGTGTGGCAGCGCCTGAGACCGAGACGAGGCCCTGAGGGAGCAGGAAGCAATTCCAGGTCTCCCTGTGTCCTCCCAGAGCTGGGGCCTCCTCCCCTGACCTTGCGCAGTTCTCTGGGCTGCAGAGGCCACAACCTGCCTCTTCCTCAGGCTTTGGAGCTCGGTCTGAGGGCTTTCAAGTCCACTTCCCTGGTCCTGCAGCCTACGGACAGCAGCGCCTCTAAGCACTTGGGGGCCATTTTCTCCAACAAGTCTCCTTCCACGCCCCATCCCTCCATCCCTCCCTCTGTCCGTTCATCCGTCCATGGATCCATCTGTCCATCCATCGTACTCAGCCCTTGCTAATGCACCCCCCCCCAATCCATGGCTGTCCAGGAAGCCAGCGCCTCAGGCCACCAAGTCGTGCCGCTTGAGTCCAGCAGCTAGACTGAGGCTAAGAGCAAAACCGGGTCCAGGGGTCCGAGGGTTGCAGGGGGTGATCTCAGCGGAGGTGACGTCTTCACACCTCAGTTGTAAGATGTGAGGAGGGGAGGGGAGCTCTAGCTGCCAGAACAGGCTGCCTTGGGCCGTTTGGACCTTCTGTTCCGAGGTCGAATCGAGACCGAAGCCTTGGGCAGTGCTGAGCCATTGCATGGAGCTCCTGTCACCGACTGGGGACACAACAGCTGGGCATCCAGTGGGTCTTGACCACAGACAGAGAGGAGTCAGCCTCATTTTTTTTTTTTGACAGGCAGAGTGGACAGTGAGAGAGAGAGAGACAGAGAGAAAGGTCTTCCTTTGCCATTGGTTCACCCTCCAATGGCGGCCGCGGCCGGTGCGCTGTGGCCGGCGCACTGTGCTGATCAGAAGGCAGGAGCCAGGTGCTTCTCCTGGTCTCCCATGGGGTGCAGGGCCCAAGCACTTGGGCCATCCTCCACTGCCTTCCCGGACCACAGCAGAGAGCTGGCCTGGAAGACGGGCAACCGGGACAGAATCTGGTGCCCCGAATGGGACTAGAATCTGGTGTGCCGGCGCCGCAAGGCAGAGGATTATCCTAGTGAGCTGTGGCGCCGGCCCCAGCCTCATTCTTATCCATCCATCCTCCCTCCATCCATCCATCTCCCCAGCCATCCATGCATCCTTCCTTCCTTCCTCCCAGCCATCCACCCCCACATCCATCCATCAATTCATCAATCCACCTATCCATCTGTCCACCCACACATCCATCCTTCCACCCCCACATCCATCCATCCATGTACCCACCCATCCATCCTCCCATCCCTCTGTCCATCCGTCAGTCCTCCCTCCCTCTGTCCATCCATGTACCCACCCATCCATCCTCCCATCCCTCCGTCTGTCGGTCAGTCCTCCCATCCGTCCGTCCCTCCGTCCATCTGTTCGCTCACTCCCCCAAGCCTTGCTGAGCACGCTCCCTTGGTGCTCAGTGCATGCCCAGCTTTCTTGGGGTGCAGTGCAGTCACAGGGGCTCAGAATCCTCCCACCCCCCACTTCCTGCTCCTTGGGGCGCAGTCAAGGCCATGGTAATCATCACATCTCCAACAGCCAGGCACGCAGAGGGTCAGTGGGTGTTTACTGAGATAAAAATAGGCGACTTAGACCCTTTGCTTAGTAGCTTTGTTTGATCAATTCGGATCCAATTTCCAGTCAAGGTTAGTGCATCTGCCCATGCTTCCCCCAGAACACACACACGTGCACAATACATACACATCTGTACACATGTGCGCACAACCCACATGCATTTGTATACACACACACGTACACGTACACATGTGCACAATATGTATGCATTTGTACACATGCATGCACACACAACCCTACACAAGGGCACACATACACACGCACAAAACCCTGCACACATGCCCACACACAACCTTATGCACATGCACACCCCTAAATGGACCTGCACACACAGACCTACACAAGCACATAGACGCACACACGACCCTACACACACACAAGACCCTACACATGCACATACACACACACACACCACACATGCACACGCACACCCTACACATTTTGCACACACACACAACCCTACCCACACATGCACAATTCTACACACACACATGACCCAGCTCACGCATGTGTCCCCCCGGGTCTTGGGCATGTCTGTCCAGAATGCTAACTTTGCAGTTGAGCTTGAGGAAGTATTCGATTTACCTGAGGCTTCCATTTTCCATACGCAATGTAGGATATATATTATGTTACGATATACAATTGTACATTTATATATTATCTTACAGTCTGTAAAATCACAACTCTTGGTGCTAACTGCCTGCCTCGTGGGCCTAGGAGACCCCTTGGTGAAGCACAGGTGTGGGAACACCGTATTTATTTACTTTATCGACTACACAACCTGCGGTTTGGATACAACGAGCCCAGGAAGCCCCACAGCCAGCATTTGCAGGGTCACTGTCACAGCCGTCCACTCCACTCCTCCCTGCCTGCGCCCCTCCCTGACACAGGCTTCCGTGCCTACAGGGCGTCCCTGACAGCACAGCCCTAGGCCTGCCCGCCACACCCTGGCCCTGCTCCCCCGCCCCGGGGACCCCGTTCTCTGCTTCATCTTTTCCTTGTTAGATTCCACAGGAGGGTGAGGCTGCCCAGCGCTTGTCCTTTGGCCTGGCCGGTCCATCTGGGAGATTCCTCCGGGTCATTCTTGTCACAAACGCTGTCCTTTCTCCTGGACAATGTGTACTTACACACACATTTCTTTCTTTTGTAAGATTTATTTTATTTTATTTGAAAATCAGAGTTATCTAGAGAGAGGGATCTTCCATCTGCTGCTTCCCTCCCCAGATGGCTGCGACAGCTGGGCCTGGGCCAGGGTGAAGCCAGGAGCTTCCTCTGGGGCCCAAGCAGGGGCCCGAGCTCTTGGGGACCCCGCTGCTTTCCCAGGCCGTTAGCAGGGAGCTGGATGGGACGTGGAGCAGCCGGGACTTGAACCAGTGCCCACATAGAGTGCTGGGATTGCAGGGGCGGCTTTACCCGCAGCGTCAGACCCCACATGGGTCCATCGTCAGTGGGCACTGGGGTTCCAGGCCCTTGGCTGCTGTGGGCAGGGCTGCAGGGAGGTCCCCCCCTCCTGTGGGTTGTGCTGAGCAGAGTGCTGGCTGGGTCCGTGGGTTCTCGGTTCTGAAGGTGGTCTCTGGTCTGTGCCCGCGTCTCAGGGGGCAGACGCTGTCCTGCCGGGGCTCAGGGACGGGCGCTGGTTTTGTTGGCGTTTCCGGGGTGAGGAGTGACGCGGGCTCCTTCCCTGGGGAGGTATTTGCCCGGGTTCCTTGTTAACCTGGCTGCTTGTGCCGGAGCTCTGGGATTGTCCTGTTGAGCACATATCCTTGTCATGTGAGGGGCTCACACCCACGCTCTCATGTCCAGGGGTCCTCTCCTCGCCGCAGCACTGTCCCCCTCCCTCCCCGGCCTCTCCGCTTCCCTGTGCTGGCCCTGCCTTCCCTCCCACTCCTCCCTGTGTCTTCCGGGCAGCAGTGTGTCCTGCCTGTGGCCCCGAGGTCTCCAGGCCAGGCTCTCAGCAGAGCTGGGTGAACTGTGGTGGATCTGCAGGCCCACGGCCCTCACCCCTCCACGAGGTCGCACCATGGGAAGTGGATCTGATGAGCAAGGCTCCTCATGCCCTGGCCCGGGAGGCAGCTCCACGAGGGCCGGGGTCGCGCAGAGGACAGGGCAGGCCAGGCCCTTGGCATGGGGCTGGGCCCTGGCAGCCCCCTCAGGCCTGGACCTGCTGCTCTACGAGGTTGCGTGGATGAAAGACTGGGCCCCGCGTGGGTGCTGGCCGCCCGCCCAGGCCCTCTGCCTGCTTCCTGTGTGGGCGTCCCCTCCGTGGCCCTGCACGCATCCACAAGGCTTCCTTGTTTGTGTTTTAGAGAAAACCGCAGACGGCAAGTTTGACGGGTTCCTGGCCAGAGGCGCAGCCCGCGATGCCGCCTTTGTCATTCCGAAATCCAGCGGGCTCAGAGAATGGAAACTTGTTCATCACTTAACTGGCAGCGAAAGCTGGACTCGTCTGGCTGCCAGCCCGACCCTGGGCCTGAGGCTCTCTGCGTGTTCCCAAGCTTGGCCTCCACTGCCGAACCCTGCGCGCGTGTGTGTGGGGGGATGCACGTGTGACCCCAGCCCACACGCCCCGGGGAGCGCGTGGCCTAGCACGGGTCAGGGGGACCTCCCCGGCAGCCAGGGGACCCCTCGGAGACTGGACGGCTCCGGGGGAGAGGAACTGGAAGGTGAGAAGGACGGCACACCCCTGGTCGTCCTCACTGTCCCGCCTGAGCCGCGGTGTCACGGCCCAGCACTCGCAGTGTCCCGACCCTGAGAGGGCTGCCGTCCAGGTGGGGAACTCAGGCGCGAGGAGGTCCGGGCTGTGCCGAGAGTCCCTGCAGGGGCTACGGCAGGACAGGAGGAGGAGCCATGAACGAGGGCCGCTCTGGGCGCTCCCGTGTCCCGCTGACCACTGGGGACGTCTGGGCAGCGGGGAACAGAGGGCGCGGCACTGGGAGAGGGGACGCAGGGTCCCACAGTTCACCACAGCGTGCCCTCGGCTGTCAAGTCTGCCCCTGTGAGCTTGGGGCTCCCCAGACACCTGGCCAGGACACGCCGCAGGCTCTCGACACGGCTCCTGCCCCTGTGAGACGGGCCTCGTGGCCGCCTCCCTCCGTCTGGGGCTGCCCTGGAGCCTGACGCCAGCCCTGGCTCTGTAGGGGTTTGGTGATCCTGGGGAGGTGGGAGTGGAGGGGCACGTGGAGGGCGTTCCCAGTCTGAACAAGAGGGACGTGGAGAGAAAGGCAGAGCTGAAGACAGGCGTGGCCGGGAAACGATCCGGGGACCCCGTCAGAGGTCCGTGGGAGACCCCAGGTCTGCCCCTCGGGAGGGTCTCCGTGGGAGACCCCAGGTCTGCCCCTCGGGAGGGTCTCCGTGGGAGACCCCAGGTCTGCCCCTCGGGAGGGTCTCTGTGGGAGACCCCAGGTCTGCCCCTCGGGAGGGTCTCCGTGGGAGACCCCACACCGCCCATCTGGGGGTTCTGTGCCAGAGGCCCTTGCTTGTTTTTCCAGCAGCTGAGATGGGCACGAGCCCCCCAGGGCTCTCACATATGCCCAGGAGCCAAGTGGCCTGAGGGGACAGTTTTCCCTGGGGATCTGGGGGTGGACAGCGCATCTCCACGTGGCCTGGGTGGGGCAGCACCGTTCTCAGTGGCCCTGCAACCTCTGCCCTCCAGGGCCACCTCCCCACAGGTCTCTGCCCCCACGGCCGACTCCCCCCAGGGACCCTGGCGGTGGGCTCTGGCCCTCCCCGGTCCGGTGTGGCCTCCCTGTAGCTCCCGCCCATCAAGATTGCAGATCAGGCCACATGCAGATTCGGGGTGGATATGCACTCGGGGACATCCTCCCCCGGGACGCCTGTCAGTCAGCTGCCGCAGCAAACACGGATCCCGCGCTTCCGCCTTTCATTTATTCTGCACACTTACGGAGCTCCTGCCTTCTGCCCGTCAGGTGTGTCTCCTGCCTTCTCCCATGGCTAGGCTGACTGACAGATGTGTCACGGAGGATCACGGAGCCCAGGCCTGGGTCTCCAAATGTCGGGGTCAGGGAGGTGCAGGGGCAGAGTCCCCAGGAATCACCACGGGGGCTCCAGCAGGGGTGGGCACAGGGCTGGGAAGATGGAGCCTTGAGCCTGCAGCTGTGCGTGGGCTTCTGCAGGTGCAGAGGCACTGACGAGAGAGCAGGCACAGGACACACTCAGGGGACAGGAGGCAGCACACGGGCCACGGGGACTGTCCCTGGAAGCCAGTTACGGTCACACAGTGGGAACAGCAGCCTGAGCAGGACAGGGCTGCAACTGGCCAGAGGCACCTGCTGCTATTGGCTCCGCTCACCTGGCCAGTTGGCCCTGAGAAAACAAGTGGGAAAGAGGGAGGAGGCCGTGTGGCCATCTTGTTGTCATGGGAATCACATGCTATAGACCTGTGGGCTTCTGGCTGTCATGACAACCCCATATTACAGCTATGTGGCTGTCATGACAACCCCATGTTGTGGATGTGTGGTGTCTGGCTGTCACGACAACCCTGGTTTACATACGTGTGACTGTAACGACAACCCCATGTTACAAATGTGTGGCTGTAATGACAACCCCATGTTGTGGATGTGTGGTGTCTGGCTGTCACGACAACCCTGGTTTACATACGTGTGACTGTAATGACAACCCCATGTTACAAATGTGTGGCTGTAGTGACAATCCCATGTTGTGGATGTGTGGTGGTTGGTTGTCATGACAACCCTGTGTTACAGACCTGTGGCTGTCATGACAACCCCATGTTACAGACCTGTGGTGTCTGGCTGTCGCAGCCCCATGGTGCAGACTGGATAGTGATGTGTAAGGGGTGAGTGGTTTTGCCCCAAACGACAAAGCAGCTGCGGAGTTAGGTTCCGGGTCTCTCGGCTTTGTCTCCAGTTTGTCAGGCCACGTGTCGGAAGAATCCCCACTGTCTGTTGAACTGGCTGAGTGCACCTGTCAGAAACCAGCGGTCCTGCACAAGCACACGGGGTCTCTCTCTAGACCTGTTCTGCTCACTGCCCTGCACGTGTGTGCACAAGCACACGGGATCTCTCTCTAGACCTGTTCTGCTCACTGCCCTGCACGTGTGTGCACAAGCACACGGGGTCTCTCTCTAGACCTGTTCTACTCACTGCCCTGCACGTGTGTGCACAAGCACACGGGATCTCTCTCTAGACCTGTTCTGCTCACTGCCCTGTACACGTGTGCACAAGCACACAGGGTCTCTGGAACTTCTGCTCACTGCCCGACACGCGTGTGCACAAGCACATGGGGTCTCTAGAACATCTGCTCACTGCCCTGCACACGTGTGCACAAGCACATGGGGTCTCTAGACCTCTTCTGGTCACTGCCCTGCATGCGTGTGCACAAGCACATGGGGTCTCTAGATCTGTTCTGCTCACTGCCCTGCGCGCGTGTGTACAAGCACACGGGGTCTCTCTCTAGACCTCTTCTGCTCACTGCCCTGCACACGTGTGCACAAGCACACGGGGTCTCTGGAACTTCTGCTCACTGCCCTGTACACGTGTGCACAAGCACACGGGGTCTCTCTCTAGACCTGTTCTGCTCACTGCCCTGCACGCGTGTGCGTGCCTCCCACCAGGCCCACGCGCCTCTCTCAGGAGCTCTGCCCCACATCTTGCAGTCGGCGGTGTGAGTATTGCATTGTTGGTTTGTTTGTTAGATTTGGCTGTGAACATTCTAGATGCTTTGCATTGCCGCTTACGTTTTTCAGTCGCCCTGTCAGTTTCCCACCAGGATTTTGATTGAGAATCGTTTTACTGCTCAGCCTGGGGAGGGCTGACATTTAATGACATGGACTCTCCCAGTACTGCAAAAAGAATGCCTCCTCATTTATTTAAATCTTGTTTAATGCTCCTCTTGTTTTTAGTTTTTATTTATAGGTCTTGCACGTGCTTTAAAAATTTATTACTAGATATTTTACATACTTTTGTATGCTTGCAATTGGAATTTTTATATTTCATATTCTTATTATTTACAGCTAGATCGTAAGCATGAAATTGACTTTTGCATATTACCTTTTATTTTGTGATTTTATTAAATTCGTTTAACTACTTGATGGATATATTCCTTGAGATTTTTGGGTGTAAGAAGTTCTGTCATTTATCGATGGAGACATTTTTCCATGTGTCTTTGTGTTCATGGCTTTGGCGCAGTGGCCAAGGCGTCCATCTACTGCCGAGGGGAAACCACAAGGCGTCCGTCTCCTGTCTGCAGTCGTCGGGCGTCTGTCTGCTGTCACCATCGACAGGCAACCCCACACGGCAGGACTGTTCTCAAGGTCGTGGTCTAGGGCTGTGAGTGGTGTCTTCCTGTGGCAGAGGCGCAGGCCTGTGGACCTCACGTGGTCAGGTGGTGAGGGGTGGTGAGCTGGGGCCTGTGGACCTCACGTGGTCAGGTGGTGAGGGGTGGTGAGCTGGGGCCTGTGGACCTCACGTGGTCAGGTGGTGAGGGCGGTGAGCTGGGGCCTGTGGACCTCACGTGGTCAGGTGGTGAGGGGTGGTGAGCTGGGGCCTGTGGACCTCACGTGGTCAGGTGGTGAGGGGTGGTGAGCTGGGGCCTGTGGACCTCACGTGGTCAGGTGGTGAGGGCGGTGAGCTGGGGCCTGTGGACCTCACATGGTGAGGGGTGGTGAGCAGGGGCCTGTGGACCTCACGTGGTCAGGTGGTGAGGGCGGTGAGCTGGGGCCTGTGGACCTCACGTGGTGAGGGGTGGTGAGCAGGGGCCTGTGGACCTCACGTGGTCACGTGGTGGGGGGCAGTGAGCTGGGATGAGTAGACCTCACGTGGTGAGGGTGCTGAGTGGGGGGCCTGCAGGCCAGCTTCTGTGGGACGTGCAGTCTCGAGAGAGCAGTGAGCCACCCACCAGGCTTGCGAAGCTCCCTTGGAGGTTGCCTGGCGTGGGTTGGAAACGGAAGCTGTCTCCTGTGTCCCTCCTTGGCTGACACAGAAGGCAGATGTAACCCAGCGTGCGTGGGGACTTTTCCCACCAGCTGGCAAGCGACTTGGGCTGACGGCAGCCCTGGGGCCCCACCTGCGGACAGCGTCAGAGCCCTCAGGCTGCAGGCTCACTCCTGGAGACTGACCCCACTGCAGAGGCCCGTCACAAGCCCCAGGCTATGAACTGGGGTTCCCACAGCCTCCTCTCGGGACCCAGGATTTGCTCACAGACCTCAGGGAGACACACAGACACAAGCTGTCCCAGAGGGGGCGGGCAGGGGAGGGTGCAGGGGGCGGGAGGTGCACGGGCTCCCAAGTCCTCTGCAGGACCCTCCAGATGTGCTCAGCTGTCCAGACGCCCCCTGCACCCACCCCTGGACTCTGCTGGGGGCCTCAGTGCACAGGAGTGACGGCTGAAGGGCTGAGTGGGAACCCACCTGGCGTCTTCAGCAGCCCTGCTTGGGGGCCGGGGCCGGAGTTCTCTGCCATGGGGGAGGTCTGAGGCCGCCTTGGGGAGGACTCAGGAGCCCAGAGCCCGGACAGCAGCCATGGATCTCTGTTGTAAGAGCAGAGCCGTTCCTGGGCTGAACCAGTGCTCGGAGGTGCAGCCTGTTCCTGTCTCCCGTCACCTCCCAGGGCATACGTGTCAGCGTGGGGGTTGGGGACACTCACCGGGTCCAGTCCGCAGCGTGGCGGATGCACAGACTCCTGCACTTGCCCTTGTAGGAGCAGGTTCTCCCTGTGGTCCTGGTGAAAGGCTGCTGGCTCCCTCCCCCAGACCCGCAGCTCCCTCCCTCGCAGGCTCGCTCCCGCCGCCCCGTGCCAGCCTGCTGCCGAGAAGGGGCTTCGTTGTCTTGTCTTTATTGGCTTTTAATGGACCACTGGGGCACGAAACACCTTCCTTGCACGGCCACTGCCTGCCTGTGAAATCCTGTTCCTGTCTTTGGCTCGGTAGCATATTGGTCATTGTTAATCGGCCTCTAGGGATTACAGACATGTTATACATTATGGCTATTAACTCTCTTTCATGGGCATGGGAAGGAGATATTTCTCTACATCTGTCTTTTAACCTTGAACTTCTGCATATTTTAGTATTGGGTTGTCCAACTCAGTGGCTCCCCTCTTGTGGGAGCCACGCCAGCAGCAGTCGTGGAACTGCTGCGAGCTGAGGCCACGTGTGTCCCAGACAAGAGCCCGCCGCTGCGAGGGTGTTTGCTGGTCCACAGGGAATAGCAAGTGTTGATGGCCGAGCTCGTCCCCGAGGAGCCCGGAGAAGCATCACAGGGCCCAGGACGCCCCTGCCCTCAGCGGGTGCGAGATCGATGAGAAGGAAGACAAAGCAGAAAAAGCACATTTGGCCAGCACAGCCAGAAGCTGAACTTCATTTTAAAGTTCATCTGCTTTCATTTGAGAGGCAGAGTTACAGAGAGAGGGGGAGACAGAGGTCTTCCACCTGCTGGTTCACTCCCCTGACGGCCGCAGCAGCCAGGGCTGGGCCAGGCCAAAGCCAGGAGCCAGGAGCTGCTTCTGGGTCTCCCACATGGATGCAAGGACCCAAGCAAGTGGGCCATCTTCTACTGCTTTCCCAGGTCTTTAGCAGGGAGCTGGATTGGAAGGGGAGTGGCCGAGGCATGAGCCGGTGCCATGTGAGATGTCGGCACCGCAGGCGGCTGCTTCACCCCATTGGTGTGGACAAGCACACGGCTTCTTCCCAGTAGCCTTGGAGGGAACACGGCTGCCGGGCTACACGGATTCTCCCGGAGAATGGAGCGGCGGGAGAGCCTCACTCCTACATCCAACTGCCGAGGGCACGGGAAGGGAGCGGTGACTCGTTCTCAGACGGAAGCCACACAAAGCGAGGGCAGGACCTCTCCAATTCAGGCCAAGCATGCGCTAAAAGATCTGCCTCTACCAAGAACGGACTGAAAGATAAAGAAACTATAAAGGGTCCATGTCAGTCAGCACACTGATAAAACAGTAGAAAATCATCGCTTATCCTGTCTCACGTGAACCACAGGTTCCACACGTGGCACTGTGCTGAGATGCCACGGGTCCCCTGCGTCCCTCCTCCCCCTACTGTCCCCTGTACAGTCGGGGCCAATGTAGTGGCCGTGGCCACCATGCGTGAGGACTGGCCTTCTTCCCTGCTTCTCTAGGAAGGTGCTGTGGTGAGAGCCGAGACAGGCCAGCCAGGACAGCCCCGGCTCCTCGCCACTGTGGGGAGCCACCGTCAGCAGGCTGGGCTGTGCAGCCCTGAGGAGGCTTCCCGGCTCCCGCACACCCCAGATGCTGGGGGCCGCTGAGGGTCAGGGGCAGCTGCCCAAGGCCCCCTTCATCTCCACTTGGAAGACCATCGGTCACTGCACCGGGCTGGCTCAGCGCTTCCCTCTCTCACGGGACGTGCGGAGGCCAGGGGCCTGGGCTGGCCCAGCTCGGGGGTCTTCCCAGCACCAGGGCATCCACGGCTCTGCCCCTGCAGGCCACTTGCACCTGTGAGCCAGGGGACACCTTTTTGTGGAAGACAGAGTGAGGGTCTCGCCGACGCCACCGCTGGGATGAATGGTGGGGACCGGGACATGGACAGGGCTGGGACTCCTGGCCGAGCTCTGCACTGGCTTTGGAAGATTCCAGGCCCCAGTGCCTCCCCCTGTGGGTTTTCTGCACAGCGAGGGGCAGGGCCCTACCTTCGGGAGCAGGGAAGAAGTGGAGAGGGGGGGCGGGGGCACCACGTCCCACGCTGGCCAGCCCCGGGCCAGGCTCAAGGGCTGGAGAAGAAGCTCCATGGGACCCTGGGCGGGGGAGGGGGCTGAAGCCCCGTGGGCCACAGAGAGGGAGGGGGGTGGGGGGAGTGGGGGTGGGGTGTTGTGGAAGGTGTGCAGCTCCGTGTGTTGCCCCAGCCCTCCCCGCCCAAGGCTGGAGGTGCAGTCCCTTTCTCCCCCTGCCGCCACGATGCTTCTACCCTGGGGAGACTGCACAGGCCCTGGCATATTCCTGAGGCTAAGCTCTCCCACGTCTCACTCACTGGGAAAACAGCAGAGTCCTGGACCAGCCCCCTCCCTGTTAAACCTGATCAGACCCCCGTTTCACATATAAACCAGGGCTAGGCCTGAGGGTGGGCACAGGGTGCCTGGAGCCCGGCTCCCATCTCGCTGCCCCGTGATCCTGCTCCCCTGTGAGAGCTCACAGAGCCCCGGCAGCCTCGACCCGAGTCACAGAGGAAGAAGCAAGGTTCGCAGAGGTGATGGTGGGCCGGGTCTCCACACTGGTGACTGTGCTGGGGCCGCCCACACCCGCCTCCCTCCCAGGGCCTCCGGCTGAGCACTCTTAGACGCTTCCAGACTTTGCCCACGAGAATAGCTGCACCACGCCTTGGCCATTTAGGTCTGAAATGAACAGAATCAGCCGGTGTCCAGGCCCCTGGGCGGGCGAACTGACACCCATCTCAACCCCACAGACTTAGACCCTTCCAGCAGGCCAGGTCGTGGGGGCCCCACCCTCGGCCACTCCCCACCTGTTACTGTGGATTTGTTCTGAGAGGAGGAGCGTGGTGGGGGCAAGAGGCGCGGAGTCACCACCCAGACCCCGGGAGTCGGGTGAAAGCAGGCCAGAGGCGAGCAGCCCGCAGACTCGTTTATTTCAGTTGGAACCGCATCTTATATAGCCAAGGCAGCCAATTCGGTCAAGGGGTGGTTTATGCCCTAACCAACCATAGCCTGTTGCCAGGCAGTATCCAAAGCCATCCAATCACAGCCTGTTGCCAGGCAGTTTCCAAAGCCATCCAATCACAGCCTGTTGCCAGGCGGGCTCAGTTGCCAGGTGGGTTTCGAAGCCGTTCCTGAGTAACTGACGCTCGCTCGTCAGTGGCCATCTTGACATGGCCTCCTCATTCTACCACACCCACCCAGGGGCCCTTGCCTGCGGCTGGGCAGGAGCTGAGTCCACTGGTGTGCTCTCTGTACAGCGAGGCTGGGGACCCCTGGGCGTGGTTCCCAAACTGCTGCCGACTCGCTCCTGTGCTCGGCCCCTCGCTGGGGTCTCCACGTCTTACGTCTGGATACACACGGTGCCTCCCTGACCCGCGAGCCTCTGAGCAAACTAGCCCATCTGGAGTAGATCCATCTGAGGGCAGGTGCTTCGGAGCAGGTTAACCCCCGCGTGCGTCGTCTGCACCCATATTGCAGAGGCCGCTTGTGTCCTGGCTCCTCTGTCCAGTCCAGCTCCCTGCAAATGCACGTCCTGGGGGGCAGCAGTGATGGCTCCAGTGCTAGGGCCCCTGACACCCATGTGGGGACCTGGGTGGAGGCCCTGGCTCCAGCCTCAGCCTGGCCCAGGCAGGCTGTTGAAGACACTTGGGGAGTAAACCAGTGGATAGGTCTCTCTCTCTCTCTCTCTCTCTCTCTCTCTCTCTTTCTCTCTCTCTCTCTGCCTTTCAAACAGATGGAAATAAACACTTTTTGAAGATCCATTTGATTTTTCAAAATTTATTCAAGAGGACATAGAAAAATCTGAGCTGAACAACTGCCATCGAGGGAGGAGCTGCCCTTATCACACTGAACTCGACTGGGAAAAGAGAAAAGCTTCAGTTCTTGGTGGATGGAAGTCTGAGGTGATAGTGTAAGAAAATTATTATCCAATCACATTCAAGAGTCCAGGTGCAAAAGTCTTAAATATAATCACAAATAAGTTTGAAAAATGCAAAAAATAAAAAAACCAGTCTGTTCCAAGAGTTTAAGGTTGGCTTAGCATTAGAAATTATTAATTTAATTCACAATATTATCATATTAAATCTGAAAAAAGATGCCACACATTGTGTGATCATCTCATAGAAGATTTGTAGACCTGTTGGTGGCAACATGTATCCTACTGCACTAAGAAAGGAACAGGACGGACACCCGCTCACCCAGGAGCACAGAGGTGGCCCCCCGAGGCAGGGTTGCCACCTGTCCCAGCAGAGCAGGCTGGGGCCGGGTCAGCTCCAGGGCCCTGAGGAGCCAGGCAGGGGGGCGGGGACAGCCCCTCCAAGGGCTCGGGGCCATCAGGGGAGTGCAGCTCCCAGGGCTGCTGTCCAGCCCCTCAGGCTCTGCCCTGTGTGTGTGTGTGGGGGGGTGTGCACATTTGCACATGTGTCGCTGTGGATGCCAGAATGGATGTTTCTGTATAGCGGTATCCGTGTATACAGGGGGATGGATCTGTGTGCATCTGCATGTATGAGTGTGTATGTGTATGTGTGCCTGTGTGTATGTGTGCCCGTGTGTATGTGTGCCCGTGTGTATGTGTGCCTGTGTGTTTATGAGTGTGTGCATGTGTGCTATGAGAATCTTGTGTGTGTCTTTGTGTCTGTGCACGTCTCTGTGGGTGTTAAGGAAGGTGACAGGGCGTACGGGGGACGCACTGGGCC
Source organism: Lepus europaeus (assembly GCF_033115175.1). Classification (NCBI taxonomy): domain Eukaryota; kingdom Metazoa; phylum Chordata; class Mammalia; order Lagomorpha; family Leporidae; genus Lepus; species Lepus europaeus. Next base: position 663,552 of record NC_084837.1, read on the forward strand.
TCAGAGCAGAGCAGCTGGGAGGAGCTGCACAAGCCGGGCTCAGGGCCGCTCCCTGGTTCCTCCCGCTGGCAGTTGGAGTGCTCCCTGACACAGAGGTTCTCCAGGTGCGGCCCCAGATCAGCAGGTGACAATGCACCTGGGGACACTTTCCCCCTGCGCTGGCCTGACCTCATCCACCCTGAGCCCGGCAACCCCTCCCAGGTCGGATGGAGCTGGGTCAAGCCTCGCTCAGGGCTCTCGGTGTGCCGGCGTGCCGGTGTGCGTCTCCAGACCTCCTTCCTGAGAGCCAGGAAGCCGCTGTCTCCTCCCCTGGAGTTGTCTGCACCCAGTCGGGGCTTCGCAGAGCCCCGCTCTTGGGGCTCCGGATGTGGACAGAGGCAGGCAGCGGGGGGCAGACATAGCTGGGGCCCCTGCCAGTGTTGCTGCCAGCTGACCGACGTTACGCTGCCCGGACTGAGGGCCGATGGACTGAGGCGCTCGCTTGAGGAAGCAGACGGAGAGTCAAGGACTCTGGCCTCTCCGACGACCCTCGGAGCAGACCCTGCAGGGCCTCGTCCCCAGTGGTGGGTGCAGGGCCCTGAGCACCACCTGGGCCGGGAACAGCCTCTCTCCAGCGGCATGCCCCCCGGGCTGGGTGTCCAGTCCAGGCCTCAGTTCGCATCTGCGTCAGCTGATGACTCGTGTGTCTGCACCCAGCCTTCCCCTGGGCCAGGGTGGACAGGAGGCCTGTCAGGGTCTCCCCAAAGGAGCAGGAGAACCCCAGCTGGGAAGGTCACGTAGCTGTGCTCACCCTTGCCCTGCCCTGATGCCTGGACTTGGCATCCCACACAGGGGACCCACACAGGGGATTCCACACAGCAGACCCCACAGAGGAGACCCACACAGGGAACCTACACAGGAGACCCCACACAGGGGACCCACACAGGGGATCCACACAGGGACCCACACAGGGACCCCACACAGGGACCCACACAGGCACCCATACAGGCACTCTCACAGGGATCCACAGAGGGACTGTCACAGGAGACCCCACACAGGGGACCCACACAGGGGATCCACACTGGGGACCCACACTGGGGACCCACACAGGGACCCACACAGGAGACCCACACAGGGACCCACACAGGGGACCCACACAGGGACCCACACAGGGGATACCCCACAGGGGATCCACACTGGGGACCCACACAGGGGATCCACACTGGGGACCCACACAGGGGACCCACACAGGGACCCCACACAGGGACCCCACACAGGGAGCCTACACAGGGACCCACACAGGGATACCCCACAGGGGACCCACACAGGGGATCCACACTGGGGACCCACACAGGGACCCACACAGGGAGCACACACAGGGACCCACACAGGGACCCACACAGGGAGCACACAGGGAGCACATAGGACAAGGCTGTGGATTCCTGAGCAGGTTTTCCTGCCTCTCCGTCACCAGTGAGATGTCACACGTAGGCTTCCTTGCCGGCCCTTCCTTGCCGGCACTGCCTGGTGACGGCCGTCCGCCACCCGGTGTGGACCTCTCTCGGCGCCGCCCCACCCCGGGGTTCTGCTCGGTGCTCCGTGGGGTGGTGATGTCGGCGTGCGACAGACAGCTCTGTCCTACGTCTTCTCTGGCCGACTGTAACTTCTCCTCTGCTGTTTCTCTCTCTCTCGCTTTCCCCTGCAGCGCTGCCTTGTTGGTCCTCAGGGCGGCGTTAATGCCCGCGGGCTCTTGCTGGCCAGCGTGTCCTGTGTGCTTCCATTGCCCATCGCCGCCTCTGGGTGGGGTTTCAGGGCTGCCTTGGTGTGTGTTGTGTTGCTTTTTGTTTAGGAGCTATTTCCCCATTCAGAGACAAGCAGGGTTTGTTTTTTTCTAATTGTTTTTCCATTTAATTCTTTAATAACAAATTTATTTTAATGTGCACGTGCAGGGGCGTGTCCATTTGTTCTACGAGAAGTTTAACGTGTTCGCCACATCTCACTCGGTAGGAAGCGTCTCCTGACGGTGGTGGCCCCGGGAGCGGCTGTCAGTGTTGCTAATTCCACTGTCGCCTCTGTTCCCCGGGGCAGCCTCTGGCTCTCTCTTACTAAATTATCACAGCTCTTAAGGATAATTTAGTGTCGGTAGAGGTATCTGACCACTGCATTACTCTCTGTGTCCTGCCTCTCCCTGCAGAGCGTCAGAGCCATTTTGGCAGATTCCCAAAACCTCTACCGGAGTTCCGAGCCGGGCGTTCTTGTCTGTGCCTCACGTTCCCATCCAGAGCCACGGTGTTCTCCAGTCGTGATCTGGCTCCGATTCTGTGGTTTCTTTTAGACAGTCCGTGCCTATCTTGTTAGGGTTGTGCGTTTTTTTATTTTTTATTTTTATTTTTTGGGGGGGGGCGGTTCTAAGTGATGGCTTTACTTAATTTTGCAAATTTAATTTTGCTCGCATCATTCCTTTTGGTGTGTGAGAAATCTGCGTTTTCACCCTTTCCACACCTTCATGGTGCCTGCAGCGGCCACGTTCAGGGCACTGGCGCCTTCCAAGAGCTTCTCCATGGCTCCCGGTGTGTCCTGGCTGGTGCTGGCTCTGGGCCCAGCTTCTCCATGGCTCCCGGTGTGTCCTGGCTGGTGCTGGCTCTGGGCTTAGCTTCTCCATGGCTCCCGGTGTGTCCTGGCTGGTGCTGGCTCTGGGCCCAGCTCCTCCATGGCTCCCGGTGTGTCCTGGCTGGTGCTGGCTCTGGGCCCAGCTTCTCCATGGCTCCCGGTGTGTCCTGGCTGGCGCTGGCTCTGGGCCCAGCTCCTCCATGGCTCCCGGTGAGTGCTGGCTGGTGCTGGCTCTGGGCTTAGCTTCTCCATGGCTCCCGGTGTGTCCTGGCTGGTGCTGGCTCTGGGCCCAGCTCCTCCATGGCTCCCGGTGAGTGCTGGCTGGTGCTGGCTCTGGGCCCAGCTCCTCCATGGCTCCCGGTGTGTCCTGGCTGGTGCTGGCTCTGGGCCCAGCTTCTCCATGGCTCCCGGTGTGTCCTGGCTGGCGCTGGCTCTGGGCCCAGCTCCTCCATGGCTCCCGGTGAGTGCTGGCTGGTGCTGGCTCTGGGCTTAGCTTCTCCAGGGCTCCCGGTGTGTCCTGGCTGGTGCTGGCTCTGGGCCCAGCTCCTCCATGGCTCCCGGTGTGTCCTGGCTGGTGCTGGCTCTGGGCCCAGCTCCTCCATGGCTCCCGGTGTGTCCTGGCTGGTGCTGGCTCTGGGCCCAGCTTCTCCATGGCTCCCGGTGTGTCCTGGCTGGCGCTGGCTCTGGGCCCAGCTCCTCCATGGCTCCCGGTGTGTCCTGGCTGGTGCTGGCTCTGGGCTTAGCTTCTCCATGGCTCCCGGTGTGTCCTGGCTGGTGCTGGCTCTGGGCCCAGCTTCTCCATGGCTCCCGGTGAGTGCTGGCTGTGGGCCCTGGGTAAGCCTGGCTTGTGCCGGGACTGGGGCCCAGCTCTCCCCCGCTGGCTGAGGTTCATTCATGGCCCTGGAGCTGTGCGTCCCTGGCCACGCGGGTGGGGCTGGGGCTAGGACTGGGGGGGGGGGGCCTGGGACATTTAGCCTTGGGGCACTGCAGTGTGTGCAGTCAGAGCTGGCAGCCAGTGCGGGAGAGGGGGCAGCATCTGAGGACGGCGGTGTGAGCAGCTGGCCGGGGGCTGAGCAGCTGGCGTGGGGGCCCAGTGGGCCTGCCCTGAGGCCGCCGGTCTCCCATTGGGGGCAGGGACCACGTGACTCTGCCTCCCAGGCTGTGCGTTAGTGGAGTGGAGCTGGGGTGCAGGCTCGGGCACTGTTTCGGATGCCTGTGCCCGCCACTTGCCTTTTGGAAGATGAACCCGGCATGAGTGACACGTCTAGTAAGGCAACACAGGCTGGTTCAATTAAATCGGGCGCTGGCTTCCGCTCGACCCCGGTGGTGGTAAATTCTTCCTCTTGCAGGGCGAGGCAGGGTGGCTGTGTGGGCTGCAGGGGAGACGGAGAGGGTGGGGGTGGCCTGGGGAGACCACAGCGGCTGGCACTCCTGAGGCGCTGACGGGGAGCCAGAGTCCAGTGGGCACCTGGCCGGGGTGAGGGCTCGGTGCAGGGGGCACAGGGCACGGGGCTTCTCCCGGGACTCCGTGGCGGTGACACAGCTCCAGTGTGCAGCGCAGCCCCTCCCTGGCTCCAGGGGCTGTGGGCGGCCCAGGCTTTGCTTCCTTTCTGCTGGGTCCCCAGTGGCCCAGGCCCGGAGGCTGCCGCAGAGCGCCAGGGAGGGCGCATTTTCCCAGCAGCACTCCTTGTTCCTGCCTGTGAGCTCCTGTGTGGAATCCCCAGCGCTGGCTTCCTACCACACCGCTCTCCGTGGCCGTCTTCCCGAGGGGGCTCAGAGGCAGCCGCTGGGCTCCTGCCCCCCCACCTTTCGCCTTCCTGGGAGAGCAGCCAGCGGGCGCCTGTCTCCTGGCTGCTGCTCCCCGGCAGCACCCCCAGTCAGGCCCGGCCCCGGGCAGAGCTGCTGGAGCCAGCTGTGCTGTGCAGTCCCCTGGCGAGGACAGACCTTAAATGCACACGTTGTGTCTCGGGACCCTGGGCCTGTTGCTGCTGGCTTCAGCGAGTAGCTGGTAGGAAGTCTAGCCGCAAAACGCCCGCTTGGTTGGGTCGCGTCCAGCGTCGGGCTCGAGAACGTGCGTGGCTGTTGACTGGGCTGCGCCTCTGGGCCTGCGGGTCTGCTCCTGGGACACGGAGTTCCTGCCCTGGTGAGCTCTGCGGACGCCTGGGACTGAGGACACTGGCTCCCTGTGTCTCGGGCACCGGGACTTCTCCGGCGTAGTCACAGAGACAGAGGTTATGGTGGGCTTGGAGAAGGCACTGCTGTGGCTGCAGCCAGGCCAGGGGATGTGGGGGCCACGCCGGGGCTGACCCCTGCCCAGACGCTGCGGCATGGTGTGGTTGGCCACCATGACATCTGGTCCCCCTGTCCAGAGACCCGGCAGGTGGCTCGTGGGCCTCTAAGGATTCAGGCTGTAGGCTCTGGCAGCCAGAGAGACCCAAGGGGAGTCTGCACTCCCTGTTGCTGCAGTCCCGGCTCCAAGCGTCTGAGGGGATTTCTTTCCCAAGCCCTGGATGCCAAGGGCAGCATCTGCGGGACACCTGGAGAACGCGGCTGGCTCTCCCGGCTGTCTCTCCCGGCTGTTCGGGCTCGCTCCGCCCAGGCTGAGCTGTCTCCACTTCCCTGACATCTGCGTTGCTCCCTCCCCCGGACCCTGGCTGGCCCCAGCACCACGGCCTGCTGGGGTGATTCCAGAACCCAATTTGGCCTCCGGGGAGCAGCGGCTGCCGCGGAGCCAAAGCCCTTTCCAGCCCACGTCCACTGGGCTCCAAACCTCGCCGGGCCCCTCCAGCTTGGCGTGGCCATAGGCAGGACCCCGGGAGCCTGAGTCTGTGCACCTGGACCAAGTTGGCTCAGGCACAAAACCGAAGCTCGGGGTCCAGGGCGCCCCGCGGTGGAGTGCGACCGCCCCACCCCTTGCTCTTGGCTGTGCACGCGTGATGAGCGGGGCACGCTGCTGGTGCCGCTCCCGACTCACGAGCTGGCTGCAGGCACTCCAGCTGCCAGGGGCGCCCTTTTTAGTGCCCTATGGGTGGCCCCGGCAGAGGTCATTTCGGAGGATGCTGGAGTTGTGCACGTGGCCGCCTGGTGGCCTCCCCCTCCTGAAGACCCCGTCCGAGTGTCTGGTCCTCAGAGTCTCAGCAAACGCTGGCCAGGTGCTCCTCAGGGCTGGAGACCCCGGCTAAGGGTCCCAGGAGCGATGCATCCTGGCTCCTGGTGCAGGCATGGAGCAGGAGAGCAGCTCCCTGCACCACGCTCCACCCGCTGGAGGTGTCCGCGGCCCTCAGATCTGCAGGACAGCAGGAGGAAGCAGGCAGGAACCACCTCGCCTCTCTCCAGGTCGGCCCCTCAGCCGATGCAGGTCCCCACTTTGGGCACCCTTCTGAGGGCAGGGGCCCTTGACTCGGCCATCCCCTGGACGGCCCCGCTGTGTGGGACAGGGGCTCAGCCCATCCTCCACCCCCTCTGCTGTCTGGGGAGGGGTCGAGGTGAGCGGGGGCGGGGCTAGTGCGAGGCAAGTGTGTTCCCACGTTCACCAGCAGCGGTTCCTGCGAGGGGCCTTGCTCTGAGTGCCTGCTTCCCCGCCCGGCGCCTGGGCTCGGAGGGCCCTTCCTCTAGGACCCCTCCTGGCAGAAGCCCCTCAGAAGGTTCCAGGCCGAAGTTTCGCCTGGGGGCACAGGCAGGGGGTGGGGAAGCAAAGTGTGGCCATTGCCGTCCCAACACAGTGGACGCACACGGCACACCCACAGCCCTGCGTGCGTGTCCACACGGCCCCACGGCACAGGAGCTGCCCGAGTGCATGGACCTCACGCGCCGGCCGGGTTTGCCCCGCGCCCCGTGTCCGGTTGCTCCCCGTGTTCTCCAGGGGTGCAGGACCCAGCGAGGCTGACGCTGCTGGGTTGTTACTGCTGTTCTTGTTGTGAGGGAAGACGCGCGTCTGCTTTGGGTGTCAGGCTCGGAGCAAGGGGTGGGGGCGTTCCCTGCCCAGAGGAGGGTACACACCTGGGCCCGGCACCGCCCTCTTTCCTTTAGGGCAGGAGGCAGCTGCTTCTGTGGACCCCAGCAGGTGCATGCCACCCTCCCCTGCTGGCACCTGAAGTGAGGGAGAGCGTCCTGGCCCTTGGCTCACTCTGGGGCCCTCCTGTCAGCAGCATGGGCAGCGGTGTGGGGAGGACTCTGCAGCCCAAGCGCCCCCACGTGCAGGCCCACGTGGCCACGGCACCGCCCTCCTACTCTGGGCTGGGGCTCCCCTGGCTGGCGGAGGATACAAGGATATCTGGGGGTCCTCTTTGCCAGGCTCGCTGTGGTGCGGAGTGGTCCCGGGGCCAGGAGCCCTGGGGAGTGCTGAGCCTGCAGGACAACCCACTCTGGACAGCGGCTGCCCCGTGCTGGCCTTGGCCAGTGCTGGCGGCTTTTTGTTTGTTTGTGTTCTTGGGGAGGAGAAGGGAGAGCGAGGGTCTCCGTGTCAACCCCGCAGTCCCAGCCCTGCACCCTCGGCTGCACCATGGCTGCGGTGCATGGGCCCCACGGGCCAAGCTGGCCTCCATCCTCTGCCGTCCACCCCTGACCCACTGTGCTGGGCTCTGCCTTCCTGCCCACAGCCCCACTACACCGTGAGCATTGGGGGCACCTCCCCGTCTTGTTGTCCCAGCGCTGTGCCTTTGATGCAATGGCTACAATGGCTGGTACTGGGCCAGGACAAAGCCAGGAGCCTGGAACTCCATCTGGGTCTCCCACATGGGTGGCAGGGCCCAAGCTGAACCGCGCCCCTCAGCTTGAGGCAGGAGGCCAGCCTCTGCTCCGTGGTGAGCACCTGTTTCCACTTCCTTGGACACGGAGGTCACCTTCCCCAGCAAGATTTTGTTAGGCACTTTTTTGTGCAACTCAGATGCTTCAAGCCTGGGTTGAGTCCTGCGTGCCCTGGGAGCAGTCACTGAGCTGTGCCCGGCTCCTCCTGGGGCTTCTCCAGGGCAGTGAGCTCGGCCCAGTCAGGGTCCTCTCTTTTTGCTCCTCTGCTGGAATGAGAGGCCCGTGGGGTCCACCCCGTGCCCATCTCTGCCCCCAGCAAGGGCCCAACCTGGGGCTGCAGTGCCCCTGGGGCTGGGGAGGAACTTGGGTCTTTGAGATGCAGGCAGTGGGGATGGGCCGGTGCAGGGAAGGCTCCTGGCAGCCAAGGCCCAGCTGGACAGGCAGGAGGCCTTGGCGGCCTGCGGCTCTCCACGATCCCTGGTGTCTTCCCCCCACGCCCACTGTGCTCGCCACTGTGTGCCTCAGGCCACAGGCAAATCCCCGCCTCATGCTGTGAATAACTAATTCAGCAATGACAGGCGTCACAGCCTAGAGACAGCTCTGCCACTCTCCCTCCGAGAGCTCAGGGCTGCAGCTGGGCCAGACGGACAGGACCACAGGGTTTCCTCCTTGAAGCAGACCTGGTGCCGCCACGTTGGACCTGGGAGAGCCCTGGGCACCGAGTGGGGCAGAGCTGGCCTTGGCGGCCCCCACCTGCATGTGGGTTACAGGGAGAGGAGTGACAGGGGCCTTGTCCTTGCTGTCCCTGTCTTGTGACTGTTGGTGCAGTGTGTGACTGCAAAGCCACCGAGCCCTCGTCTCATGATCTGGGCAGGGAGGAGGGTGCCCATCGGTGACGTCACGGTGTTGCCTGTGGTGGCTCTGCTGGAGTTCACAGCAGCAACAAGAAACCAGTCACGGGAAGACTGAGCCAGCCCAGAGCCAGCCCGGAGCCAGCCCGGAGCCAGCCCGGAGCCAGCCCGGAACCAGCAGGCTTAATTCAGAGCCGTTCATGCCACAGCCGGCAGTATCACGTTCTCACTGAGAGCTGGAATTTAGTTTGGCAAAGAACCATGTCCATCACATACAGCTAATGTTGTTAATTTACATATCGCCGGCTCCGTTTGTGCTTGAGCTGCAATTCTGTCTTGATGCTATGGTTGCCCTAGAGTTATGAGCAGGAGGAACATACGCTTGGTTGTCCCTGCGGCAGTTACCAGGCCAGGAAACCGGAGAGCAGACTGCACGTTTTCACGGCCGCTCCCTGCCGGTCCCTCCCTAAGAGAACCCACAGCTCGATGTCCCCCAGGGTCTGCCCACTGCTGAGGAGCAAGGGGCTGTCCTGGCCCGGGGTCTCCTCGGGACCACAGCAGGTCAGCTGAGGCATGGCTTCACTGGCTGTGACGTCACTTCTCAAACCCTGGACGGAAGTCACAACAGGACCAGAGGAGAAATGAGTCCCACTTATTCTCTGAGCAGGGCTGGATCAGGGCACAAGGTCCATCCACGTGTGCCCCTCAGTCCAGCACTGGAGGGAGCCAGTGCCGGCTCACAGGCCCCAGCTGAGGCCTGGGGAACGGCCACAACCTGTACCTGAACCGTGTGATGCCAGGGTGAGGCTGAGCCCCGGAAGCACATGGACACAGCAGGAGAGGCGGGCGCCGGCCTCTGAGTCCGCTGCTGCCGGAGATCTGGTCTCTGAGGCTCAGGTGCCTGGGAGGAGAGAGGTCGGGTGACCAGGTCAGCCCAGAGCCAGAGGGCTTCCGTCCTCCTGGTGACTGACACACTGGAGCTGCCCCCGTGCCCTGCCTGGCGCCTGTGCCCTCACCACCACGTGTTTCCAGTCAGTCACGAAACCTCACACACCGTGTGTTATAGTCATGTGACCTCACACCACCCAGTGTCAGCAGTCACGTGACCTCACAGCACCGCGTGTTACCAGGCACATGACCTCAGAGCACCATGTGTCACCAGGCACGTGACCTCACTCCGCCCCGTGTTACAGTCACATGGCGTCCCTGGCACTCAGCTTCGTCTCTCGTCTCCCACTCCCCATCTCGAATCTCCTCTGCCCCCACTCCCAAGGGAACAGTGCGGGGCTCGGGGAAGTCAACCTGGGACGGCTGTGCTGCAGAGCGCGTGGCCGCCTGCTCTGGGATGCCTGTCAAAGGCCACGCAGACCGTGCCCGCACAGAGAGCTGGCGGCGGCGGTCAGCTGAGCCCCGCGCTGACTCAGCCTGGGCTCTGGAGTCCACTGGGCTCCGAGCAGCCTTCCCGAGTGCTCGGCTGTGCCTGGCGGCTGGCCAGAGCTCCTTGCACTGCCTGCCATGATCTGTGGCTGTGGGAGGGGGGCCTGACGCTGGGCTCACTGTTCCAGGATGTTCTGAGAAGCAGCGCCCTCGTGACCCCGTTTGTCATTTCGGTTCTGTTGGTGGAGAGTCTTCTCGCCTCCCTGGAGCTCAGGTCAGCGATGCCAGCTTGCAGCAGCAGCCCACGGGGTTCCAGCGACATCTCGCCGGCCTACATTAAGAGCTCCCGAGGTGCAGGGAGCGGGAAAACAGTCGAATCTCCTTGGGTGCGCGTGGTGATCCACGTGCGCGTCAGTTCCGTCTCCTTGGTGGAATTCTGGGGTGCTGGGGCCCTCTGGGCACGCTGCGGGCAATGGCCCCCGTAGCACCAAGGCGGGCTCGCCCTCCCGGCCGTGAGCCCTCTCTGAGCCTCCGTGGCTAACGCTTGGTGGCTCAGCTCGCGGAACTTGTTCTGAACTGTGGAGCCCCCCCACGTCCTCAGGGTCAGCTGATCTGCGAACGCACGTGTTTCCTAGGTGCTTTTCTCTGGTTTTTGACAACAGCAATTTGGGTAAAGATTTCATTACCTCCTAATTGCTCCAGTTTCTTTTCTTTATTTCCTCTCGTTAAGACAAATTTAGAAAATGAGTTCCCTGTCTCGGCAGATTCAGTCTTGCCCTGGTCCCCGGGGCCTCCCCCCTTTGTTCCCCGAGCTGCGTCTCTTGGACAGAGAAAGCTTGGCTCCGACTTTTAAACTTTCCCATCTGCCAGGGAATTGAGGACAAGAACGCCTTTGCGAAACTCCGTGCCGCGGGCTGTTGGTGCTCGCTCCCACGGCTCCGGTTCAGCGGGCAGAGCGGCCAGGCACAGTTCCTGGCCCACACGGTGGGGACGGCGGACGGTGCAGGAGACCCAGGCTCCCGAAGCAGCCTCGCTGTCCTCTTGGGGCTCCGGTGTCCTCTCCGGTGGTTTTGCTCCGTTTCTGGTGGGCGCGGTCCCTGAGCAGGCGCCGTGCAGGTGACATTCCTGGAGGGGACATTCCCGGCCTCTCCTGCTCTGCTTCCAGGGCTCACGAGAGAGGCAGAGGAGCCACAGGAGGCCTCGCACTGACCACCTCCCGTGCTGTGTGTCCATGGGATGGCACAGAAGATTCAGACTTGGCCTCTGCCTGAGGGACCCGGCGTCCTGGCCAGCGTCTGCCTCTGGCCGGGAGCACGCGTGTGCGTCCCTGTTTGGAGCTCTGACCCACCCCACCTGTGCCACACCTGTGTGAGGAAGCCCCACCCATCTGGAGGCCGCACGCTGCTCCTCGGCTCCCGGTTTCCGTCCCCATGTGTGGTGTCAGGGGCGACGCCTCCTCGCTGCATCCGTGGGCAAGCAGCCTCCCGGGGCGGACCTGTCACGGCCTTCTTGCCGGGGCCAGAGCCGGGGCCTCTGCGTGACGTCGCCAGACAAGCCCCAGCCCGGACAAGCTCCAGCCTGCGTCTGGAACAAACCCTCGCTCGCGGGGCGGGCGGCCCCTGCAGCAACACAAGCCATCCTTAATTTCCGGGAAAGTCAGCACTCCAGCTCCAATATGGAGCTGCTGAGGCCAGGGCTGAGGTCACGGGGACGGGACAAGGGTGGAGGGGGCCGGGCAGCCTCCGAGCTGGGGTGAAGGAGCCGGGTCAGTGCCGGCGTGTGACGCCCGTCGTGGGCCTGAGGTCCGATTCCCAGACGCTGAGCCCCCTCTCCCCCACTGAGCCCGGTGAGCAAGGGCAGCATAGGAAGTGGCCCAGGCCGGCCTGCACGGAGGGTCCACTCTGAGCCCAGGCTGTGAGGACATTGAAGGTCGGGGCAGCCTCCTGGCGACCGACGGAGCTGGGCAGAGGCCCCCAGGGAACAAGTCAGGTCCACGGGGATGTACATTCCCGTCACGGCACACTGAGCCGAGCCGCCCATGGAGGGGAGGGGGGACACGTGCCCTGCTGTGTGAGGTCGCGCCCCAGTGCCCTGAGCCCTCACCCTGGGAGCACGCAGGCCCACCTCTATCCCACGGTGGTGGCACCCAGAGCGGGGCGAGTCGCACAGGGTGCGCAGACGGCTGGGCTCCGGGGGTGGGGGCCACAGGCCTCCCCGTGGCTGCGTTGCTCTCTTCTCACGGTGCAAGCGCCATGGAGTCCTGCATTTACACACGAGCCCGTCGTCCCGGGAACACTTGACCGGCTTCCACCAATGCCTGTCCACGGAGCCCCAGGCCACGTCAGCGACGCCGAGTCCCCTGGGGCAGGGACGTCCTCAGGGGCACAGCACATTGCCCTGGGTAAGCGCAGGCAGCTCCCTTAGGGAAGGAGACCGGGGGCTTCCTGCCCCGCTGGCAGCCCTGGGGGAGGGGAGGTGCCATGGAAGGCGCCTGGGACACCTGCTCTGCCTGCCCTCCAGGACGTCCACCGCCAGCGCCCCAGCGGACTGGGCATCGTCGTCCCATTCTGCCAACAGGGAGTCGGCCCAGAGACAGAAACAGCGCAAGCTTCCAGAGAAGCGAGGGTGGGAGCAGGATCCAAACTGGGGCTGCGGATCCAAGCCCCCCACTTTCCCCGTGGGGCACTGTCTGGCTCTTGTCACAGAGAGATGGTGGAGACCCAGTCCTCTGCATGGGAGTGGGGTGGGGGGGCGGCCAAGACCCAGTCCTCGTCCCGCGGGTGGGGGTGGGGGCTGAGACCCAGTCCTCGTCCCGGTGTGTGGGGGGGCGGCCAAGACCCAGTCCTCGTCCCGGGGGTGGAGGTGGGGCGGCCACGACCCAGTCCTCACCATGGGGATGTGAGGGCAGCACACGCAGAGTCTCAAAAATGACAGAAAAGGACAAAGTCTGCAGAGCCCTGAGCTGGCACAAAGCCCTGGGCGGGCCCGGAGGGGGGTCATCTCCGCCCCAGGGTTGGGGAGGGCAGATTTTCAGGCGGGGACAGAGCTGTTTTGGGGTTGACCTAGGCTTGTGGGGAGATACGGTGAGGAGTGAGGAAGGGGTCCGGGGGGCTGCTGGTTTATTTGGGGAGCAGACTCTGCAGTAGCGGGGGCAGAGGCAGGCTGGGCAGGGCAGGATGTCGGGGGCTGTGGCCAAGCACAGCGGTGCTTTCCTATGGGCACAGGGGAATGGGCCTGGGCGGAGCTGGGCTGAGGGATGATTGCCCTGGCCAGGGTCGGAGACAGAGGGCATAGGGCCACTGCGGGGCTCAGGGGCCCCTAGCTTTGCATAGACACAAACGGTGGGGCTGAGCCGTGCGCGACAGCCGGGCTTGTGCATGGGTGACAGAGCAGGTGCTGCCCCAGGCAGGAGGGAGGCTGTGAAGGAGGAAGAGGAGGCCGCTGCCCTCAGGTGGACATAACCCTGCAGGTCCCTGAGTGGCGGCAGAGCGTGCTCCAGGCCACGCTGCCACGGTTCCCCCACAGCAGGGGCTGGGCCCTGGGGCAGGCGGGGCCCTCACAGCCGAGGCCTGGGGACGATGACATCATGGTGGCCTTCGTTTGTTCACTCGCTCATCACTCATTCGTTCCCCTGCCCTTGCACATCTCTCGCTGGGCGCTGGCCCGGCTGGGTTCAGTGTCAGGGGTGGCGGCCACCTCCCAGGCTGTGACAGCGAGGATGATGGACGATGGCCCGGCCAGCTGAGCCTGTGACGCAGTGCCATCCCCGCTGTCAGGAGAAGCCGCCCAGCGGTCAGCTCCCCTGAGCAGAGCCAGGGCTGTGGGGCTTGTCCTCTGTCCACAACGTCCGGTGCTCTTGGAGCACTTCTGCGGGAAGTGAGACGTCCCCACCCCAGACGCCGCCTTCTGGGCCCGCGAGGCGCCTCTGCTCTGCCGCTGTCTGCCCACTCCCCTCCCCTCCCTGGGTCTAGGCTCTTGGTCTGAATTATAAGAGCATTGGGTGGTGGACACTTGCTTTCCTCTGTGGCCCTAACTGTCAGTGGGGCAGCCAGGACGTTCAAGGCATTTTCTAATCACAGTACGAACACATGGGCTCTAACAAGTTCAGCAAAGTTGCAGAATCAAGATCCACGTGCAAAAACCATTTGCTTTCCTGTTTAGCCGCAATGAGCAATCCACAGATGATATTAGGGAAGCGGCTCCATGCACAGCAGCTCGGAAGGGAGGACGCCCTTAGGAATGAGTTCATGGAGGGTGAGGCGTGTGCATAGAGAGCTACAAGGTGTTGGCGGGGGACTGGGGAGAAGACGGCGCCGTCGGGAGGGCGCCCTTCGCAGTCTCAGTCCCCATCAAAGCTTTATTCTTTTTCTCTGTAGAATTTCGCGGTAAAGTTCTGAATTCTTATGGAGTTGCCTGGGGCACAGAGCAGCCGGGACACTTTCAAAGGACAAAGCCGGGCACTCGCCTTCCAGAATCCAAACCTCTCCACAGTCAGCAAAGCCGTGTGACAGGGCTGCAGGTCCTGGGGTGGAGCCGAGGCCGAGACACGGTCACAGGTCTGTGGGCGTGGTGGCCACGAGGCTGCCATGTGACATGGGGGCGGGAGGGGCGACTGGGTGCTCTGTTTCCGGAGACGTCCACGTGCAGAACAGCGAGCCTGGAGCCCTCATCGCGAGGGGCATGAAAGCCAACTCCGAGTGGATCAAATTCAGGGCAGACCTGGCCTGAGGGAGCTGAGTGGGCTCCGTGGCTGGCCGTGGCTCTGGCCGGGTCACGGCGGGAGGCAGGTGAGCCGTGCCCACCAGCTAGATGACCCCCGCCTTGAATCTGCAGAAGTGTGCCTTCTGCCTTCTTCAGTGACAAGTAGAGCTTAGCGTACTGTAATTTACAGACTTTCAAATGAAAACCATCTCTTTGGTCCTGGGTCACAGCACTTGGCTTGCAGCACAGATGCAGGGTGCAGCTGCACGAAACGTTTCCATCCTTTCCTCCCTGGTTCTGCATCCTTTTGTCCTTTTTTGGCATTTTAAGCTTTTTGCTAAAAGCCGAGACAGAAAAGCACGGAGCCGCTGGGCTGCGCAGGGCCAGGACCACAGTGTCACCAAGTCCCCTGCTCCTTGGCCACTGGGAGGGCCCCTCCTGAGGGCTGCCTGGGGTCCCTGGTGTAGGAGACCCCCACTCCTTGTGAAGTGTCCATGGCGGGTTGCTGGGTTCCTTTCTGGTCCTCACAGATTTCCTTGCAAGCAGAGGCGGCCCCGCGGACGCCCCCTCCTCTACGAAACCCGTCGGGGCCGCGGTTGGGGTTCTCAGGCCCCCGGAGGAGCAGGCTGGGGCTGCGGAAGTTTCTGGGCTCCTCTTTCTTCCCGCGTTTCCTCTCCGGCCTCTTCTTCGGGGATGAGCTCTGGTGGAATGGATTTCCGGCTCCTGCCATGGTCCAGGGCCACGGTCCTAAGCTGAGCCCGAGTGGACACGTGACTCATGCCTGATGCAGCCGTGGCCGCGCATCATTCACAAAGCTCACAGCTCACCGTAATCAGCTTCTCCAAGCTACAGCGGGGCAGCCGCGTCCAGGGCCCAGAGCACACACCGCTGGGGCTCCTCAGGCATTGGGAAGACGCAAGGCAAACCCCGCTGCGGCCCTGCCTCCCGAGATGGCCTGGTCCCTGGTGGAGGAAGACGGGGCAGTGCTGGCCGGGGCGGCTGAGCGCGGAGCTCTCGCCTGCTGCTGGTGGCAGCGAGGGGGCGGTTTCTCGGGAGGTAAAATGGAGAGTTCCTTACGACGGTAGAGAAATGAAGCCAGGGCTTCCCGTGGAGGCTGGTGGTGGCCTTGTCTGCGGTGGCCAGCAGTGGTGGTGGCCCGAGTCTCCGCGTGCTGTGGGATGATGGCACGGAGCCATCTGCCCATTCCCTGAAACGCCCCTGGCCACGGACAGCCTGCAGCTCTGCTACCTGCCCGGCTGTGCACGGGCCTTGAAGATGTTTCGCCATCAACGAAGCTGGGCCCAGGAGACACGCCTTCCACAGGTGCGCCTACGGGCAAGGCTGTGACGCAGACGTGGGCAGTGACTGGCGTCACCCGGGTTTGCTTGGTGGTAAATACTTAGGCCTTGCTTGGGGATGCACAGCCCCGTGTGGACGCACACTTGCTGTGGGTGTGAGTGGGCGGCGCCTGACGGGGTGTCTGGTGATGATGGCGGCCGTCATTTGGAAGTCATCCTGGTGGCCACGTGGTTTGCGGGGCAGGCAGCTCAGAGGAGCCGGCGCGTGCCCGGGAGTGGTTTCTGCTCCTGGTCAAGAACGCACAGACAGTGCCGCCCCGGCCCCGGCTGTGGGGTGATGGGTGAGGCCTGACCCTCCTCCCCACAGACAAGGCTGGGGCGTGGTGAGCGACACGGAGCCAGGGGTGAGCTTGGAGGCCTCGGCTCAGAGCCCAGAGATGCAGGCACTGGTGAGACGTGTGTGGCCCGAGGCGGGGCCGGCTGGTCCCCAAGGGGCAGGGCTGGAGGGAGGGCCCAAGGCAGAGCCGGGGAGTCTCTGCTGGCTCCACAGGAGGCACTGCGCAGGCGCCAGGAGCAGTTTCCAAGCCCGAGTCCCTCCCGCAGGGATCCCAGGGGCCGCGAGGGGGCCGGCTGTCCCCCGGGACTGTCTGAAGTGCTCTGACCTGTGTGGAGGTCGCGTTACAGCAGTGCTGTCTTCCACCCCTGATTTCTGTGATTTGGCAACGCTGTATCATTACAGCAAGGAGACAGAGTTATTTAGGCCTCGCCTGGGAAGTCCCATGGCCGCTCCATTTGGATGTAAATGCGACATTATTGCATAACAACCCACAGAAATCTGCGTTTAATTGGGGTGGGCAGCTTGCCTCTCATTGCCCTCTGCTGCTCTGTCCCAGGCCCAGGCACCCGCCCCCCGGGAGCCACCTGGATGCCCCCGTGGCCTGAACAGCCTACCGGAGCCAGCGCAGTGACCTGAGCCGCCTGCATCGAGGGATGCAGGGCGAGGGCTCTTGGCAATCATCTCCAGGCATCTACTGACTGCTCCACACTGCTCCAGGACCTGGGAACACCGCACCAGGAAGAGATTAGGTAAGCCATCCGTGTTGCTGTGTGTGTACATGTGCATGCGTGGGTGCGTGTACGCATGTGGTGTGTGTGTGTGTGAGTGCATATGTGCACATGTGCTGGGGTGTGTACATGTGTGGGTACATATGTGCACATGTGTGCATGTGACTGTGGGTGCATGTGTATGTGTGTGAGTGCATGGTTGCACACGTGCTGGGGTGTGTACATGTGTGGGTACATATGTGCATGTGTGTGCGAGTGTGTGTGCATGTATGCATGTGGTGTGTGTATGTGTATGTGTGTGAGTGCAGGTGTGCACATGTGCTGGGGTGTGTACATGTGTGGGTACATGTGTGCATGTATGCATGTGTTAGGGTATGTGTGCACGTGTGCATCTATACATGTGGTAGGTGCACACATGCATACATGTGTGTGCATGCATGTGGGTGTGTATGTGAGTGTGTGCGTGCACATGTGCTGGGGTGTGTGCATGCGTGTGCATGTGAGGGTGTGTACATGTGTGCATGCATACACGTGTTGGTGTGTGTGAGTTCACATGGGCTGGGGTGTGTGCACATGTGCACATGTACGTACATGTGAATGCATGTGTTGGGGTGTGTGCGTGTGTGTGGGTGCATGTGTGCACATGTTGGGGTGTGTGTATGTGTATGTCAGTGTGTGCACATGTGTTGGTTGTGTGCATGTATGTGTGTGAGTGTGGGTGCATGCATGCTTGTGTTGGGGGTATGTGTGTGTGCACGTGTTGGGTGTGGGTGGGCGTGTGTGAGTGCATGTGTGCACATGTGTTGGATGTGTGTACATATGCGTGTGCATGTGTGTGCATGTACATGGCTGTGAGTACATGTGTGCACGTGTGTTGGGGTGGGTGAGGATTAGCAAGACAGAAGCAGCTAATACAGTACTGGTGGGGCTGGGGTCTCGCCCAGCACACAGGACCCCTGCACCCCACACTGGAGCACCCGGGTCTGGTCTTCGGCTCCGGATCCCGACCCCAGCTTCCGGATAATGCAGACCCCAAGGCAGCAGTGATGCCTGGAGTGGTTGGGTCCCTGCCACCCACAGGGGACACCTGGATGGGGTTGGACTGGTGCACTCACTCCTTGAGGTCGTTTGGGGGTGAGCCAGCACATGGGGGCTCTTGGGTCTCTGTTTGCCTCTGCCCCTGGAATGGAAACACGCAGTGTGTTAGGTGGTGACGGGTGGGTGTCATGCGGAAACATCAAACAGTGATGGAGATGGGGGAGCCTCGTGCCTGACCACAGAGCTGAGGGCGTGAGGGTGCCGCTGAGGGGAGACTAGCAGGCAGACGAGCTAGTGAGGACCAGCAGGCAGACGGTGCGGCCATGAGGAGCCCCAAGGCTGGGGTGGGTCCTGCGGGCACCCTGGGCTCCCTGCAGTGAGGTCCGAGGACGGGGGGGGGTGGGCAGCTGCAGACCACAGGCCACAGGCTCCCTCCTAAAATGAGCAGCACAGGGAAGCGGCCTCACACGTCTGCTCTGCCAATTCCCGAGTGGCTGAACGTCCTTCCTTTGATGGCGGTGAAAGCTCCGGACCACGGCTGCCTCGCTCCACACCTGGACGGCCTTTCAGAGGCGTTCCGGGCTCAGAGGCCACTTCCCTGGACCGGTCTCGCTGGAGAACAGCAGCGGACGAGTTCCAGAGGCCGGGGCTCCGCGCCTGCTCTGGTGGCAGCCACCGGCTCACGGCCTCAGACCCTGCCCCATCCTCTCTGCTCGGCCCCGGGGCTGTCCAGGGAACTGACCATCGCGTCTGCGCCACCTGGGAGTGGAGGGATTATGTCGAGGGAGAGCAGAGCTGCACCCCGCAGGGCCTCTGCTGCTGCTGATAACGCCTCCCTCTTGGGGTCAGGGTCTGCCGGTGACACAGTCGCTCTTCCAAGTCTCGGGGACACAGACAGTTACTGTCCCTCTCACTGTACCACCGACCCCAGCCTGGTCACCCAGTGCCCCGAGCACCTGCCATGTGTCTGGCCCTCCACACGCCGGGTCTCAGTTCTGTAAGAGGCGTGGGGCAGTGTCCACAGATGCTCCGTGTCCAGTCACAGAGGACGGCTGCGTTGCACACATTGGTTCAGGGATCCAGGGCCCTCCCACCTGGTGGCTGTGCACCCCAGCCCTGCCCTGGGACCTCAGAATGCCGCACTGGAAGCTTCCACTGGGAGACAGGGGAGGAGCATACTGGGCTGGCGCTTTGTGTAGCTGCAGATAGAGTAAGCTCTAAGTTAAGCTGGACCGTGCTGGGTCAGGGCAGGCTGCGGCTCCCCTCCAGGGTCCCTCCCACGTCTGGGAGCCGTCCTTGATGCCATCTGGTCTGAGCTGGAGCTACGGAGGTGGGGGTGCCCTTAGGGGAGTGTGACCTGGAGACACAGGGGGATGACGGCAGACCCTGGGAGTGTGTGGCCACAGCCCAGGGTCTCAGGCCACTGCAGGGGCCACCAGGACCCAGGAGAGCACATTCCCCTTCCCAGCCCCCGAGAGGAGCCAAGCCCCCTGACCCCGAGTCCCGCAGTGTGACTCCAGCAGTGAGGGGCCCACGCCTGCCGTCTGACCTCAGAGGCCGTGCCCTGGGAGCTGGCGGGGCCCACAGGGAGAGGGAGGCCGCCTCACTGCGGACTGCTGCCGACTGAGGAGCACCAGCCTTCCGGAAGGTTCCAGGACAACTGTGCTTGCAGCTGGCTTTTGTGGATTCCCAGAGAACTACCGCTCATCACGTCCACACGATCTGTGATTCGCTTAGAGAGGCCTTCCCCACGTTGCCGTGCTGTGTTCCTCTGGGCTTCCCACGTCCCACGAAGCTTGCGTGGCGGCGCCTTCAGGTCTGGGTCTGGCTGACAACTCATGCTCTGGCTCTTTGAACACAGGGATAAACGCACTGCATCTGTTGTGCGAGTCGGCATCCCTGCGCAGTTTCTTCGCGTGGCTGCAATCTGACGTTGGGCTAACGCGGGATGGACATCTCTGCGTCCCCGTGAACACTCCTGAATTTTGTCCTAGGATGCGCTGGATTTTCTCAGAAGCACTGTTATCATTCCAGATCTTTCTCTGGACCTTGCACTGGGTGACGCCAGATCAGCCTGCATTCTAGA
This sequence comes from Lepus europaeus, assembly GCF_033115175.1. NCBI lineage: Eukaryota > Metazoa > Chordata > Mammalia > Lagomorpha > Leporidae > Lepus > Lepus europaeus. Next base: position 683,303 of record NC_084837.1, read on the forward strand.
CGATTCTCCCCAGCAGCCGGGGCACGGGCACCGTTCCTGGTCCTGCCGGAGTTCCGGGCTCCCTCCCTGCTAATCCTTTCTGGAGATTCTCTCCAAGGGCCCGGGCAATTGCTTTCAGACCACGGCCTGCTCCGCAGGTGTCTGTCCGTCCGTCTCCCTCTCTCTGCTTTCTCTCTGCGCTGCCGTCACAGAGCTCCGCTCTGTCCCCTCCACTGTCAGACAGAAAGCTCGGGTGCCTTCTCCAGCTCTGCAGGGCCACTGGCCGGCGCTGCTGGGTGCCCACGGTCTCTGTCTGGTGTGGGTTTGCTCCGACGAGAGGCTTGTCTGGTTAGGCTCCTCCGTGAGTCGGGGAGGCTGGGGTGTGAATGGGGAGCAGGTGCCAGCTCCACTCTGCCCGTCGCGAGCCAGGCCTGGGCCTCGATGACCCCACCCTGCCCACTGAGAACCTGTCCTGGGCCTCCGCTGACCCCGCTCTGCCCATTGGGAGCCCAGCCAGGGCCTCGATGACCCGACCCTGACCACTGAGAACCTGTCCTGGGCCTCCGCTGACCCCGCTCTGCCCATTGGGAGCCCAGCCAGGGCCTCGATGACCTGACCCTGCCCATTGAGAACCTGTCCTGGGCCTCCGCTGACCCCAGCTGGGCTCTGGGATGGCTTTGAGCAGCTGCAAGACGCCAGATTCTGGGCCCAGCCGTGGAGAGACTGCGCTTGCTTGTGCGGGAAGCTGCAGCTCCTCAGGCTCCCGTGCACAGCAGGAGGCCGCTGCTGGCTGGGGGCAGCTTGTGCGGGGCCACTGGTGCCCCGGCCCCCACTCCTGACCCCAAGATGGCCAAAGCCTTCCTCAGTGCTTGGCTGCGGCGGGCACGCAGTGGCCTCTGCCCTCCCTGGGTGGCGGACCCAGTCTCCCGCAGGACCCGGTGCCAGGCCGTCCCTCTCAGGCTGAGCCGGCCCCTCTGCCCTCGTGTGTGTATTACTGTCCCCTCAGCGTGTCGCTGTCTGGATGTTCCGGGGACTGCAGCGTGATTTTAGGGGTCCACTGGCGGCTCTCACCAGAGCTCAGCGCTGTGAGGGGCACGTGGGGGCTGGAGGTCTCCCCGAATTGACTCCTGGGCTTCTGCACTGGCATTTCCTGTCTGGGGAAGGGCAGCCAGCGCTGGGGGCGGCCTGGGAGCTGGTGTGAGCGCGTGGGTAGTGGGAGCTCCATCCCCCTCCCTGCTTCCGTTGCTGTCACCTGAGTGGAGGGCACGTCCAGCTTTGCGGACAGAAACGGCAGCCAGCTCCTCCCCGAGCCGGGGCCAGACAGTCCGGGCCAGACAGCCCGGAGTGGAGACAGCAGCTGAGCTCCGTGACCCTCGCCGGGCGCCCACCTCCTGCGGACGAGGCTGGTGCGGGCAGGGAGGGCGCCGACGGGAAGGGCACGGAGGAGCTGGGCGTGGAGCCCCCTCGCTTCAGGGCCACTGGGGCATCTTCTGCGGCTCGCCCTGAGGGATCCGGCGGGTGTGGGCACAGCCTCGGTGCTCGGAGCCTGGCAGACATGGTCTGACCCTGGCCAGCTCTGCGGCCCTGGGCTCCAGGGTCCTCTGGTCAGCAGCACCGTGCTCCAGGAGTGGACCCTCCCCGAGGCTCTCAGTCCTTGGTGGCTGCTGGAGGTGCTCCTGGGAGGCAAAGAGTCGGGGGGGAGATCCCTGCTGGGCCCTGCTGCTCTGCGCCTCACCCCTGCTCGGCCATGGCCCCGTGTGCCCTGACAGCCTGCGGGAACAGGCAGGGGCTCCTCTTGTCACCACCTTCTCCTGGATGCTGTGCGACAACAGCACGGGAGTGTAAGGTCTTGTGCCAGCCACTGCAAGGATCTAGAGGTGACTGCGGGTACGCGGGAGGATGCCAGGGCCCATGGAAATTCTACACTATTTAAAACCTTCATTTGTCTGAACGGCGTGCAGAGATGGCGTGGCTGTTGGGCCTCAGTTTCCCCATCTGGGAAATGGGCAGCAGAGTGCACCTGGAGACAAAACTTAGCTGGCATGTGTTATGTGCCGCAGGTGTCTCGCAGCATCTCCCCATATGTCCTCACAGGAGCCTCAGATCTGAGCTGGGGAGTCTTCTGCTCTGACGGCTTTCCCGGGGAAAGCAGAGGTGTGCTGTGAGCGTGGCCTATGGTGCACTGAGTTAAGTGACTGCCCTTCCCAAGGCCGCCCAGCATCGCTGAGGGCGTGCGTGCCTGTGACACAGTGTGAGTGCAGCTGTATGTGCACCTGTGACAGGTGTGAGGGTGTGCATGTGTGTGACTGTGACCCGGTGTGAGGGTGTGCATGTGTGTGTGCCTGTGACCCGGTGTGAGGGTGTGCATGTGTGTGTGCCTGTGACCCGGTGTGAGGGTGTGCATGTGTGTGTGCCTGTGACCCGGTGTGAGGGTGTGCATGTGTGTGTGCCTGTGACCCGGTGTGAGGGTGTGCATGTGTGTGCCTGTGACCCGGTGTGAGGGTGTGCATGTGTGTGCCTGTGACCCTGTGTGAGGGTGTGCATGTGTGTGCACCTGTGACCTGGTGTGAGGGTATGCAAGTGTGCCTGTAACCCAGTGTGAGGGTGTGCAGGTGTGAGTGCAGCCGTGTGTGTGCCTGTGACCCAGTGTGAGGGCGTGCATGTGCACCTGTGACCCTGTGTGAGGGTGTGCATGTGTGAGTGCAGCCGTGTGTGCATATGTGACCCAGTGTGAGGGTGTACATGTATGTGCGCCTGTGACCTTGTGTGAGGGTGTGCATGTGTGAGTGCAGCTGTGTGTGCATATGTGACCCAGTGTGAGAGTTCATGTGGCTGTGTCCGTGTGTGTGGATGGCCGTGTGACTGTGAGTGTGGATGTGTGTGTGTCTGTGACCCAGTGTGAGGGTGCGTGTGACTGTGTCCATGTGTGGATGGCCATGTGTGACTGTGGGTGTGTGTGTGTGACTGTGAGTGTGAGGGTACATGTGGCTGTGTCCATGTGTGGATGGCCGTGTGTGATTGTGGGTGTGTGAATGTGACTGTGAGTGTGAGGGTGCGTGTGGCTGTGTCTGTGTGTGTGGATGGCTGTGTGTGACTGTGAGGGTGTGTGTGTGTGTGACTATGAGTGTGAGTGTGTGTGACTATGGCTGTGTCAGGGTGTGTGGATGGCCGTGTGTGACTGTGGGTGTGAGGGTGTGTGGATGGCCGTGTGTGACTGTGTGTGTGTGTGACTGTGGGTGTGAGGGTGCGTGTGGCTGTGTCCACGTGTGACTGTGTGTGTGTGTGACTGTGGGTGTGAGGGTGTGTGGATGGCCGTGTGTGACTGTGGGTGTGTATGTGACTGTGAGTGTGAGGGTGTGTGTGGCTGTGTTCGTGTGTGTGGATGGCCGTGTGTGACTGTGGGTGTGTGTGTGACTCTGAGTGTGAGGGTCTGGTGCTCACAGGCTTCCCGCTGCAGACGGGACACCATGCACAAGACCCCCAGAACACACGTGCTGGGTGTAGACCAGCACTCACGCCTGCCAGGGGAGAAGACAGGCAGGGCTGCTCACAGAGCCGTGGATCTGTCCTGCTCCAACACAGGCAGGTGACCCCCGTGTGTGGCTCATTTGCACAGGCAGAGGGTCCCAGGATGTCTGAGTCCTGCATGGGCACAGGGGCCAGACTCACTGGGGTGAGCTTTTTTTAAATATTTGTTTATTTGAAAGGCAGAGTTGTGGGTAGGGCGGGGCGCAGGGAGAGACAGAGAGAGAGAGCAATCGCCCATTCACCAGTTCACTCCCCAAAAGACCACAGTGGTCAGGACTGGGCCAGGCTGGAGCCAGGAGCCAGGAGCCAGGAACGTGTCCTGGGTCTTCCAGGGCCCAAGCGCTAGTGTCATCTCCCACTGCTTTTCCCAGGTCTTCAGCTGGGAGCTGGATCATAAGTGGAGCAGCCGGGACAAGAACCTGTATGCGTTTGGGATGCTGGTGTCGCAGGTGGCGGCTTTACCTGCTCCGCCACAACACTGGCCCCTGGTGCAGTTGAACCCATGCTGTTCTGGGGAAATCTCAGGAACCCCGTGGCAGCCCCGCTTTGTCTGAGGCCAGGGGGCTGTGAGGACCATGTAGCCACGGCCTTGGGTAAGACTAGAAATGACCATCCTTCGGTCATCCATTTCCTTTAAATGGTTTGTTTGGAGAAAGGTCAAGCTCACTTAAAAGTAGAGGGATTAGTCTCCCGCATCCCCACACAGCCAAGAACAACTTCTAGGCTTTTGTCAAGTGCCACAGATTCGGCCACAAACATCGTAGAGGGCCATGCTCTTCCACACACCCATCTTTCCAGAACTGGCAGGTGCAGTGGTGTTCATGCCTTGTGTTTGAATGTAGAATTTCTTATCTCTTATTCGAAAAATGAATCTCTACTTTCTTTTAGTTGAGAGTAAAGCAGACGATGGTTGGGTTTTAACTATGGCTGAGCATTACAGTTAACTAAGAAACAAATATTAATCACTTATTATCCTTGTCCTCAACTCCACTGTTAAATGCTAGATGTATCTATATCTATAATAGATATCTATAGCTGTCTATATATCTAGGCAGATAGATAGATATATAGATACATACATAGATTGATTGGATAGATGTTAGATGATAGAGAAATAAAAGATAGAATTATATATAAGTAGAAAACTAGATAGATGAGAGACTAAATACAGACAGATAGATGATGGATAGGTGGATGGATGAATGGATGGGTGGATTGATGAATGGTTAGGTGGATGGGTGGATGGATGGGTGAATTGGTGGCTGGGTGGCTGGGTGAGTGGATGGATGTGTGTGGGTGGGTGGATAGGTGGATGGGTGGGTGGTTGTGTGTGGATGGGTGGGTGGGTGGATGGGTGAATTGGTGGATGGGTGGGTGGGTGGATGGGTGGATGGATAGGTGGATGGGTGGATAGGTGGGTGGGTGGGTGGTTGTGTGTGGATGGGTGGGTGGGTGGATGGGTGGATGGGTAGATGGATGGGTGAATTGGTGGATGGGTGGCTGGGTGGATGGGTGGGTGGTTGTGTGTGGGTGGCTGGGTGGATGGGTGGATGGATAGGTGGGTGGGTGGGTGGATGGGTGGTTGTGTGTGGGTGTGTGGGTGGTTGGGCAGGATCAGGGAACTTTCTTTCAAGTCCAGCAGAACTCCTGCGTGCCGTGTGACTCTCTCCACTTGGCTTCAGTGCTTTGGCCTGCTTTTCCTCAGACCCAGGGTGAGGCCATGTTGGGTACCTGTCACCACAGCGTCCTCTGGAACGAGCCTCCCGGGACTCAGGGCCTTAAAGCAACAAGGACGTGTTGGTGCTCCGGAACTGGAGATGGATCTCCATGGACAGCTCTTTGGCTCTTCCCTGGATTCGTGTGTCAGGTGGCTGCCTGGGGGCTGGGGCATGGGCTGCCGTGACCAAGCCGCTGTGGTCCCAGCACGTCTCTCTGGGGGCCACACAGGTACTTCCTCATGGATGCAGCAGGGACCGAGGGTGGCAGAAGCACACAGACCCTTCGACAGGCTGTGCCTTCTGGTTTCTGTGGCTGTCATGGCTGTGGTCAGGGCTGGTGGCCTCGGCAAGTCCAGCCAGGCGTGGGAGAAGCTCTACCTGCAGGGGGCGCTGCCAACTTACACAGCAGAGGGCACGGGTGTGGGGGATGGGGGGCTGGGGACATCACGTAACTGACACATCCTACTGGGGTGGGGGCAGTGAAATGGCTGTCAGTGGGTGAAGTTAGGAGAGGGTGTACAGAGCTGAGTGTGTTGTGTGCACTCAGCAGCTGCGCTGGTCAGCATTGGAGCTGTAACCACAGTCCTGTCGTTGTCCACACTCCCAGGTGATGGCTGCGGGAAGGCAGGTGACAGGGCCCAGAACTCGCCTGACTGGGGACAGGGAGAGAGATGGGCGCCATGCGTGAGACCTTGAAACAAAACAAGAAGCAAGCAGGACAGGCAGGCATTCCCTCCCAGCCCATGCCTCCTCCTGGGAATGGCCGTGGCAGGTGCCCAGCCACGGGCAGCAGCTCGAGGGTCTCCGAGAGCTCCCCAGCCTCTCCCTGGCTGGGACTTTGCTGGTGGCCTCCAGGGAGAACAGTGCTTCGAGAACACCAGCGTGCACGGGGGTTGGGCGTGCTGCCTGTGGACCTGTCTCGGCGGCAGTGGGTGGATCACCGCTCTTTGGAGAAGGAGCCAGGGCAGCGCGGAGCCTGGAGCAGCTCTGAGCGGCTCCCGCACAGGGGCAAACTCCATGGCACTACGAGTGGGCACCCGTGGAGGACGCTGTCAAAGTGACCACTCAGAGTCAGCACTCCCCACGGCCGGTGCTGTGGGCCCAGAGTGATGTTTGCTTAGTGCGGGCACTCAGGCGACACAGGGAGGAAGGCAGGGGCCAGTGCAGGGGGCGGTCCACACAGACAGGCGTGAGGAAGGGGGCACCTGCCTGGAACCCCGCCCCTCACACAACCAAGGGAATCCCTGGGCAGGGGAGGAAGCAGCAGGGCTGCAGCCTGGAGGCTGCGGGGGACCTGGCAGCAGAGGTGGGGGTGGGAGCGAGGCCAGCGTGTCCTTCGGCGTCCCTGACAGCTGGCCCTCACTCCGCGTGCCCCGGCTTCCTCTTGTGCACACTTCTCCACACCCCCAGATGTGAGCCTGGTGGGGAGGTAGCTCCTTGCCCTCCCTCGGGCTTTCCGAGTGGACGTGAGACGTTCCCATGTTCCGGGCCAGTGCCGGGGTCAGGGGCTAAACCAGGACTGGGGCTGGGGTGGGAACGTGGGCGTCATAGGGGCTGGTTGTCCCCAAGCCCAGGCTTCAGATCACAACTGAAAGGCGTGCGCAGGCCGGGGGGGTGCAGACCATTAGCAAGTAATCAAGACTCGAGCCCCTGGGATCGGCGTCTTCATTGGCTTAGGATTTGCTCCGAGCAGGGATCGTCAGCCCCGTGTGAAGCGGTTGATCCAGTTCCAGACACCTGGAGTCTGCCGTGTGCTGCTGGGGGCAGAGAGGGGTCCAGGATTCTTTCCCATGGGACCCTGGTCACAGCTGTCCACTGGAACAAGCAGGGAACCCGCCGCTCGGAGGCCAGCAGGGTGAAGATTGGGCCACCGGGGTCGCCCGGGGATGTTGGCTGGGGTGGAAGCTGTCTCTCGTCGTGGACGCCCTGGTCACAGCCGCGCGTTCCTCTGCTGTCCAGAGAAGAGGGTCCCGCGTGAACTTCAGCTGGAGGCAGCCAAGGGCAGACGACTGTGGCCGTCCACTCCGCGGGCACACGGCAGCCCACTCTATCCACGCGGATGCTGACTCACTGGCCACTGCTGTCCTGGGCTGGGCAGCTGGGATGGTCCGTGTTCCATGTGTGGGGTGGCTGAGATGCAGCTATGTGCTGTGGTCAGCTCCAAGTCACACAGGTGGACATAGTCCAGGGCGGCCAGGGGACCGCACACCATGCTGGGTGAGGGCAGAGTTCACTTCATGGAACTCAAGTGACCTGGGTGTGTGCCAATGTGCCTGTCAATGTGTGTATCAGGGGTGTGCCACAGGTGTGTGTCATGGATGTGCCACGGTGTGTGTTGTGGGTGTCACAGATGTCATGAGTGTGTGTCCTGGGTGTGTCAGGTATGAGTCATGGGTGTGCCACGGGTGTGTGTTCTGAGTGTCACAGATGTCATGAGTGTGTGTCCTGGGTGTGTCACAGGTGTGTGTCATGGATGTGCCATGGTGTGTGTTGTGGGTGTCACAGATGTCATGAGTGTGTGTCCTGGGTGTGTCACAGGTGTGTGTCATGGATGTGCCATGGTGTGTGTTTTGGGTGTCACAGAGGTCATGAGTGTGTGTCCTGGGTGTGTCACAGGTGTGTGTCATGGATGTGCCATGGTGTGTGTTTTGGGTGTCACAGAAGTCATGAGTGTGTGTCCTGGGTGTGTCAGGTATGAGTCATGGGTGTGTATCATGGTATGTCCTGGGTGTGTCACAGACGTCATGAGTGTATGTCCTGGGTGTGTTACACGTGTGTGTCATGGGTTTGTGTCAATGTGTGTGTATTGTGAGTGTGTGTCACAGGTGTGTGCCATGCATCTGTCTCAGGTGTCGTGGGTGTATGTCACCAGTGGGTGTCACGGGTGTGTGAACTCCCACCCCAGGGGCACTGGCGGCCAGGTGTGTTGAGGCGGTCACTCCCGAGTTGCTTCTATCCCCACGTGACAGGAAACAACACGGACAAGCACCAGCCCTTGCCTGGAGGAACTTCAGCCGCCCCACCCTGTGGGGGACACGGTGGCCGGCGGGGGTCCTGTTCCTGAAGCTGCTGAGTGACACTGAAGGCAGAATTCTGAGTGATGCCACACGTGAAGCACAGGGTCCTGGGCTTGCTGACACTGCAGCGCTGGCCGCTGTGTAGCCCCAACACTGAAACACACGGGGTCATGTGTCCCCTGTGGGCGCAGATCTGAGAAGCATCCTCGCACTGTCATCACCATGGGAACAACAGGGCGCAGGCTGACAACACCCGATGGCACCGGCCAATGGTTTGCTGGCTCGGGATGCAGGCTATGGCCAGTATGTCCTGCACACCACTCGGCAGGACGCCTCCTCCAGGTAGGTGAAGGAGTGCGCCCTGAAGCAGGGTCAAGTGCAGCATGTCAGTGCACGGTGCAGCATGTCAGTCCCGGTGACTGACAGGTGTCAGTGCCTGGCGCAGTGCCATGCAGTTTGCCCTCATGATGAGCGGGTGTCATGGGTAGGCGTCATGGGTGGGTATCATGATTGGGTGTGGGAGGTGGTGTGCCATGCAAGTGCATGGCACAGAGTGTCCATCCATGTGATTGACAGGTGTCACCGCACTGCTCCCCTCTGCATGATTGACAGGTGGTGCAGTGTGTGTGCTGGCCCCACATCACCACTCACTTGGGGACACATTGCAGTGTCACCAGGTGATGGAATTTTCCTGGCTCCACCATCATCTTGTGGGACGATCCTCATATTCGTAATTTGTCATTAACCAAAATGTCATTATGCGGCACATGACCGAAGTAAAATATTACTAAAATAGTAAAAACTAATGGCTTAATTTATATTATGTTCTATAATTCATAAAATAATTTTCCCTGCAATACATCACGTTAATGTGCTTGACTGGATGTAGGTAGGGCCATTTTACACCCCAAAGACATCTTGTAAAAAGATTCCAAAAGTATATGATTTGAGATGGATTTTATGGTGAGATGAGTATTTTGTAGAGAAAGAACAGCCTTTCATGATTAATCCATTCTGCATATTTTTTACTTTCTATCCAGGAAATTAAACAAAACTGACCAGCAGGCCTCGGGGTGCTGAGGGAGAAAGGAGAATGGCCCAGCCACGGCCAAGAGCATGGCCACGGCCACGGCCACTGACGTCGCCGCTGCCACTGCAGGAGGGCAGGGCTCGGACCCCGGGAGACCTGGCACCTGGCACAGTTACAGCCGACGGAGTGAGGTCAACACTGGGCTCGGGGCCTCACGGTAGGGGCTGAGGGCACAGAGACGGATGGGGCCGGACACTGAGGCCCTGCCAGCTGGGGTCCTTCCAGGGGGGTGGCTGCAACTGGGGGTCCTGGTGCTGGGTCCTCCCCGTGCTGGGATGACAGTGGGCCGCAGGTAAGCAGAGAGCTCAGAGTCGCGCCCCACAGAGCACACGGGGACGTTACCATGTGGCCTTGTGGCCTTGTGGTCTTGTGGTCTTGTGGCCTTGTGGCCTTGTGGCCTTGTGGCCTTGTGGCCTTGTGGCTGGGATGCTGAGACTGGACGCTGATGCTTGCTCACCCTGGAAGCCCCTGGAGGGGCAGAGGAGGGGATGGGCCACGTCCCAGAGTGCACAGCCTGCTAGGGGCTGTCGGGGTGTGGCTGGGCCTGGAAGGAAGGGACAGCACTGGGGTAGGACGTCTGTGATCTGTCCCCAGCCTGGGCCCACAGACTGGGCCTGAGCCTGCGGGTGGACTCAGGTGAGAGCTGCAGGAGCTGTTTCTGAGGGGTCCCCTGAGCTCTGAGAACACGGGGTCCTGAGCTCTCGCTGCCCAGGGGCCCTCTAACCTGCCTGGCGTGACCGACACAATCCGTGAGCTTCTAGCCCACTGGCGCCAACACTGTGCCCTCCGGGTCCTCAGGTGCTGGGGAGCCAGGGTGAGGCCAGCGGGCGGGCCCAGCCGGTGCTGTGGTGCAGGAGCCGTGTCTTCATGGGGCTAAGCACCTGCTCGGAGCCGATCATCTTGAAGCGAAGCTCACTCTCTCTCTGCAAGCTGTGCCTGACCTGAGGGAGCACGCAGCCTCACGGCCCTTCCCGAGCACGCGCAGAGCTGCACTGAACCCCTGGGGGCACATTGCTCCTGTGGGGCGACTGTCACGGCCTGGCCCCAGGCTGGCGGGGTGAGGGGATGGGGGTCCTCTGGTCCTCTGGTCCTTGTGCACAGCACTGGCTTCAGTCTGCGCCCACACAGCCTCAGAGGGCGCCTGGGGCCACCTAGGGCACCTCAGCAAGAACCCAGCAGTGGCAGCCACTCCTCGCCCCTGCTCCTCACCCCCGCCCCCTACTCTTCACCCCTGCTCCCCCTCCTCCACTCTTTGGCCCTGCTCCCCTTCCCCCACTCTTAACCCCTGCTCCCTCTCCCCTGCTTCTCACCCCTGCCTCCCTGCTCCCCCTCCCTGTCCCCTGCTCCCCTTCCCTTGCCCCCTGCTCCCCTCCCCTTCTCCCTCTTCCGTTTCCTCTCCCCTGCTAACCCCCCACTCTTCACCCCTGCTTCCCCTCCTCTACTCTTAATCCCTGCTCCCCTCCCCTGTTTCTCACCCTTGCCCCTGCTCCCCCTCCCCTGTCCCCTGCTCCTCACCCCTGCTCCTCCTCCCGTTTCCCCTCCCCTGTTCCCCTCCCCCACTTCTCATCCTTGCTCCCCCTCCTCTGCCCCTCCCCTGTTTCCCTCCCTTGCTCCCCCTCCCCTACGCTTCCCTGCTCCTCACCCCTGCTCCCTCCTGCTCCCCCTCTGGTGCTTCTTACCCCAGGTCCTCCTGGTCTACTCCTGCCCCCTGCCCCCACTCTCCTGCTCTTCCACCCCCACTGCTCACCCCAGGTCCTCCACCCCATTTCAATCACAGTGGCTCTAATGAATAGATGCTGTATCTCGGCCTCCATGTCAGAAGTGCCACGCTCTCCCTCCACGCTGGTCTGCTGAGTGAGAAGCTGGCACTGCTCCGGCCTCCTGCAGCGCGGGGGGGGGGGGGGCACAGCCTGCAGCCCAGGTGCTCTGTGTGCGTGGCTGGGGCGAGAGTCACCGACTGCACAGGCGCTGTGCGGGCTGCGGCCTGTGGACTGGTGCTCAGTCTCCCCTCCGTCCATGTGCTGTCTGAGAAGAGAGAGCAGAGCTGACTGGTTAGCAGTCCCGTCCCCGACAGGCTGCGGCCAGCACCTGACTGCTTTGTAGGTGACGCGGACACGGGGCTGCCTGGTGAGGAGCGTGGAGGAGCTTGAGGTTTGAGCAGAGGGGCGCAGGTTCCAGGTGGAGGTACAGGCATGGAGATGCGTGGGGACCGGTGGGCCTGGGGATGGGCAGGTGCAGGGACCAGCGGGCCTGGGGATGGGCAGGTCTGGGGGTGGGCAGGCCTGGGGACTGATGGGCAGGCCTGGGGGTGGGCAGGCCTGGGGACTGATGGGCAGGCCTGGGGGTGGGCAGGTCTGTGGACCCGCAGGCCTGGGGCATGTCTGGAGAGCATTTGTTAGGGAAAGAGAGACTGTAGGAACACAACGGGACAGGAGGCATCAGAGGAGATTCACCGCAAACAGCCGGGAGAGCTGTAGACTCGGCGCTGGGCGCAAGGCTCTGGGAGCTGCCAGCTGGCGTCGGCCCCAATTTCACGCCTGGCGAGGGTTCTCTCACGCAGAGCCCACCACGTATCCCCACGTACCCCAGAGACTGGCTCTGGATGGCTGATACTCCCCAATTCTTTACGGGCTGATGTCAGCGGCTGCCTGCCTCCCTGTCTCCGTCATGATAAGCTTTACCGCTGGACGGAACCCAGACAATCCAGAGATTGCCCGAGAGAGGCATCCTTGCAGGAAACCTGAGCCCAGGCATCAGCAGCCACTGTCCTGGGCTCCCGGCCACCTCACGGAGGCCTCGCACCTGGGTGTGGGCGTTAATCCCCACGCTGTGCGTTTGTTTGGTTTAATTCTGCAGCTTGTTCAGAGTTGTTATCCGCAGGGAACTGCTGTGACAGCTGTGAAGGGGATGAAGCCAGACCACAGGACGAGCGACTGCCTGTCCTGGCCACAGTGACCCTCCGCTCCTCTGCGTTCAGGCCCTGAGGACACACGGGCAAGCCGCCCGTGAGACGTTACTGCAGGCTGCAACCTATGGCTTGGAAGGAAGGGCTGGGTAGAGGCACAGTGTGCACACCCCTGGAGGTATGGTGTGCACACCCCTGGAGGTATGGTGTGCACGTGTGTGGAGGTATGGTGTACACATGCATGGAGGTACAGTGTACACACACCTGGAGGTATGGAGTGCACACATGTGGAGGTACTGTGTATACACATGTAGAGGTACGGTGTACATACACTTGGAAGTACAGTGTACACACACTTGGAGGTATGGTGTGCACACATGTGGAGGGATGGTGTGCACACACGTGGAGGTATGGTGTGCACACACACGTGGAGGTACAGTGTGCACACACATGGAGGTACAGTGTACACACACGTGGAGGTACAGTGCACACATGGCTGGGGCCTGGCAGATTCCACGAGCCGTGAGTCTGTGTGAACCCACAGTCCTTTCATGCCCGACGCCGGGCTGACTTTGTCCACGTTTCCCGCCGTGGGTGAAGATCACTTCCATTCTTTCCACTCGGAACACGGTGCCGCCCGGCCCTGGTGCCGTGCTGGGCTGGAGAGGGTGCGGGAGTCAGAGCACTGGAGCCAACACAGAGCGTGCAGCGGGCCTGGGGGCAGGAGGTGGCCCTGGCCTGGGATGGGGGGTCTGAGGACAGGCTGGCGTTTCGGCTGGACCTCGTAGGGTGGAGGGCGGAGCGGGGCACGTTCCAGGCAGGAGGCACGGCCTGTGTGCAGGCGACAGAGAGAGCACAGAGCCCAGGCTGCGGTGGCCGGCTGGGCTGGCCAGGAGGGAGACAGTCTGCTCAGAGCTCCAGCCGAGGGCCAGGGGCTGGGTCTGCAGGCTCCGCCCTCCCTGCGGGGCCCCAATGGCCCCACGCCTGCTCGGCTTCCAATCCATGCTGCTCTCTCTGTGGCACCCTCACCCATGCTCTCACCATCCCCTCGCGAGAGTGACAAACCAGATCACGCCTCCGGCCAGTGTGTACTCTCACTCAGGCCTCTGGACACGCGTGTGCCCCGGAGGCCGACACGGACAGCACGCTCCATTTAGACCTGAACCTGGACGCTCAGGCGGCTCCCCCTCTCTGTGAGCAGCACCTCCGCCTCTCCAGCCTTGCCTGGACGTCTTCCTGAAGGCCGGCCCCCTCCCAAACCCCTCCTGCAGCTCCGCCCTCCACCCCTGGTGATCCGTGGTTCTCAGAGTCACGGCTGACGCTCACGTCTATCAAACACCACGCAGCGGGAGCGGGAATTTCTTGCCTAGGCTTCCGCAGCAAATCTGAGCTCGCGCTCCCATTCCTGCCGTGGCCCTTGCTCTAAAGCCCTCAGCTCCGAGCCAGGGGCCTCTGGGAAGCCGTGGACTAGGGTTACTCGTAGAAATGGCTCCCAGGGCAAGAGGGAGACACGGGATAAACACCGCAGGGCTGCCGGGAGGAAGAAGGGCAGGGCTGGGGACGTCCCTCAGAGAAGCAGGTGCATAAGAAGGCGACCCCAAGGGGCCCAAGGGCCAGGACACCGGCCAAAGCTCAGGCCAACACGGCCGGGGCCAGGATAAAGCTGGGTCCGTGGAGTGCCGCCCTCCTCAGGGAAGAGGGGCAGCCGCTGCCGGGGCGGCAGAAGTGGGTGTGGAGCTTGGACTGATCTCGGGGACAGGAGCAAAGCTCCCCTGAGTTCTTGTCTTCGGGCCCTTGTTCCGGGCTGGTGACCAGAGAAACCACAGCCCAAGCCTGAGGTACACATCCGGGCTGGTGACCAGAGAAACCACAACCCAAGCCTGAGGTACACATCAGGAGAAGTCCAGGTCGCACGATTTGCATAACAAACCCAAGTTCTGTGGGGAGGAGCATAAACCCCAGCCTCAGAGAATTCTCAGATAAAAGAGGTAAAGCCACAGTCAGAATCAACCGAAACCCAGGAGGGAACAGAGCCTGCGGGAGCCAAACCAGGGACGACAGCAGGAAGCAAACAAGGCGGACCCGCGGCCGCGCTGACTGCGAGCGCTGCAGGGAACAGAAACCAGAGACTGTTCTAGAAGCTAACCGTCGTGTGAGGCACGCTGGCAGTAGATACAGAGGATGGAGATTAAATTATCCAGGTTACAGGGACCGAAATGACAACCACAGAGCTGAGGGCAGGGACAGAGCGAGGGTGCAGAGAGTGAGGACGGCGACCCCCGAGGCGGGGGCGGGAGGATGCAGGATCGGGCGAACTTGTCCCCATCACAGACCCAGAGAACCCGAAATCCAGCGAAAGTGCGGTGAGATTTGTTCCCCCACCACAGCAGGCGGAGCTCTGGGGAGCGGGAGAGGACCCTGCAGCCAGAGAGCAGAGAGATCTGACCTTCAGACTGACACAGATGCTTGGAAAACCACGCTCTGAGGATCCCCAAGGGGAGAAGGTTTCTCCAGACAGACAGACAGGACAGAGCTGCCTGGAGAGAGAGAGCTCCACTAAGGAAACTTGCCAACCACACCTGTGGAGTGGAGAGAGAGAAAGAGGGAGAGAGAGGGAGGGAGAGAGAGAGGGAGAGAGAGAAGGAAAGAGGGAGGGAGGAGAGAGAGAGAGAGAAAAGGAGGGAGGGAGAGGGAGAGAGGGAGAGAGAGAAGGAGAGAGAGAAGGAGAGAGGGAGGGAGGAGAGAGAGAGAGGGAGAGAGAGAAGGAGAGAGGGAGGGAGGAGAGAGAGAGAGAGAAAAGGAGGGAGGGAGAGGGAGAGAGGGAGAGGGAGGGAGAGAGAGGGAGAGAGGGAGAGGGAGAGGTGGGAAATGGAGGGTGGGCGGGGGAGGGGGGGAGGGGGATGGTGAGCGTGGAGGTAAACCAGAATGACTGTGGTTTGTCGGAAGCTTAAACAGGGCAGGGCTTGGTTTGTGTGGTCAGAAAGCAGAAGACTGGGCTGATGCCGGCAGACAGGAAGCCAGCGGGGCGGCGCCGTCCGCGGTGAGGCCCCTGTGGCATGGTGGGTGCGGCCGCGGTGAGGGGGCCCTGGGCTTCGTGAGGCGTGGGGATCCGCAATTCCAGAGCCACGTGTCGTCAGCTGCAGCTGCTGTGAGGATGTGCGACCCGCAGAGTTCTCCAAACGCGGCCGCGATGGGCTTGGGATGCTCCCGGTTGTGAGTGAGGAAGTTAATGTTCACTTTTGTTGAGCTCCAATCAACTTAAGTGCACGCTTAATAGTACTAGTGTCTGTAGTGGTGGGCGGGGCTCCAGGGCAGCCAGAGAAGCCAGGGCGGCGGCAGGCTCCTCCCCCATCAGTCAGGAGGGGATGTGGCCACGCCCTCCACAGCCACACTGCACCGGCACCCAGGTCTTCTTCCCAGTGTGGGCTCGCCGGCCGTGAGGGCCTCTCTGTGCCTTCAACTGAGTGAAAGCGTTCTTGTTCCGAAACGAAATTCACCTGCTGCTCGGGAAGACTCCCTGTCCCTGTCCCCGGCGTCCCCGGGGCTGCCAGGCTGCAGGAGCACAGCCCGGCGATGCCTGCAGGATGTGAGCACTCTCAACGGCCTTGGGGACAGAACAGCCCCCAGCCAGGCCACCCTCTGCCCCTCTGCTCACCACTCACCTCCTCTCCCCCCACCCCGTCCGGGTGCTGGCACCACGGATCTGTCTCCACATCTGAGGTGCAATGACAGGGACACAGCACCTCCGTCTCCATGTCTGTGGTCTCCAGGTCTGTGATGCGATACATGGGGCACATACGTGATAGGGACATAGCATGTTTGTCTCCATGTCTGTGCTCTCCACGTCTGTGATGCGATACATGTGGAACCACACATGTATCACACACAGCACAGGGACAGCCATGCCGGTCTCCATGTCTGACCTCCATCACGTCTGTGATGCGATACACGTGGAACCACACATGTATCACACACATCACAGGGACAGCCATGTCTGTCTCCATGTCTGACCTCCATCACGTCTGTGATGTGATACACGTGGACTCACACATGTATCACACACATCACAGAGACACACCATGTCTGTCTCCATGTCTGACCTCCATCACGTCTGTGATGTGATACACGTGGACTCACACATGTATCACACACATCACAGGGACACGCCATGTCTGTCTCCATGTCTGACCTCCATCACGTCTGTGATGTGATACACGTGGACTCACACATGTATCACACACATCACAGAGACACACCATGTCTGTCTCCATGTCTGACCTCCATCACGTCTGTGATGCGATACACCTGGACTCACACATGTATCGCACACATCACAGAGACACACCATGTCTGTCTCCATGTCTGACCTCCATCACGTCTGTGATGCGATACACCTGGACTCACACATGTATCGCACACATCACAGAGACACACCATGTCTGTCTCCATGTCTGACCTCCATCACGTCTGTGATGCGATACACCTGGACTCACACATGTATCGCACACATCACAGGGACACGGCATGTCTGTCTCCATGTCTGACCTCCATCACGTCTGTGATGTGATACACGTGGACTCACACATGTATCACACACATCACAGGGACATGGCATGTCTGTCTCCATGTCTGTGGTCTCCACGTCTGTGATGTGATACACCTGGACTCACACATGTATCACACACATCACAGGGACACGGCATGTCTGTCTCCAGGTCTGACCTCCATCACGTCTGTGATGTGATACACGTGGACTCACACAGGGCACATATGTGACAGGGATGCGGCATCTCTGTCTCCACTCGCAGTTTTTCTGATACAATGGTTTTGCAGAGCGTCTGCGTGTTCACTTTGCCCAGCGGGGAGCAGGTGGGTGGCCGGATTCCGCCTCTTCACCGACGCTAGGTGTGGGCCGTGCTGAGGTGCGCAGTGGCGTCACACCCTGGTGTTACTTGTGTGTGCTGATGGCCATGACCCTGGCCTCTCGGGTCTGTCCGCATAGGGGCAGCATCTTCGGGCAAGCCTTGCTTCTGCCCGCTCCCAGATGGGCTGTTTTATTCTGGAGACCAGGTTTCGCTGGGTCCTGGGCTGTGCCTCTGGTGCCTGCGAGCCCCCGGGCAGCTCAGCCCTCACCGCTTTGCTGTTTTGATGAGGTTCCACGTGGCACTGCTCTTCTTGTGTAAGCCCTCGGCCGGACCTTCCATCTGAATGTGTTCTCCCATTTTCCTACTTTTCCCGGGGTCTGTTTTCAGTCCTGCTTACGTAAGCTCCTTTGTGGGGGCCAAGTGTCTCCAGTACTTTTTGTTTAAAAGGCCAAGTCTATTATTTGCTTAGTTTGGCCTTTGGAGAAGCAGTGGGTGTGTTTCTGCAGTCTGTCTCGTGGGTCTTTGTTCTATCGATTGGCGCATTTGTCTTTCAGTCCACGCCGTCTTGGTTATGGCGGCTACAGCGCGCGTCCTCAGACCTGGTAGACCGGTGACCGGCGCCGTCTCTGCATCAGGACTGCTTCACCAAGCCGGCCCGCGTCGGCACCCTGGCCTGTGCCTGCTTTTCTCACCGCCGTCGTGCGAACGTGGCAAACCCGTCCTGGGAGACCCGGCATTGTGCTATGGAGAGTTCTAGAAGCCGCGGGCACTGTGTCTCACCAGCACTGCAGAGCGGGTTTTTGAGGCTGATGCTTCGTATCTGCGCATCTGTCAGATTGTGAACGGCACAGCCCTTTCTCTGCTTGTCTGCTCACTCCGGCCAGTGAGCTGGATTTGCCGTATTTGCCCGATTCCTGAGAGCTTGCCGCTGGCTGTTGCTTGCTCGATCCCTGGAGCTGTGTGCAGGCCGCGGGTCTGGCTGCATTTCCTGCTCTTGGATGAGCAGGCCTCCTCCCCACCGCCTTCCTGGCCGCACTGGCCGGGACACTCACACGGCCTTGCTCAGGTCCTCGTGCGTCAGCACCCAGCTGCTGTGCCCTGTATCGCGGGTTCCGTGGTCGGTGCTGCTTTCCCGCGGGAGCTCCCCTGCGCCCCGTTGTCCGCGTGGCTCTCATCGTGCGTGCCGTGAGTGTGACCCTGACCCGGGCTCTTCCCGGGCTGACAGAGCAGAATGCTCTGCGGTTCACACGTGGGGTCACAGGGTCCGCGTTCCAGCTCCGTGTGTGCACACTGCTGTGTGCGGGTTCTGCAGCCCCTTCGCTCGTTTTATTGAGAATGTTCGTGTCACATTCGCGAGGGTTTGGGGTTGTCCTTGTCTCCTTGGCAGCCTCCACTTCAGAAAACGCACAGGGAGGGCTTTCGCTGCGGGTCTCTGGAGGAGTGTGGACAACAGGCAGCAGGCGTTGTTCCAACGTGCGGCAGAATTGCCAGAGTATCTGGGGCCAGATACTCACTTTGTGAATTTTTTTTTAAAATTTTTTTTGACAGGCAGAGTGGACAGTGAGAGAGAGACAGAGAGAAAGGTCTTCCTTTTGCCGTTGGTTCACCCTCCAATGGCCGCCGCGGTAGGTGTGCTGTGGCCGGCGCACCGCGCTGATCCGATGGCAGGAGCCAGGTGCTTCTCCTGGTCTCCCATGGGGTGCAGGGCCCAAGCACTTGGGCCATCCTCCACTGCACTCCCGGGCCACAGCAGAGAGCTGGCCTGGAAGAGGGGCGACCGGGACAGGATCGGTGCCCCAACTGGGACTAGAACCTGGTGTGCCGGCGCCGCAAGGTGGAGGATTAGCCTAGTGAGCCGTGGCGCCGGCCCACTTTGTGAATTTTTTTAAAGGAGTTGGTTTATTGATTTGAAAGTCAGAGTTATAGAGAGAGGTAGAGCCAGAGAGAGAGAGAGAGAGAGAGAGAGAGAGGGAGGGAGAGAGAGACAGATCGTCCATCCACTGCTTCACTCCCCAAGTGACCGCAACGGCCAGAGCTGAGCTGATCTGAAGCCAGGAGCCAGGAGCTTCTTCCAGGTCTCCCACGTGTGTGCAGGGGTCCAAGGAGTTGGGCCATTTTCCACTGCTTTCCCAGGCCACAGCAGAGAGCTGGACTGGAAGTGGAGCAGCTGGGACTCGAACCGGTGCCTGTATGGGATGCCGGCGCTTCAGGAGGTGGATTTACCTGCTATGCCACAGCACTGGCCCCAGTGAATTTTTAAATTGCAAATTTAATTTCTTAACAATCACAGGGCTATAATGTCACCTATTTAATATTGTTATAGTTTTAAAATCTACAATTAAAAGCACTTGTTGTATTTACAAGGTTGTAATCACCACTGGCTCATTCCAGAACATTCCCTCCACCTTCGGCACCAACAGCAGCAGTGCCGCCCTTGCCTGCCCCACTGCTGCCTGGGGACCACGCACTTGCTGTCCCTGCAGATCTGTGCATAAGGACGGTGCTGAACACGCATGGAGCACACAACACGCGGCCGTCACCTTTCCTGCCTGGGTTCTTTCCCTTAGCACAATCTCAAGTGTTTCCCACGTTGGAGCATACATCATTACTTTATCATTTTTATGTAAAAATAATATTCCACCATATGAAATCTGTTACGTGAAATCCATTTTGCTTTTCCATTTTTCAGTTGTTGTATACAAACAGCTTTAATTCCTTGGCTGTGGTGTACAACAGTGATTTAAATATTCAGTTATAAGTTTTTTTCATAAATATACATTTTCAAGTATCTTGGATATATACCCCGCAGTGGGGTTTCTGGGCCATGTAGTAGTTCTACACTGGCTCTAAAGCGGCTGCACCATTCACATCCCCATCGGTGACAGGGGTTCCAGCTTCTCCAGGTCCTTGCCAGTGTTTTCCGTTGTGTGATGTTTGGTTTCAGCGTCTACGTGGGTACTGACGGCGCCCAGCAAGGCCCTTGCCTTCCTCCAGCAGCGGGCGCCACTGAACGCCTTCCCCAGGCTTCCGGCCGTGTGTGTCCTACTGGTGAGTGACCCCCTGTGTTTCCACCTGCTTAGTAAGGACCCGGGAGTCTCCTCGGGAGGGGATGGTTCGCATCCCTCCCTTGCCTGCTCCTTGGCTGACTTGTGTTTCCGTTGCTCAGGTGAAGACGTCCTCTGGGTGCTGGCGCTGTGCCGCAGGCGAAGCCACTGCCTGCGACGCTGGTGTCCCTTGTGGACTCTGGTTTTGTTCAAGTCCCGGCTGCTCCACTTCTGATCCAGCTCCCTGCTAACGGTCTGGGAAAAGCAGGAGAAGGTGGCCCAGGTGATTGGGCCCTGCTGCCTGTGTGGGAGACCAGGAAGAAACTCCTGGCTCCTCCTTCGGCTTTGCCCAGCCCTGGCCACTGCGGTCATCCGCGGGGTGAACCAGAGGATGGAGGATCTGTCTGTCCCTCCCTGTCTGGAATTCTAACTTTCACGTAAATGAATAAATCTGAAAAAAAAGAAACTGACCTTTTTACACTCTGTGTGTGAGAGCTTTGTCGAATGCTCAACTGGAAAATCCTTCTCCCATTTGCTGATTGTCTTTTCACTTTCTTCGTCGTGTCAATTAAAGCACAAAGTTTTAAATTTTGATTCCGTTCAATTTATCGATTTTTTCCCTGCACGTCCTTTAGCTGTCATATCTAAGAAGCTGATGCTCATTCATGCTCATGAAGGTTGACACCTTTGCTTCCTTGTAGGGCTGCAGTCTTAACTCCTGCATGCAGGTCTTCCTCCCATGTCGACTGACGGCCGGAGGCGGTAAGCGAGATGGTTCTAGCTGCTTTATTTTGCGTGTGGATGTCCAGTTATCATGCACAATTGGTTGAAAATACTATTCTTTGCTCATTGAATAATATTGTCAAGAATCGGTTGCTTAGACTGCATGGATTTGTTTCTGAACCCTTAAACCCACTGATGTTTGTGTCTATCCTTACAGCACAACGCTTTGGTGCTGCTACTACAGCTTTGGAGTGAGTTTAAAAACTGCTGTGAGTCCTTCCAAGTTCGTTCCTTTTCCAGACTGTTTGCTTATCTCAGGGCTCTGTCATTTCACACAGATTTTAGGAAGAACTCATCGGTATCTGTGAGAACACAGCTAAAGCTTCGGTAGACTGCATGGAAAGTGCAGAGCAGCCTGCACACGCTGAGCCGGATGTGGCCGGGGGCAGTGCACTTGTCGTCACCTGTCGCCACCTGTCATCACCTGTCGTTGCCTGTCATCACCTGTCGTCGCCTGTCATCACCTGTTGTCACCTGCTGTCACCTGCCGTCGCCTGTCATCACCTGTCGCCGCCTGTTGTCACCGGTCGCCGCCTGTTGTCACCCGTCGCCACCTGTCGCTGCCTGCCATCACCTGTCGCCGCCCGTCATCACCTGTCGCCGCCTGTCGTCACCTGACGTCACCCGTCGTCGCCTGTCATCACCTGCCGTCGCCTGTCGTCGCCTGTCATCGCCCATTGTCACCTGTCGTCACCTGTCATCGCCTGTCATCACCTGCCGTCGCCTGTCGTCGCCCGTCATCACCTGGCCAGCTCTCCTAAGCCATGCGATTCCATGCACTAAGGCAGCGCTGACTTTCTCTGAAGGACGCTTGGTAACTTTCTGTGCACCAGTATTCGGCTTAATTCTGTTTCCCAGCCTGTGACTGGTCGGTGGCTGATTCTGTGTCGCAGGCAGTGGATACGTCGCCTCCGCATGTGTGCGCGTCCGTGTCTTCAGGACAGGCTTGCGTTTGAACTGGTGGCCCCAGTGCCACTTCAGCATCACACTGGGCCCACTGCCACGTCTCCACCCTGGGGGGTGTCACCCAGTCCACTGAGGGCCTAAACAGAACCAAACGGCAGGTGGAGATCGGCTGGGTTCTGTCTGGTTGCCTGGGCTGACGTCGCTCTTCTGTGTACGACACGGCAGGTCCTCAGGGCTGCTGACACGGACTGGGATTCGTGCCTTTTGCTCCCTTGCTCTTGGGCCTCTGAGCTGAGCCTCTGCGGTTCCTGGTCCCCAGTGCACGGATGGCTGACGGCAGGGATTCTCAGCCTCCATGACCACGAGTCAATGCCTTAGAATAAACCCCCATACACACCTGTGTGCACACAGGCCATCCCCCATGCATCCATCTGCCCACTGTCCAGTGTCCATCAATCATCTGTCACCACCTGGCTCGCTCTTTCTTTCTTTCTTTCTCTCTCTCTCTCTCTCTCTCTTTCTTTCATCTATCTATCTATATCTAACTATCATCTATCAATCTATCTATCATTTAACTATCTATCTATCTATCATGTTCTTCGTATTGCATCTGTTTCTGGACAACTCTAATACATTATTTTAAGTTGAATTGCCTTTGTATCTACATTTTTAAGATTGTTTATTACAAGTGTATGTAGGTAAATTTTTTCATGTTAGCCTGTGTTTTGTAAGCTTTCTGGACTCACTTATTAGCTCTAAAATTATTTGCCAGGGTCTTTAATATTTCCTATGTGCAAAATAAAATCGCCTGCACACAGAGTCCTTTCTGTTTGACCCCCTGAGATCTTCGGTGGCTTCTTTCCTTGCCCGGCTGCCGTGACTGGGGCGGCCAGGCCGATGTGGAGTGCAGAGCCAGTCCTGCCCTGTGCTGTGTGTGAGCGAGGTTTGCAGACGCCTGTCTCAGGCAGGGAAATCCCGCCCTCCTCTGTTCCCGACTCCAGCATGAAGAGCCGGGGCTGAGAAAGTGTCGTTCTTCATCCACGCACGCGGTCATGGGGCTTTCTGTGCCGTTCCCATTACTATGATTTATTACCGTGACTGATATTTCTAATGCAGAATCAGTCTTCTATTCTCAGCGTGGACCTCAGCGGGCCGTGCTGCATAGCTTGTTTTGTATTTGCTAGGTGTCGTTCTCTAGTACTTTGGTGAGAATTTTTGCACCGCTATTCGTAGAGGATATTGGTCTCTAGTTTTCCGTAACAGCATCGCGATGCTTTGTGGAGGGAGCTGGGGAGTTTTCCCTTTTCCAGGTTGCTTTGGAAGAGCTGGTGACGGATTGGTGCTGGTTCTCCGTTGCCTCTGACCGAATTTGTAAGGAAGCCTGTTGGGGCAGGCTTTGCTCCACGGAGAGTTCTGTGGCCGCCACTCAGCCTGGCTGTGTACCAGAGCTGTCCGTCTTCGCAGCACGTCTGGTTGTGTCGCAGAAACACCGGTTTGTGGTGTCATGGTTATTTTAGCCTTTCTGTCAACTTTGTCACTTACTGCAGGTTCCGATTCATCTGTATTTGATGTAATCCATTGCTGTGTGTAATCGACAAGGGAGGGTCCGTATCTGTGATTTTGCTTTCACATTAAAAATGTCTTAAATGTTTTTGTTGCATTTCACCGTTAATGCCTTCTTTTGTGTTAAGCAGATATTTTCTAGTAACACATATCCTGGCTTTACTCTATTTTAGTTATCTCCTTGGCAGTTACACTGGGGACTGCTATTATCACATCAACTTAATTTAAGAGTGTGAGAAACCCCGTTTTCATATTGTGCCCTCTGTCCACTCTTCCCTGCGTTGCTGGTGTCATAGAAATTCTGAATTTACATGTGTGTGACCATGAACATAGACTAAGTATGATCATGTTACATGGCTTACTTTGAAATCAGTGGGAGGAAAGAAGCCTACCACCCAGTGTACACTGACACTCTCTTACCTCCCAGTGTACACAGACACCCTTACCACCCAGTAGACATAGACACTCTTACCGCCCAGTGGACACTGACACTCCTACCGCCCAGTGTACACGAATACTCTTATCACCCACTGTACACGGACACCCTTACCACCCAGTGTACACTAACACTCTCTTACCGCCCAGTGTATATGAACACTCTTACCACCCAGTGGACACTGACACTCTTACCACCGAGTGAACACTGACACTCCTACCGCCCAGTGAACACTGACACTCTCCTACTGCCCAGTGAACACTGACACTCCTACTGCCCAGTGAACACTGACACTCTCCTACTGCCCAGTGAACACTGACACTCTCTTACCA
Organism: Lepus europaeus; assembly: GCF_033115175.1. Classification (NCBI taxonomy): domain Eukaryota; kingdom Metazoa; phylum Chordata; class Mammalia; order Lagomorpha; family Leporidae; genus Lepus; species Lepus europaeus. Next base: position 707,469 of record NC_084837.1, read on the forward strand.
CCCAGTGAACACTGACACTCTCTTACCACCCAGTGAACACTGACACTCTCCTACCGCCCAGTGAACACTGACACTCCTACCGCCCAGTGAACACTGACACTCCTACCGCCCAGTGAACCCTGACACTCTCCTACTGCCCAGTGAACACTGACACTCCTACCGCCCAGTGAACACTGACACTCCTACCGCCCAGTGAACACTGACACTCTCCTACTGCCCAGTGAACACTGACACTCTCCTACTGCCCAGTGAACACTGACACTCTCCTACAGCCCAGTGAACCCTGACACTCTCCTACCGCCCAGTGAACACTAACACTCTCCTACTGCCCAGTGAACACTGACACTCTCTTACCACCCAGTGAACACTGACACTCTCTTACCACCCAGTGAACACTGACACTCTCTTACCACCCAGTGAACACTGACACTCTCTTACCACCCAGTGAACACTGACACTCTCTTACAGCCCAGTGAACACTGACACTCTCCTACAGCCCAGTGAACACTGACACTCTCCTACCGCCCAGTGAACACTGACACTCTCCTACTGCCCAGTGAACACTGACACTCTCCTACTGCCCAGTGAACACTGACACTCTCCTACCGCCCAGTGAACACTGACACTCTCTTACCACCCAGTGAACACTGACACTCTCCTACCGCCCAGTGAACACTGACACTCTCCTACTGCCCAGTGAACACTGACACTCTCCTACTGCCCAGTGAACACTGACACTCTCCTACCGCCCAGTGAACACTGACACTCTCTTACCACCCAGTGAACACTGACACTCTCTTACCACCCAGTGAACACTGACACTCCTACCGCCCAGTGAACCCTGACACTCTCCTACTGCCCAGTGAACACTGACACTCCTACCGCCCAGTGAACACTGACATTCCTACCGCCCAGTGAACCCTGACACTCTCTTACCACCCAGTGAACACTGACACTCTCCTACCGCCCAGTGAACACTGACACTCTCCTACCGCCCAGTGAACACTGACACTCTCCTACCGCCCAGTGAACACTGACACTCTCCTACCGCCCAGTGAGCACTGACACTCTCCTACTGCCCAGTGAACCCTGACACTCTCCTACCGCCCAGTGAACACTGACACTCTCTTACCGCCCAGTGAACACTGACACTCTCCTACTGCCCAGTGAACACTGACACTCTCCTACTGCCCAGTGAACACTGACACTCTCCTACCGCCCAGTGAACACTGACACTCTCCTACCGCCCAGTGAGCACTGACACTCTCCTACTGCCCAGTGAGCACTGACACTCTCCTACAGCCCAGTGAGCACTGACACTCTCCTACCGCCCAGTGAACACTGACACTCTCCTACTGCCCAGTGAACACTGACACTCTCCTACAGCCCAGTGAACCCTGACACTCTCCTACCGCCCAGTGAACACTGACACTCTCCTACCGCCCAGTGAACACTGACACTCTCCTACCGCCCAGTGAACACTGACACTCTCCTACTGCCCAGTGAACCCGGACACTCTCCTACAGCCCAGTGAACACTGACACTCTCCTACCGCCCAGTGAACACTGACACTCTCCTACCACCCAGGGAACACTCTCAAACACTCCCTTGTTACTCAGCCGTGCGTTTACCTGCACCCCTGCCTTGCTTCTCTCACATGCATTCAGGATGTGTCCACGTTTCAGCCAACGGCGCCCGGTGTTACCACTCCTGGGTGGTTTGCCGGCAGCGCGTCTGCCCAGCAGGTGCCCAGTCAGGAGCGCCCTCATCCCTTCTCCACTTTGCTGGTCCCAGGGCCTCTCTCCTTTCTGCACTCTGCTGTCCACTGCCTCTGTCCTGGGGCTTCCTGCGAGACGTTGGCTGTTGATCTCAACAAACACTCCTCACTTACTCTGAATCATTTCTGCCTTTGCCATTTACAATGTGAACATGATTTCTCTATGGACTTTGTGAACTTTGTTGATTTTCTTGGATTTTCAGATGAATGCCTTTCATCAGATTGTGGAGCTCCTGGCCCTCATTTCTTCAAGCGTTTGCTGCCCCCGTCTTTGCCTCGTCCACTCCCGAGGCTCCTGCCCGCCTCTCAGATGTGTGCTCGATCACATCCACGATCCCTGAGCCTCTGCTCATTGCTTTCTCTTTTCTCAGACTGGACGATCTCTGCTATCACATTTTCTGGGTTTTCCTCAAATAGATTGCCAACTACTTCTACTAGTTTGCATTTCTGTTTTTGGCCTTTTAACCCGAATTCCTATTTACTTGTCTAAACTTTCCACCTCATTTGTTATAGTCTCCATTTTATGAGACACCACCTCCTGCCTTCATTTTCTTTTATTTTTCAGTCCTAGTTAAGTGGCTGCTTGGAGGCCCTTGAAGTGCAATGCTGAGGTCTCCTCACAGGTGGCTGCTACCGCGTTCCTTTTTTTCCTGGGCTTCTCATTTCTGTGCACGTTTCAAACTTTTGTTAAAAACTGGACATTTACGATATTATGGCTTGGGGACTGACACCTGTTTCTCCCTCTGCTCAGCCTGTCTGCTGGAATTCCCTGACTGACAGCTTCTCCGCTTCCAGACTTGGCACGGACGAGCAAAAGAAACCTCAGAACGGCCATCTGACATGGCTGGGTTCCTGTGCCGTCTGCGGTCTCTCCAGCTTTACCCGCACGGCAGTGTTTTATTGCATCTCGGACACAGCAGGAGAGTTTACCTGCTCCATCCCAGTGCACACGGGAGCCTCCAGAGGTGCAAAGTTTTCTCAATGATTTTGTCCCTTCTGCTCCTCCCTCCCCCTCCCCCTCTCACTCCTCCCCCTCCCTTCCTCTCCTCTCCCCCTCCCTCTCCCCCTCCCCCATGCTCCTCCTCCCTCTCCCTGTTCCTCCTCCCCCTCGCCTCCCCTCTCCTCCCCCTCTCCTCCCCTCCCTCTCTCCCCCTCCCCTCCTCTCTTCCCCTCCCCTTCCCTCTCCTCCTCCCCTCCCTCTCCCCCTCCCTGTTCCCTCCTCCCCTCCCTGTTCCTCCTCCCCCTCCCCTCCTCTCTCCTCCCCCCTCTCCCTCCCCCCCTTTCCCCTCCCCTCCCTCTCTTCCCCTCCCCCTCCCTGTTCTCCTCCCCCTCCCCTCCCTCTCTTCCCCTCCCTCCCTCTCTTCCCCTCCCCTTCCTCTTCCTCTCCCCTCCCTCTCCCCTCCCCCCTTCCCCTCCTGCCCTCCTCCTATCCCTCCCTGCTCCTCCCCTTCCCTCCCTCTCCTCCCCCACCCCTTCCCTCTCCTCCTCCCCCTCCTCCTCCCTCCTTCTCCCTCTCCCTGCTCCTCCTCTCCCTCCCTGCTCCTCCCCCCCCTCCCCCTGCGCATCCTCTGCTGCCTTCCAGGCTGCTTTCACAGGAAGCCGGATCAGAAGCAGAGCAGCAGGAGCCGAGGTGGCCTGGATACGGGGTGTGGCCGTCTCAAGCAGTGGCTCAGCGGCTGCACCACGGCATCCACCCCTCCCCCTTAAGGCGCTCGGCTCAGGAACTAAGGACCAGAGGAGGAGGGAGTGGCTGCTGTGGCGGCAGAGCTTCCGCGTCTCAGAAGTGCCGCCGCTGGCCATGCCCACTGCCCGCCCTGGGCCCTTGTGGCACACGATGGGAAGGTGGCTGCAGGGGCGAGGGGGGCTGGCTCTGGGGCATGGCCCTCACAGTGGACCATGGTATCCAACCAGTGAGATGGGTTTGTTCAGGGAGAGGTTGTGGCAGGTGCACTGCGCATCACAGAAGCGCTGTTGGAGCGGCCGTGGTGGGCGCTGGCCCTGGGAGGGACCCGGCAGAGGCCCAGAGCCTGACTGCGGAGGCTCTGGAAGAGGTGGCGCCTGCGACCGTCCTGGAGGATGGGGCCTTGTTCCACCAGGACCGCGCTCTGCCACCTGGCCCTGGCAGCCCTCATCTCCCGTCTGAAACAGGAACTCTGCTAGAGAGAGGCAGGGCCTGCCACTGCGTGCTCCGCCCGGGAGACACTGTTCATCTGCCCGGAAACCTCAGCAAAAGAAGCGGAAGACGCGGGTGCTGGGGGCCGTGTCACTGAGCTGAGGCGTCACGACCCACGCTGACAGCATTTGGCCCAGTGAGAGCCAGGCAGGTGCACTGGAACCCCGGGGGAGACGTGCACACGATGAGCTGCAGTGCTGGGCACCCCCTTCTCGGGGCAGGGGACGGCAGTGGAGGCAGGGCCGGCACAGGGAGCTGAGGGCCCCCAGCCGCGCCCCCAGGCCTCGGAGCCAGCCCCCGCCCCCTCTGGGTGGCTGCTCCCGCCCTGAGTGAGGATTTCTGTGGCCGCTCTTGTTTGTCTTCATCCTCTGTGGAAACAAAGCAAACGAGACACTGAGCAGAAGGCCAAGAACAACAGGACGCTGGGTGCTCCCTGCGCAGAACGGGGCGGCGCTGACCGCCAGGATCCCTGTGAGGTATTGCTCCCGGGGGAGCCGGGGCCCTGCCCTCTCTGAACTCCCCAGACGCTGGCTCCCCACAGCTCCCCCCCACCGGGCCTGCTTTTTCCTCTTGGGTTCCCATCCTTTCTCCTGGGCGCTCCTCTTTCTCAGAGACGTGGACTGTGACAGCCGTCACGCGTGGCTCCATGCACTCAGGCTCTGAGCAAGGCAGGGAAACTCGCTGCTCCCCGGGAACAAGGCTCCCAGAGCCGGTCCTCCCCGGCCCCCTCCCCACCCAGCACATGGGTTCCTCGCCTGTTCTGACTGCACCCCCTGGCTACACGTAGAGGGGGGTAGTAAACACTGGAGCAGCCTGGGTCTGTGGCTTCGTTCCCGCTGCAGCACCTGCGTTGCTGGTTGAAAATCTGTCGACATCCCGGGTGCACGCCGAGAACCAGGCCGGGGCCGCCTTGGGGAACTTGTCACAGACGCCCAGAGCTCACAGGAACGGTGGAGGCCGCTGGGTCTTTGCTTTGCCCCCTTGGCAAGGGGCCGAATCCCATCCGTCAACACCTACTGGGGCTCGGGTCCTCGGCCCGGAGCCCACGGTCTCCAGGGTTCCGAGGAAGCTTTCCGTTTCCGCCCAGCTGCCCCACCGGCGGACGCATCCCTGGGAGGCAGCGTGGCAGCGTGTAGCAGCGCGTTCCACGGCGACGGTGAGAGCACGGGCTCCTCACAGAGGAGGCCCGGAGGAGCCACAGCGCCTTCTCACGCCCCAGCCCGGCGCCGCCATGGGGTCCGGCTGGCTGCGTCTGCACCTTCAATTTACCCCTTGCACATGGCGCTGTTGTCAGTCCAGCCACTGTGACACCCGGTGCATGGGTTTCCCGGGGATGTTGTGATTTCCAATAATACGTCCCCGAGACTTAGTGTTCCGGCATCGAGCGGGGTGTTCCAGACTGTTCCATACACACACGTGCATACACACTCAAGCTATGCGTGTCCTCTGCCAGAGCTCTGTGTTTGCCACGGAATAGACGAGAAACCTGGCAGGGAGAGGAGCGACACTGAGTCTGACGGCGAGCGGGGAGGCTGCGGAACTAAGCTGGCAGGAAGGGGCCATGCCGAGTCGTGGTGGATCGCTCGTCACGGGTCATCCCCGTGTGACAGCAGAAGGCAGCGTGGGTATTTATGGTGGAAACACTGACACCAGCAGGAAGTGCGGGATGTGTCTTAGACTTCGGAGGGTTTCCCCTGAAGGTGACTGGAACCTCTTGATGGCGCCTTAAGGTCACAACAGCATAGCCATGACCCAGACACCCAGCAGTGCGAGGACAGCAGTGACGGTGCCAACAGGCAACACTGGAACAAGGGTGAAACGCACGACAGGTGACAGTCATGTGGCCGTGATATTAACCCTAGGAGATGCCAGTCAAGTACAGCAGGGGTTCTCAGCGCAGGGAATCCTGGAGGAATAGGCTACAGGTGACACTGGTAAAGCAGTGATGCTGATGGCAGGCCACACCTGCACAGCAGGGATACAGGTGAGAAGTAACAGTAGTAGTAATGGTGACATTCTCCATGGTGATTCTGGTACGACAAGGACACTGTGGGCCACACCTGCACAGCAGGGATACAGGTGAGAAGTAACGTTAGTAGTAACGGTGACATTCTCCATGGTGATGCTGGTACAACAGGGATACCGTGGGCCACAGCAGCACAGCAGGGATACAGGTGAGAAGTAATGGTAGTAATAATGGTGACACTCTCCATGGTGATGCTGGTACAACAGGGATACTGTGGGCCATAGCAGCACACCAGGGATACAGGTGAGAAGTAATGGTAGTAGTAACGGTGACTCTCCATGGTGATGCTGGTACAATAGGGACACCCGTGGGACACACCAGCACAGCACAGATACAGGTGAGAAGTAACAGTAGCAGTAACAGTGACACTCTCCACTGGTGATGCCGGTACGACAGGGACACCATGGGCGATGCCAGCGCAGCAGGGATGCCCACAATGTGTGCTGCTACTGTAGCAGTGGTCCCGTGGGTGATGCTGTTACAACAGGGATACTTCTAGAAGAGGGATCTCAGGACAGATAATGCTGGTGCACTAGATACATGATAGGGAACTAGGACAGCAGAGACACCGGTGGCAGGCAATGCAGGCCTACAGCAGTGACCCCTGTAGCTCACGTGGCACCACACTGACGCTCACGATGGCTAACCTGGTGCTGCTGTGACGCTCGTGGCCGATGATGCAGTCCTGCGCTGGTATGCACGCTGGGTGACGCAGCACACCGACACCAGGCTAGCACAGAAGGACCACAGCTAGAAGGGAGAAGAAGGGGAAGGGGGGATGCTGTTGTTTCCCCGGGTTTACGGAAGCCTCTATTCACCATGCACACCACTGATGCACATGTAGACATGGGCATGGACACACAAACCCACACAGATACAGGCAGACACACAGACACACATACACAGAGACACATACAGACATGCATGGGACAGATACACACCACACACTCACATGCACACACAGACACATGCAGACACACACAGAGACACACACACTAACAGACAATGAGCCATATGTAGACCTGGGCATGAACACACAGACACACACAGAGATATGTGCAGAACATGGACACGCAGAGACACACAGACATGCATAGACACAGATACACACCACACACCCACACGCACACACCTAGACACAGGGAAAGATCGTGTGAGGACACAGGGAGGAGGCGCCGTGGGCAGGCTGAGCAGACTTCACGGGCAGCCAGATGGGGCACCGTGGCGACGTTGGATTTGCAGCTCCAGCTCTGAGCAAATGCATTCCTGTGGTCCGAGCCCCAGGCAGGCTGTGTTGTCAAATCTGTGGGTGTGGGCTTGGCTCCTGTGTTCCCTTCCTCAAGCCTCCTGGCCAGACACTGGCCTTCCAGGTCCAGTGTGCAGTCCGTTGGTCCTTTTGTCCCTACAGAGGTCTGGTGTGGATTCTGTCCCATCAGCCTTGCTCCCCGTGACACATGCTGCCATCCGGGCCCCCAAGATTCCTAATGGGGCAATCAATAGCAGACTTGTGCTCTCACTGAAAGCACTTCCTGTGTGGGGGGCCACCATCCACACGCTCCGTGAGCACCTGCTCCATCCACACCCATGAGCACCTGCTCCACCCACTCCCATGAACACCTGCTCCACCCATCCCCCATGTGCACCTGCTCCATCCCTCCCCATGAGCATCTGCTCCACCCTCCCCCATGAGCACCTGCTCCACCCTCCCCCATGAGCACCTGCTCCACCCATCCCCCATGAGCACCTGCTCCATCCACACCCCATGTGCACCTGCTCCACCCACACCCCATGTGCACCTGCTCCATCCCTCCCCCATGAGCACCTGCTCCAGCCACACCCATGAGCACCTGCTCCATCCATCCCCCATGAGCACCTGCTCCATCCATCCCCCATGAGCACCTGCTCCAGCCACACCCATGAGCACCTGCTCCATCCATCCCCCATGAGCACCTGCTCCATCCACACCCCATGAGCACCTGCTCCATCCATCCCCCATGAGCACCTGCTCCACCCTCCCCCATGAGCACCTGCTCCATCCATCCCCCATGAGCACCTGCTCCAGCCACACCCCATGAGCACCTGCTCCATCCACACCCATGAGCACCTGCTCCACCCATCCCCCATGAGCACCTGCTCCACCCTCCCCCATGAGCACCTGCTCCACCCACACCCCATGAGCACCTGCTCCATCCCTCCCCCATGAGCACCTGCTCCAGCCACACCCATGAGCACCTGCTCCATCTACACCCCATGAGCACCTGCTCCATCCCTCCCCCATGAGCACCTGCTCCACCCATCCCCCATGAGCACCTGCTCCACCCTCCCCCCATGAGCACCTGCTCCACCCTCCCCCATGAGCACCTGCTCCAGCCACACCCATGAGCACCTGCTCCAGCCACACCCATGAGCACCTGCTCCACCCATCCCCCATGAGCACCTGCTCCACCCATCCCCCCATGAGCACCTGCTCCACCCATCCCCATGAGCACCTGCTCCATCCACACCCCATGAGCACCTGCTCCATCCATCCCCCATGAGCACCTGCTCCACCCTCCCCCATGAGCACCTGCTCCACCCTCCCCCATGAGCACCTGCTCCACCCTCCCCCATGAGCACCTGCTCCATCCATCCCCCATGAGCACCTGCTCCACCCATCCCCCATGAGCACCTGCTCCACCCATCCCCCATGAGCACCTGCTCCATCCACACCCCATGAGCACCTGCTCCATCCATCCCCATGAGCACCTGCTCCACCCTCCCCCATGAGCACCTGCTCCACCCTCCCCCATGAGCACCTGCTCCACCCCCTCCCCCATGAGCACCTGCTCCATCCATCCCCCATGAGCACTTGCTCCACCCTCCCCCATGAGCACCTGCTCCACCCATCCCCCATGAGCACCTGCTCCACCCTCCCCCCATGAGCACCTGCTCCACCCTCCCCCATGAGCACCTGCTCCACCCTCCCCCATGAGCACCTGCTCCACCCACACCCCATGAGCACCTGCTCCATCCATCCCCCATGAGCACCTGCTCCACCCTCCCCATGAGCACCTGCTCCATCCATCCCCCATGAGCACCTGCTCCATCCACACCCATGAGCACCTGCTCCACCCTCCCCCATGAGCACCTGCTCCAGCCACACCCCATGAGCACCTGCTCCATCCCTCCCCCATGAGCACCTGCTCCACCCTCCCCCATGAGCACCTGCTCCAGCCACACCCATGAGCACCTGCTCCATCCCTCCCCCATGAGCACCTGCTCCACCCTCCCCCCCATGAGCACCTGCTCCACCCTCCCCCATGAGCACCTGCTCCAGCCACACCCATGAGCACCTGCTCCATCCCTCCCCCATGAGCACCTGCTCCATCCCTCCCCCATGAGCACCTGCTCCATCCACACCCCATGAGCACCTGCTCCACCCTCCCCCATGAGCACCTGCTCCACCCTCCCCCATGAGCACCTGCTCCACCCTCCCCCATGAGCACCTGCTCCACCCTCCCCATGAGCACCTGCTCCACCCTCCCCCATGAGCACCTGCTCCATCCCTCCCCCATGAGCACCTGCTCCATCCCTCCCCCATGAGCACCTGCTCCACCCATCCCCCATGAGCACCTGCTCCATCCCTCCCCCATGAGCACCTGCTCCACCCACACCCATGAGCACCTGCTCCAGCCACACCCCATGAGCACCTGCTCCATCCCTCCCCCATGAGCACCTGCTCCACCCATCCCCCATGAGCACCTGCTCCATCCCTCCCCCATGAGCACCTGCTCCACCCACACCCATGAGCACCTGCTCCACCCTCCCCCATGAGCACCTGCTCCATCCCTCCCCCATGAGCACCTGCTCCACCCATCCCCCATGAGCACCTGCTCCACCCTCCCCCATGAGCACCTGCTCCACCCATCCCCCATGAGCACCTGCTCCATCCCTCCCCCATGAGCACCTGCTCCATCCCTCCCCCATGAGCACCTGCTCCATCCCTCCCCCATGAGCACCTGCTCCACCCTCCCCCATGAGCACCTGCTCCATCCCTCCCCCATGAGCACCTGCTCCATCCCTCCCCCATGAGCACCTGCTCCACCCTCCCCCATGAGCACCTGCTCCATCCATCCCCCATGAGCACCTGCTCCACCCTCCCCCATGAGCACCTGCTCCACCCTCCCCCATGAGCACCTGCTCCACCCTCCCCCATGAGCACCTGCTCCACCCATCCCCCATGAGCACCTGCTCCACCCTCCCCCATGAGCACCTGCTCCACCCACACCCCATGAGCACCTGCTCCACCCTCCCCCATGAGCACCTGCTCCACCCACACCCCATGAGCACCTGCTCCATCCATCCCCCATGAGCACCTGCTCCACCCTCCCCCATGAGCACCTGCTCCATCCATCCCCCATGAGCACCTGCTCCATCCACACCCATGAGCACCTGCTCCACCCTCCCCCATGAGCACCTGCTCCATCCACACCCATGAGCACCTGCTCCACCCTCCCCCATGAGCACCTGCTCCACCCATCCCCCATGAGCACCTGCTCCATCCACACCCATGAGCACCTGCTCCATCCACACCCATGAGCACCTGCTCCACCCTCCCCCATGAGCACCTGCTCCAGCCACACCCATGAGCACCTGCTCCATCCCTCCCCCATGAGCACCTGCTCCACCCTCCCCCATGAGCACCTGCTCCAGCCACACCCATGAGCACCTGCTCCATCCCTCCCCCATGAGCACCTGCTCCACCCATCCCCCATGAGCACCTGCTCCACCCATCCCCCATGAGCACCTGCTCCACCCATCCCCCATGAGCACCTGCTCCATCCATCCCCCATGAGCACCTGCTCCAGCCACACCCCATGAGCACCTGCTCCATCCCTCCCCCATGAGCACCTGCTCCAGCCACACCCATGAGCACCTGCTCCATCCCTCCCCCATGAGCACCTGCTCCACCCATCCCCCATGAGCACCTGCTCCATCCACACCCCATGAGCACCTGCTCCACCCTCCCCCATGAGCACCTGCTCCACCCTCCCCCATGAGCACCTGCTCCACCCTCCCCCATGAGCACCTGCTCCACCCTCCCCCATGAGCACCTGCTCCACCCATCCCCCATGAGCACCTGCTCCACCCATCCCCCATGAGCACCTGCTCCATCCCTCCCCCATGAGCACCTGCTCCATCCCTCCCCCATGAGCACCTGCTCCACCCTCCCCCATGAGCACCTGCTCCAGCCACACCCATGAGCACCTGCTCCACCCATCCCCCATGAGCACCTGCTCCATCCCTCCCCCATGAGCACCTGCTCCATCCCTCCCCCATGAGCACCTGCTCCATCCCTCCCCCATGAGCACCTGCTCCACCCTCCCCCATGAGCACCTGCTCCATCCATCCCCCATGAGCACCTGCTCCACCCTCCCCCATGAGCACCTGCTCCACCCATCCCCCATGAGCACCTGCTCCACCCTCCCCCATGAGCACCTGCTCCACCCTCCCCCATGAGCACCTGCTCCACCCTCCCCCATGAGCACCTGCTCCACCCATCCCCCATGAGCACCTGCTCCACCCTCCCCCATGAGCACCTGCTCCACCCTCCCCCATGAGCACCTGCTCCAGCCACACCCATGAGCACCTGCTCCACCCATCCCCCATGAGCACCTGCTCCATCCACACCCCATGAGCACCTGCTCCACCCTCCCCCATGAGCACCTGCTCCATCCACACCCCATGAGCACCTGCTCCACCCATCCCCCATGAGCACCTGCTCCATCCACACCCCATGAGCACCTGCTCCACCCATCCCCTATGAGCACCTGCTCCACCCACACCCCATGAGCACCTGCTCCACCCATCCCCCATGAGCACCTGCTCCATCCACACCCCATGAGCACCTGCTCCACCCTCCCCCATGAGCACCTGCTCCATCCACACCCCATGAGCACCTGCTCCACCATCCCCCATGAGCACCTGCTCCATCCACACCCATGAGCACCTGCTCCAGCCACACCCCATGAGCACCTGCTCCACCCATCCCCCATGAGCACCTGCTCCATCCCTCCCCCATGAGCACCTGCTCCATCCCTCCCCCATGAGCACCTGCTCCACCCTCCCCCATGAGCACCTGCTCCATCCATCCCCCATGAGCACCTGCTCCACCCTCCCCCATGAGCACCTGCTCCACCCATCCCCCATGAGCACCTGCTCCACCCTCCCCCATGAGCACCTGCTCCACCCACACCCCATGAGCACCTGCTCCATCCCTCCCCCATGAGCACCTGCTCCAGCCACACCCATGAGCACCTGCTCCATCCACACCCCATGAGCACCTGCTCCATCCCTCCCCCATGAGCACCTGCTCCACCCATCCCCCATGAGCACCTGCTCCACCCTCCCCCATGAGCACCTGCTCCACCCTCCCCCATGAGCACCTGCTCCAGCCACACCCCATGAGCACCTGCTCCATCCATCCCCCATGAGCACCTGCTCCATCCATCCCCCATGAGCACCTGCTCCAGCCACACCCATGAGCACCTGCTCCACCCATCCCCCATGAGCACCTGCTCCATCCACACCCCATGAGCACCTGCTCCATCCATCCCCCATGAGCACCTGCTCCACCCTCCCCCATGAGCACCTGCTCCACCCTCCCCCATGAGCACCTGCTCCACCCTCCCCCATGAGCACCTGCTCCACCCTCCCCCATGAGCACCTGCTCCATCCCTCCCCCATGAGCACCTGCTCCACCCTCCCCCATGAGCACCTGCTCCACCCTCCCCCATGAGCACCTGCTCCACCCATCCCCCATGAGCACCCACTCCATCCACCTACTCTGTGCCAGCATGCATGGGCCTTGGCTCCTAGGAGAAGTGGGGCCCACATCAGTGCCAAGTTCCTCTGCAGCCACTAGCAAAGTGCTTTAGAAAACATTTGTGGCTTCCGCTGATTCCGAGAGACAGACTGCCATCACGGCTCTGCGAAGCTGTCCCACTCTTGCTGGGAGTGCTGGAGGTTGGAGGATCAATGGCTTAGTGCATCACTCAGTGAGCACACCTTAATCAATATCCCTTGTGAAACAATCATGGCAAAGCAGAGTGTAAGGGACGCTGCCCTCGGGAGACTCCCAGCCCCGCTTGAGCTGCAGCCTGGAACATCCGCACAGAGGTCCCCGTGAGGACGGACGAGGCAGCTCGGGAGAGCCAGGGGAGGCGCGGGCAGAGGCGTGGAATCCTAAGAGCTCAGGGAAACTGAGTTCAAGGCACCTAGAGCTGACCGACAGCCAGATGGGGCTAAACACAGACGTGCACGCGTGTCGCTGCCGTGATGACTGACGTGGGGAATGTGGTTGAACTGGGACTGGTAGGAAAACAGATGAAAGCCAGAGTGACCATAGAGAGAGAGAGGCTGTGAGGTAGGGATGTGTGCTCTTCCCTCAGCCAGGCCCAGCCGTGGGAAGAGACCCCGGAGGGTGAGGTGGCTGAAAGTGACATCTCCAGTGAGCATCTGCCCGGGCCTTGCTGAAGGCACGAGGGCCCTGGGCAGGCACAGTGGTCACTGCAGCTTGCAGAGGGGAAGCTGTCCCTGTGCGGGAAGAGCCCTGCAGAGCCGGGAGCAGGGCTGGGAGCGAGGGCTGGGTCACGGTGGCAGCGGTGCAGTCAGTGGGTTTCCAGCTGAAACCTCCTTCCCAGCCCCAAAGCCCAGCCTCTCGGAGTTCCGGTCAGAATGGTTTGTGAGGTTAGCGGGAGTGGGGTGTGTGTGGCCACTCAGCACCACGACTGTGGACCGGGCATGGAAGACCAGGGCCCTCGGCATGGACCCAGGGCCCTCATTGTGGCTCTGGGCAAATCACTGACCCCCTGCCAGTGCCCGGCCCCTCTGCAGAGGGCGTTGTCACAGGGACCTTGTGAGGGTGACTGGTCCTGGACATCACAGCCGCACACGACATGCTCATCACTGACCAAGAGGAAGGCAGCAGGGAGGCCCGCGGGCCCCGGGGTGGACGAGCCTCCCGTGCTCAGAGGCCCCGTCAGCCTGATGTTCCAAGGCGCCTGCCTGGTGGCTCGCGGAGGACTCCCAGGCCCTGGGAAGCCTGGGACAAGGCTGACACCTTAGGCCAGAGGTGTTCCCAGGGCTCGAAGGGCAGAACTGGCCTTGCTGAAACCATAGCTGATGGCGACGGAGAAACCCAAGTTAGGGAGGACATCGCAGAGGCTGCGCTGATGGCCACTGCCTGGGCGCGCTCGAGGGTCCTTGTCTCTGCTTCTTGCTGTCCCGGACGACCTGCCTGGAGGACTTGGACAGGCCTCGCGTGAGCCGCTACCCTAATGCCCTTTGTCTCCTGGCTCAGGGCCCCCACCTCTACACATGCACCTGTGCAGGGCACCCCACCTGTTCATATGGTGACACACCTGTTCACGTGGTGACACACCTGTCACATGGCAACACACCTGTTCACACAGTTGTCCTCAGACCTGCTCACCTGTTCACACAGCTGCCCTCACACCTGCTCACCTGTTCACACAGCTGCTCTCACACCTGTTCACATGGCAACACACCTGTTCACACAGCTGCCCTCACACCTGCTCACCTGTTCACACAGCTATCCTCACACCTGCTCACCTGTTCACACAGCTGGCCTCAGACCTGCTCACCTGTTCACGCAGCTGCCCTCATACCTGCTCATCTTTCACACAGCTGCTCTCACACCTGTTCACATGGCGACACACCTGTTCACACAGCTGCCCTCACACCTGCTCACCTGTTCACACAGCTGCCCTCACACCTGCTCACCATTCACACAGCTGTGCTCACACCTGCTCACCTGTTCACACAGCCGTGCTCACACCTGCTCACCGTTCACACAGCTGCCCTCACACCTGCTCACCTGTTCACACAGCTGCCCTCACACCTGCTCACCATTCACACAGCTGTGCTCACACCTGCTCACCTGTTCACACAGCCGTGCTCACACCTGCTCACCGTTCACACAGCTGCCCTCACACCTGCTCACCTGTTCACACAGCTGCCCTCACACCTGCTCACCATTCACACAGCTGCCCTCACACCTGCTCACCTGTTCACACAGCTGCTCTCACACCTGCTCACTGTTCTCACAGCTGCCCTCACACCTGCTCACCTTTCACACAGCCGCTCACAGCCCTGCTCTCACTCTGGGCACCCCCTGCCTGGCTGCGCTCCTGTGGAGAGATCTCCCCAGTGTTCGGGGGGGCCTCTTCAGCAGATACCAGCTTCTCCCGCACAGCCGCCCCAGCTCATCTCCAGATGAAGTCCTCCAGGCCTCCTCTGCCATGAGCACCTTCGCCTTGGCAATGCCACAGCTGCCATTCCACAGAGGAGGAGGCGTGAACGGCTGAGCCCTTTCACCATGCGTGGGAACAGCTTTCCTGCCTCTAAGAGGGGAGGGGCCCGTGCCTCAGGCCTGCCCGTCCTCACCCCGGAGATGATAAATGGCTCCCCATGCTCAGCCCTGGACGCACGCCACCTCCCCTTGGTGGGAGGCGGGAGGCCTCCCATTAATCCAGCATCATTAATTCAGCAGGGATGTGATGTCTTGTGATGCCCTTGATTCTGTTTTGTGGTGATTCTCCAACCTCACAGGCTGGGGAGGTGTGTGTGCCAGGCGGCTCTGTGCGGGCCGAGACGGTAGTGCTGTGGGCTCCTCTCCTCTCGCCCTGTCAGGCTGCTTCCTTCCTTTGAGTTCTCCTGGCTGCCCAGACCCCGACCCGGGCCCCCTGCCCCGACTGCCCTGAGCATGGTGGGTGGCCCCTGTGGCTGGCACTTTGATTCTTCAGCACTTCCACATCCGTGTCCACGAGATACACGGGCAGGTGTCGCCGTGGTCAGCCTCCTCCCCATTCGGTTAACCTCAGTGTCCCTGTGGTCATGCAGGCTGTCGCCACAGAGAGGAGAAGGGACTCAACACAGCACAGCAGAGATTCAGACCCAGGATCTGTTTCTGTCTCCTTTGTTCTCTTTGCTGTTGATGCTGGAGGCGGGTGTGGCAACCCTGCTCTCTCCTTGCCACAGCCCAGCACTCTTGGTCCTGCCCGACAGGCTGAGCTTGGAGGAGCCCTGGGGGCTGTCGCTGGCTGCTGGGCAGTTCCCGAGGGAGCCCCACCCCGTTTCCACTCTCTATGGGGAGGGGACTGTCCAAGAGGTCCCAGGATTGAGGATTCTACAGACCAGAGGACTTTGGCTCTTCATGGCATTGTTCCTGAGTGGGGGAGGGCGGAGCTAGATGCAAGGAGCGAATCAGAACCAGAGCCTCTGTTCCCCAGGTTTACGTGGGGCCTCGTGGCAGGTGTGTAGAGCGCCGTGCATCATTCTGGCTTTCATCACAGGGAACAGAGGCTCAGCTCAGAGGCTGCTCTCCCCGAAGTCCACCATGCAGGAGACGCAGGCAGCATTGGTCTGTGTCTGAGCCGGAAGTTCTGCCGGGAATCTGCCTCCCACCCTGCGCCGGGAACTCCCGGGGTGAAGCTGGCCTTGCTGCGGCTATGTGCGGCCCATGTGTGAGGGGTGAAGCCAGCACTCACACCCTGCGCTGTGCTGGTGCCCGTGGCCGTGCAGGCCTGCTTCTGCGCAAGAATGCAAACCTTGGGTCCTTTCCCAGTGCGCGCTCTCACGTGAAGGCACCCGTGTGGCCCCCACGTGTCTCTTCCCAGCATGCGCTCTCTCACGTGAAGGCACCCGTGTGGCCCCCACGCGTCTCTTCCCAGCACGCGCTCTCGCATGAAGGCACCCGTGTGGCCCCCACGTGTCTCTTCCCAGCACGCGCTCTCACGTGAAGGCACCCGTGTGGCCCCCACGCGTCTCTTCCCAGCACGCGCTCTCGCATGAAGGCACCCGTGTGGCCCCCACGTGTCTCTTCCCAGCACGCGCTCTCACGTGAAGGCACCCATGTGGCCCCCACGCGCCTCTTCCCAGCGCTCGCGCGCTCTCGCGGGAAGGCACCCATGTGGCCCCCACGCGCCTCTTCCCAGCGCTCACGCGCTCTCGCGTGAAGGCACCCGTGTGGCTCCCACGCGTCTCTTCCCAGCGCGCTCTCTCACGTGAAGGCACCCGTGTGTCCCCCACGCGTCTCTTCCCAGCGTGCGCTCTCTCTCGTGAAGGCACCCGTGTGGCCCCCACGCGCCTCTTCCCAGCGCTCGCGCTCTCTCGCGTGAAGGCACCCGTGTGGCCCCCACGTGCCTCTTCCCAGCGCTCGCGCGCTCTCGCGTGAAGGCACCCGTGTGGCTCCCACGCGTCTCTTCCCAGCGTGCTCTCTCACGTGAAGGCACCCGTGTGTCCCCCACGTGTCTCTTCCCAGCGCTCGCGCTCTCTCGCGTGAAGGCACCCGTGTGGCCCCCACGTGTCTCTTCCCAGCGCGCGCTCTCACCTGAAGGCACCCGTGTGGCCCCCACGCGTCTCTTCCCAGCGCTCGTGCTCTCTCGTGTGAAGGCACCCGTGTGGCCCCCACACATCTCTTCCCAGCGCTCGCGCTCTCACGTGAAGGCACCCGTGTGGCTCCCACGCGTCTCTTCCCAGCGTGCACTCTCTCTCGTGAAGGCACCTGTGTGGCCCCCACACGTCTCTGCCATGGACAGGTTCGCAACAGACGGAGGGAGAGGAAAGGATGCTGGCCAAGGCGCTGGCGGCGCCCAGGCCTGGCGGGCCCCTCATGTGCCTTCCCTTGTGTGGCCACAGGGAGCGTCCCGCAGGGCCCTGTGCTGAGCAGCGCTGGACCTTGCTGGCTGATAGGAAACCCACACTCGGTGTCTGCCTCAGGAAAGCGACGGGTCGCAGAGGAGTTGGGAGGCGCCGTGGCCCTCGCCTGTGGGTCACACGGACAGGGGCACCCGTGCTGCCCACCTGCGGTCCTGGGGGTGCCATCGGGGCACCAGAGACCCTGCTCCTCCCTCTCCCAGGAGCCCCAGGGACGTGGGGTAGCTGCCATCCTTCCCTTTGCTGCTGCTCTGCCCTCCCTTCCCAGCCGTTTCCGTGGTCACGTTCTGGAACCTTCACCGACCCCTGCACTCCTGGAGATGATCAGAATCTTCGCCGGGTGCCCTTGATGGGACAAGCACAGGAGCCCCGGTGTGGCTGACTGGCCAGAGGAGAGTGCCGCTTGTTCCCTGCTGGGTGCGGGCTGAGCTGTGACTATATGAGCAGCAGTGCAGAGGGCACACGCTGGCTCACGTGACCTCCCAGCCCCGTGCACCACGGTGTTTCAGATTCTCGCAGTTCCCTTTGGAGAGTGATCGCTTTGCCGAAATCCGATGCAGAGTTTGCAGGTGTGACTTTCCCCAGTTGGCCCTGCCCCGTTCATCCCAGTCTGCTCTAGTCTAGGATTGCAGGCCTTTAAGAACTGTTTGGATCACAACCCCCAGCTGAGTGTGCTAGCTCCGGTGCTTCATGGTCGGGTCTGTGCAATGTGAGCAGAATGTCACCTGGCCTGCCCTCTGCCCATCCCGCCTCCCCACACCAGCCGTCCTTTGCTGCCCGTGCCCACCCTTTGTGAGCCAGCCGTGTCCCACCCCGCCCTCTGCTGCTCTGGGGAAGTCCAGATGGTGGCCTGCTGCCTGCACCGCTCTCAATGGCTCTGGTGCACGGCCTGGGTCTCTCCTCCCTGCAGACCCTCTCCCGCGGGCCGTCAACACTGCCGCTTGGTCATGGCTGTGCAGCTTCCTGCTGCTCCTTGTCCGTGATGTGTTCCCGGGGCTCGGGCATCGGCAGCCAGAGACCGCAGGGGCAGGGGAGATTTCTGCTCTCTGCCGGGCGCCAGCTGGGGCTTTGGTCTTGGAGAGAGTGACGTGGAGGCGGGGGTTGCCAGAGCTGCGGGGCGGTGTGTTTGCTGCCCACAGCCCCTGAGACTCCCAGGGCCTTGCTGTCATCCAAGTCTCAAACGCCGTTCTCCCAATTTTAGGAAACACTTGCATTTCCTGTAGATCGCCCAGTGAGTGAGGAGCATCCTGCTCAGACGCGTCTCCCAGTCGGCCATCTCTGCGTCTCCTTCCCTCCCCAAAAATTTGGACTTGTAACCCCCTCTTAGACTAGTAACCCGCCCTTACTAGTAACCACCCCCCGGACTAGGAACCACCCCCCAGGACTAGTAACAATCCCCCCAGACTAGTAACCGACCCCCCTTGGACTAGTAACCACCCTTGGGCTAGTAACCCATGGACTAGTAACCACCCCCGGACTAGTAACCACCCCCGTTGGACTAGTAACCACTCCCCCCAGTCTAGTAACTACCCTTGGACTAGTAACCCCCTCTTGGACTAGTAACCACCCCCCTGGACTAGTAACCCCCCCCTTGGACTAGTAACCCTCCTGGACTAGTAACCCCCCCGGACTAGGAACCAACCCCCGGGACTAGTAACATTCCCCCCAGACTAGTAACCGACCCCCCTTGGACTAGTAAACACCCTTGGACTAGTAACCACCGCCATGGACTAGTAACCACCCCCGGACTAGTAACCACCCCCGTTGGACTGGTAACCACTCCCCCCAGTCTAGTAACTACCCTTGGACTAGTAACCACCACCCTGGACTAGTAGCCACCCACCCTGGACTAGTAACCCCCCCTCGGACTAGTAACCCTCCTGGACTAGTAACCCCCCCTGGACTAGGAACCAACCCCTGGACTAGGAACCAACCCCTGGAATAGTAACCCCCTCTTGATCTAGTAACCACACCCCTGGACTAGTAACCACCCCCTTGGACTAGTAACTACCCCCCTGGACTAGTAACCCCTCCTGAACTAGGAACCAACCCCTGGTCTAGTAACCCCCTCTTGGACTAGTAACTCCCCCATTGGACTAGTAAACACCGCACCTAGAATAGAAACCCCTCCTTGGACTAGTAACTACCCCCCTGGACTAGTAACCACTCCCCTGGACTAGTAACCCCCCCCCCGGACTAGTAACCACCACCTAGACTAGTAACCCCCCCATTGGGCTAGTAACCAACCCCTGGACTAGTAACCCCCTCTTGGACTAGTAACCACCCCTGGACTAGTAACCACTCCCCCCCCAAGAATGATTTCTTTGATCCAACAAGCCTCAGCTCTCAGCTTACGCAGACATTCTCCACGCCTCACCCTGCTTCTCAGTGACTCTGCACAAGGGCAGGCTACTCTCCTCACACTGCCCTTGTCACACTGCCCCCGTCATACTCCCTCCTCACATCACTCTCCTCACACCGCCTCCTCACACTCTCTCCTCACACCACCTCCTCACACTCTCTCCTCACACTCCCTCCTCACACTCCTTCCTCACACTCCCTCCTCACACTGCTCTCCTCACACTCCCTCCTCACACCACCTTCCTCACACTGCCTCCTCACACCACCCTCCTCACACTCCCTCCTCACACTCCCTCCTCACTCCCTCCTCACTCCCTCCTCACTCCCTCCTCACTCCCTCCTCACACTCCCTCCTCACACTCCCTCCTCACACCGCCTTCCTCAAACTGCCTCCTCACACCACCCTCCTCACACTCCCTCCTCACACTCCCTCCTCACACTGCCCTCCTCACACTCTCTCCTCACACCACCTTCCTCACACTCCCTCCTCACACCGCCCTCCTCACACTCCCTCCTCACACTGCCCTCCTCACACCGCCCTCCTCACACTCCCTCCTCACACTGCTTTCCTCACACCGCCCTCCTCACACTCCCTCCTCACACTGCTTTCCTCACACTGCCCTCCTCACACTCCCTCCTCACACTGCTTTCCTCACACTGTCCTCCTCACACTCCCTCCTCACACTCTCTCCTCACACTCCCTCCTCACACTGCTCTCCTCACACTCCCTCCTCACACCACCTTCCTCACACTGCCTCCTCACACCACCCTCCTCACACTCCCTCCTCACACCACCTTCCTCACACTCCCTCCTCACACTCCCTCCTCACACTCTCTCCTCACACCGCCCTCCTCACACCGCCCTCCTCACACTCCCTCCTCACACTCTCTCCTCACACCGCCTCCTCACACCGGCTCCTCACACTCCCTCCTCACACTCCCTCCTCACACCGCTCTCCTCACACTCCCTCCTCACACTCCCTCCTCACACCACCTTCCTCACACTCCCTCCTCACACTCCCTCCTCACACTCTCTCCTCACACGGCCCTCCTCACACCGCCCTCTTCACACTCCCTCCTCACACCGCCCTCCTCACACTCCCTCCTCACACCACCTCACACTCTCTCCTCACACTCCCTCCTCACACTCCTTCCTCACACTCCCTCCTCACACTCCCTCCTCACACTCTCTCCTCACACCGCCCTCCTCACACCGCCCTCCTCACACTCCCTCCTCACACTCCCTCCTCACACTCCCTCCTCACACCGCCCTCCTCACACTCCCTCCTCACACTCTCTCCTCACATTGCCTCCTCACACCACCTCCTCACACTCCCTCCTCACACTCCCTCCTCACACCGCCCTCCTCACACTTTCTCCTCACATTGCCTCCTCACACCACCTCCTCACTCTCTCCTCACACTCCCTCCTCACACTTTCTCCTCACATTGCCTCCTCACACCGCCTCCTCACTCTCTCCTCACACTCCCTCCTCACACTCTCTCCTCACACTCCCTCCTCACACTCCCTCCTCACACTCCCTCCTCACACTGCCTCCTCACATCACCCTCCTCACACCGCCCTCCTCACACTCCCTCCTCACACTGCTTTCCTCACACTGTCCTCCTCACACTCCCACCTCACACTGCCTCCTCAAACCGCCTCCTCACACTGCCTCCTCACATCACCCTCCTCACACTGCCTCCTCACACTGCCTCCTCACACCACCCTCCTCACACTGCCTCCTCACACTCCCTCCTCATACTGCTCTCCTCACTCTGCTCTCCTCACACTGCCTCCTCACACTCCCACCTCACACTCCCTCCTCACACCACCCTCCTCACACTGCCTCCTCACACTCCCTCCTCATACTGCTCTCCTCACTCTGCTCTCCTCACACTCCCTCCTCACATCGCCCTTGTCACCATTGCCCTCCTCACACCGCCCTGGGAGTGCCCATCAGCAGCATGGTATTAAGGACTGACTCCTCACCCTGCTGACTTCGGCGGCCCATGCCCTCGCTGGCTGCTCCATTGTCCATTTCTAGGGTCAGATACCTGGGCCAGCCTTACCTGTCCTCACTATACCTCACGTCCAGTCTCTCTGGAGAGCTTGGAGGACATATCCTCAAAATGCACACACGATCTACATTGTAAAGTTAATATAATGCCCTGCCTGTATGTTCTGCATTTACCTCGAACGCTGGACAAGTTGATTAGTTTACTTGGAAAAACAAGCAGGACACACAAACTCACCTGGAAAAGAGCGCAGAGGGTTCTGAGCCTGCAGGACACAGAGCTCGGAAGCGGAGGGCAAAGCAATGGGACCCCAGCTTAAGAGCAGAAGACCCAGAGACAGACGTGCGATGTGACGTGCGAGCGCTTCCCATGCAAGGACTTGGCCTGCGGGTCGGGTGCAGCGCACTGGCGAGCAGAGAGGACGGCACGGTGCCCCGTCTGCCCTGACTGTGGCACTGGGCCCGAGCACAGTGTCCCGTCTGCCCTGTCTATGGCCCGAGCCACACGCCCATGGTGGACATTTCCACAAAACCAAAATGCAAAATGAAAAATTCTCCCAAATCAAAGGCCAAATAAAAGTAAACTTGCAGGGAACCACGTGTGTATTATAGTGGAAATAAATGTGCAGACCTTAATTATTCAAATGGATTCAAATCAGTAACTTGTGTGCTACAAAGAAAGACTGCGAGAAGGTAAACCATTCCCAGGGTCGCATTTCTACCAATACTGACATTGCTGACCTAAAACACGAACGCATGGGACACCCTACACTGGAGGCCAGACTACAGGCTGGAAGCAGAACACCCAGAGGTCAAGACAGAGTGGGAGGTGTCCTGCAGCTTCACCACACGGAAGGGACAGGCGGTGAGGGTGTCCTAGCAATGCCACAGAGAAGGGACAGGCAGTGAGGGTGTCCTAGCAACACCCCAGAGAGGGGACAGGCGGTGAGGGTGTCCTAGCAACACCCCAGAGAGGGGACAGGCGGTGAGGGTGTCCTAGCAACACCACAGAGAAGGCACAGGCGGTGAGGGTGTCCTAGCAACACCCCAGAGAGGGGACAGGCGGTGAGGGTGTCCTAGCAATGCCACAGAGAAGGCACAGGCGGTGAGGGTGTCCTAGCAGCACCCCAGAGAGGGGACAGGCGGTGAGGGTGTCCTAGCAACACCCCAGAGAGGGGACAGGCGGTGAGGGTGTCCTAGCAACACCACAGAGAAGGGACAGGCAGTGAGGGTGTCCTAGCAACGCCACAGAGAAGGGACAGGCAGTGAGGGTGTCCTAGCAACACCACAGAGAAGGCACAGGTGGTGAGGGTGTCCTAGCAACACCACAGAGAAGGCACAGGTGGTGAGGGTATCCTAGCAACACCACAGAGAAGGCACAGGCGGTGAGGGTGTCCTAGCAACACCCCAGAGAGGGGACAGGTGGTGAGGGTGTCCTAGCAATGCCACAGAGAAGGCACAGGCGGTGAGGGTGTCCTAGCAGCACCCCAGAGAGGGGACAGGCGGTGAGGGTGTCCTAGCAACACCCCAGAGAGGGGACAGGCGGTGAGGGTGTCCTAGCAACACCACAGAGAAGGGACAGGCAGTGAGGGTGTCCTAGCAACGCCACAGAGAAGGGACAGGCAGTGAGGGTGTCCTAGCAACACCACAGAGAAGGGACAGGCAGTGAGGGTGTCCTAGCAACGCCACAGAGAAGGGACAGGCGGTGAGGGTGTCCTAGCAACGCCACAGAGAAGGCACAGGCGGTGAGGGTGTCCTAGCAACACCCCAGAGAGGGGACAGGCGGTGAGGGTATCCTAGCAACACCACAGAGAAGGGACAGGTGGTAAGGGTGCCCTAGCAACACCACAGAGAAGGCACAGGCGGTGAGGGTGCCCTAGCAACACCCCAGAGAAGGCACAGGCGGTGAGGGTGTCCTAGCAACACCACAGAGAAGGGACAGGTGGTAAGGGTGTCCTAGCAACACCACAGAGAAGGCACAGGCAGTGAGGGTGTCCTAGCAACACCACAGAGAAGGCACAGGTGGTGAGGGTGTCCTAGCAACACCCCAGAGAAGGCACAGGCAGTGAGGGTGTCCTAGCAACACCACAGAGAAGGCACAGGTGGTGAGGGTGTCCTAGCAACACCCCAGAGAAGGGACAGGCAGTGAGGGTGTCCTAGCAACACCCCAGAGAAGGCACAGGCGGTGAGGGTGTCCTAGCAACACCACACTGAAGGTGTAGAGGATGTGACCCCAGTGCAGCTGGTGCCTGCTCTTGTGTGTTGCCAGCAGGAAATACCTAGGAGCCCGGCTCCAGCCTGAGCAGGTAGCGGCGAGCACCCCCACTCCGCTCACTGGGACAGCTATCGGGGAGGCTCAGGGCTGGGCTGCTCTTTCCTCAGCCCAGCGTCTGGGGGCTGCCTCGCTCCAGCTGCAGGTAGGAGGCCACGGGAGAAGTCGCCTTCCTCCGCTCAGTGCCCACAGCAGCCCGGGGTCAGCACAGGCGGGGAGCAGGCTTCCCCCCGCACGGCTGTAGGGAACAGCAGGCAGAAGCGACTGACAGCACTAAGTGTGTTCTGGAAACCGCGGGACGCAACAGAGTTCCCGGATCCGTGCCAACGGAGAAAGCAGGCGGGGAAACCGCTGGGAGCAGAGCCCACGCTGCTGAGGTCTGGGGGATTCAGGAATCGAGGGGACCCCCAGTGCCAGGGAACCCCCAGCAGACGCAGCTGCGCGGCCTTCCGGAAGCCGGGCCCAGCCCTGGAGCCGGCACGCGGGCGCGGCCTCTGCTCTGCAGGGCGGAGCAGCTGGGACGTTCAGACCATGGGCGCTCGTCCAGAGACAGCGACGCCGATGCAACGGGGAAGCGAGCGTCAGCCCCGTGTTCTACACCGCGAGAAAGCGGGACGCAGGCACGCGGGCGACACAGGCCAGGCACAGAGACACAAGGACCCATGCTGGCTCTCACGTGGACAGTAGCACACATATAACACACACGGTTACACACACGTGGACTTTAGCAAGATGTTGCACGCCACAGATGTGATATGTACATATGTACATGTTCTCTCTCCTCCGTTTACGATGTTTGCCATGAATTCCACAGTATGTGCTATTTATATATCACTGCTGTAAAAACGGCGTGTACCTTCACATGTGCAATGTCTGTGTATGAAATAACTGCATGTGGCAAATGGCAACACACGCTCAGTCTGTGTGCTCTTAGAACTCTCCTTTATATTTTCTGTTTGGTTTGAAACATTCTAACATGCACGGGAAGTACCCCCACCCTCAGATGAGTGAAAACGGAGAATCCACGGCCAGGGCATGCGGCGTACAGGAAGTTCGCAGGACGGAAGCAGAACAGTGAGGGAGGAAGAACAGAGAGAACAGGGTGAGAGCGTGCGTTTGACGTCTCCTCTCGAGGTCTCTGTTGCGTTTGACAGTGAGAAGTGGACGTGGTAGCCCTGTCTCGTGTTTGCTGAGGGTATTTGAGAAGCCTGCGTATGAACACGGAGATGGAGAGATGTGAGGTCTCTGCTTCTCTCGAGCTGAAGAAATGGAAGCAGAGTGAGCAGTCAAGGTGTCTGTGCGCTTTTAACTGGGGTGGATCTGAAGCAAACACTAACATAGCTACAGAAATATACACTCAAAGCACTGTGGGTAAATCAAATCAGAACTCCAGGGGCCAGCACTGTGGCGTAGCGGGTGAAGCCACTACCTGTAGTGCCGGCATCCCATATAGACGCTGGTTCTAGTCCCAGCTGCTCCATTTCTGATCCAACTCCCTGCTGTGGCCTGGGAAAGCAGTGGAAGATGGTGCAAGTTCTTGGGGCCCTGCACCCGCATGGGAAACTGGGAAGAAGTTCCTGGCTCCTGGCTTTGGCCTGGTCCAGCCCTGGCTGTTGCCACTATTTGGGGAGTGAATCAGCAGATGAAAGATCTCTCTCTCTCTCTCTCTTTCTCTCTCTGCCTCTCTGTAACTCTGCCTTTCAAATAAATAAATAAATATTTTAAAAAAAATCAGAGGGGCTGGTGCTATGGTGCAGCAGGTTAACGCCCTGGCCTGCAGTGCTGGCATCCCATATGGGCACTGGCTCAAGATCCGGCTACTGAACTTGTGATCCAGCTCTCTGCTGTGGCCTGGGAAAGCAGTAGAAGATGGCCCAAGTCCTTGGGCCCCTGCACCCACATGGGAGACCTGGAAGAAGCTCCTGGTTCCTGGCTTCAGATTGGTGCAGCTCTGGCTATTGCGGCCAATTGGGGAGTGAGCCAGAGAATGGAAGACCTCTCTCTCTCTCTCTCTCTCTCTCTCTGCCTCTCATCTCTCTGTGTAACTCTGACTTTCAAATGAATAAATAATTATTTAAAAAACCCAGAATTCTAAACGATGTTCAGTTAACTCACGGGACAATAGAAAAAAGAAACAGAGTAATGAAAAGCAGAGACCATGAACAGAAGACAGAAAATAAAATGAAAACCTAAAGTCTACAAAACCCAGTTACTCTACGTGAAAGTGGCCTAAATACACCAAGTAACGGACCTAACGGCCCTGTCACCTAAAGATGGCAGAGAGGAAAACCACACGACCACGTCATTCAGTGGAAAACTATGTAGCAAAATTAAATACGTCCCCGTGATCAGAAACTCCGAAATGTAGGGTACTCAGGGTACTGGCATCTGCAGCTCCCGGCCCGCCCCCACTGAACACGCCAGGCGAGCAGCCGGGTGGCAGTGAGACGGCGCTTTCTCCCGGGGCTGAGGCTAAGGCCTCGCGGCTGCTTTGCTGATCTTGCTGAACACAGGGTTGGATTTCCTCTCCAACTGAACCAGGCAAGAAAAGGAGTTAGAGCTTGCAGGTAGGAAAACTAAAACTTCCCAACCACGAAAGGAATCAGTGGTGCCGTCTGCTAGCTGTCTGGTTTTCGTCAGCAGGTGACAAGAGTGCCTTCCCAGAAAATCTCAGGGAAGCTTTCAAAGAAATCTCTTGGCAGAGACGAGTTTATCAGGATCACAGAATGTAATATAAATATACAAGTTGAACTATATTTCTTTCTTTTTTTTTTGACAGGCAGAGTTAGAGAGAGAGAGAGAGAGAGAGAGAGACAGACAGACAGAGAGAAAGGTCTTCCTTCCGTTGGTTCAACCCCCAAATGCTCTGATCCGAAGCCAGGAGCCAGGTGCTTCCTCCTGGTCTCCCATGCAGGTGCAGGGCCCAAGGACTTGGGCCATCCTCCTCTGCCTTCCCGGGCCACAGCAGAGAGCTGGCCTGGAAGAGGAGCAACCGGGACAGAATCCGGCGCCCTGACCGGGACTAGAACCCTGTGTGCCGGCGCTGCAGGCGGAGGATTAGCCTAGTGAGCCACGGCACCAGCCAAGTTGAACTATATTTCTACACACAGTGAACACACAGAAAATTAAAACTGTAGTTGCTCAAAAATGAAACACTTGGATGTGGATGCAGCTAGACAGATGCCAGTATTTTATGCTGAAACCACAAAGGCCGACGAGAGAATCCAGGCAGAGGCAAAGGAAGAAAGACCGTGTTTGTGGCTGGGGTCTCCAGAGAGGAAAGGTTTCAATTTTTCCTAAATCGATATACAAATCTAATATAATTACTATTAAAAATCCCAGAAAGACTTCTTATGACTAGATAATGTTATTTCAAAATGTGTAAGAAGAGACAAAGGAATTAGAACACTAAATCAATTTTTCAAGAGCGGCGTGAAGTGGGGAGATCAGTTTACTGGGTTTGGAGACTTGTCCTGGGACTGCAGGGAGACGTCGGACCCTGCTGGGGGGCAGACACAGCAAACACCCGGACGCACACCGGACGCACACCCGGACGCACACCGGACGCACACCCGGACACACACCGGACGCACACCAGACGCACACCCGGACGCACATCAGATGCACACCCAGACGCACACCGGACGCACATCAGATGCACACCCAGACGCACACCAGATGCACACCCGGACGCACACCCGGACGCACATCAGATGCACACCCAGACGCACACCCGCACACACACCCAGACGCACACCACATGCATACCCGGACGCACACCCGCACACACACCCGGACGCACACCGGACGCCCAGCTGATCCTGCGGGTGGCCTGAAAGCAGTTTCCTGGTGGTGGGACAACATCTTCCAAACAGGCGGCGCCAGGGTAACGTGGATCTCAAGGGTACAGAAACGATGATGAAGATGCAAAGCTCTCAGCCTAGGCCTCACACCTTCTATAAATGTTGAAATAAAAGGGATCACGTAACGTGTAGAACCTTTGGAAAAATCTTTAACATCTTTGAGATCTAGGAGTAGGAAAAGAGGACTTAGGGAAATTTGACAAAGTGACTTAAAAATTACAAGAAAATGAAAATTGTTCTCTGTGTTAATAGTCCTGATAAAAGAAAGAAAACAAAAGATATTTGCAAATTTCATAGATAACAACTATATAATATATATAAAGAACACCCAAGAACTCAGCCAGTTACTATAACAAGGAATTCAGTTCTTTATAGATGTACAAAGGCTGGTGCTGTGGTGTGGCAGGTTAAGCTGCTGCCATGTGGGTGCTGGTTCCAGTCTTGTCTGCCTCATTTCTGATCCAGCTCTCTGCCGTGGCCTGGAAAAGCAGCAGAGGATGGCCCAAGAGCTCGGGCCCTTGCACCCACGTAGGAGACCCAGTTGAAGCTCCTGGCTCCTGGCTCCTGGCTTCAGCCTAGCCCAGCCCTGGCTGTTGTAGCCATTTAGGGAGTAAACTAGTAAGATCTTACTCTCTCCTTCTTTCTGTGTGACTTTGCCTTTCAAATAAATAGGTAGATCTTTAAGAAAATAAATAAAAAATAAAAATGTACAGAAGAGGTGAACAGCCCGTTCCTCAGAGACGATCTATGAATGGTAAATGAGCTAGGGTTTGTGAATTAAAACCACCATGGACCCAGGCTCCCCGGGGCGGAACGGCTACAGTTAAACACAGTGACACTGACACACGCTGATCACACGCTGCAGCAGAGATGGAGACGAGTGCTGTGAGGATGTGGGCGCCGTGGTCACAGATTCCTCCTGCTGGTCCAAGCGCTCTGCCAACAGTTTGGCAATTTCTTTAAAAATCAACACACAGCCACCACGTGAAGCAGCAGGTGTGTGCCTGGACATTTATTGCAATGAAATGAGAACTCACATCACACAAAGCCAGACACGAACGCTTTTTATGGTCTAGCAATAGCAACCCCAGACTGGAAGCACCCCAGTTGTCAGTCACAGGGTGACTGCTGGAACAGACCGTGGTGGCCCCACCAGAGACAGAGGGGAGTGGACGGCCGCCCTGCGCCGTGGCCTTGGAGGCGGCCTCCGCATGTCCACGTTCTGTGAGTCCGTTTATGTGACACCGGGGCAGGGGGGGGCAATCATAGACAGGAAGACTGGAGTTAACCTGTGAGTGGGAGCAGCACAAGGGAGCTTTTCTATTAGGATTTATTTATTTATTTTAAAGAGAGAGAGAGACGGAGAGAGAGAGAGAGAGAGAGGAGAGATCTTCTCTCCACTGGTTCACTCCCCAGGTGACTGTGACAGCTGGGACTGGGCCAGGTGCCAGGAGCTTCATCTGTGTCGCCTACATGGGTGCAGGGGCCAAGCACTTGGGCCACCTTCTGCTGCTTTCCCAGGTGCATTAGCAGGAGCTGGATTGCAAGTGGAGCAGCCGGGACTTGAACCAGTGCCCGTATGGGATGCTGGCAGCACAGGTGGTGACGACTCCACTGTGCCACAGCGCCAGCCCCAGCACAAGGGATCGAGGGACCTGGTGGGGCCGGGACATCCTGTGTCTTGTGTGCCTCAATGTGATAGCCTGGATATTTTAGCACAGTTCTGGAAGAGGTTACCACTGAGTCCACTGGGTAGGGTGTATGGGTCTCTGTGCGTTTCCTGGAAGTGCATGCGAGTTTACAGTAACGTCAGGGAGATTAACTCAAGATGGAATTATGATAATCCACTGGGATTCATAAACTATGTGAAGTCCTGGGTTCCCAGTGACACAGAATCACATCAGCCCCCTTTGGAGACGCGTCCGTATTCTGAGATGCAGAAAATAACACAAATAAGCGACTGCCTGCTCCTCTTGTGTAAGCTGTGCCCCGGGGCAACCAAGCGTTTGATGAGGGACATTTTCTCTGTCAGAGCCTCATAACCGTGCGCAAGAAAGGGCAGCGTGTCGCAATGTCACTGGTTTGCAAAGCTGACCGCGATGGGTCCGCACGGGGCTCCTCGGCGCGTGCTGGGGCTCAGGAGGGAGCCGAGGGTGTGGTGAGCCCCCAGCGCCCTGCGTGACCGTCCGCTGCCCTGTCCCAGCTGGAGGAGCAGGTGGAGGAGGCACAGCCGGGCGTGGGCGTCCCTCACTAGAGAAGCACCTCTAGGGCAGCCTGCCTCTGCCGCCAGCACCATCCGGGGATCTGCTCGAGGGGGAGCGCCGCCTGTGAGCTGTTAGATGACCAGGACATGTGTCCCCACCCACGTGGGGCAGGATCTGCCTCCCTGCCGACCGTTTCTTCAACAGCAAATGCAAGGAAAGGAAACAGGAAGAGAACATTGCCGGTCGTGAGACCCCGGGGGCGGCAGAGAAACGCGATGCGTGGTGGCCCTTGCTTACACATTGATTCCAAAAAACAGAACGACAAAACACCTTCTGGCACAGTGAACTTGGATGTGGATCGGATACTCGCTGCTGGGAAGGGATTGTGGTCCGGTTTTTGGTCTGGAAAGGGCGGTGTAGCCGGGTTTTCCCAAGGACTCGGATGCAGATGCAACTCGTCATGGGTCTGTGTTTGCTTCTCGCTGGCCCAGCGGGAGCAGCAGCAGCCGGCAGAGCAGAGGGGCCACGAACGGGAGGTGGACGGCACTCACTCCACTCTTCGGTTCTTGCCATTTTTATACCTGTTTGCACGTTTGCCTGATAAAATGCTTAAAATATGTCCAGAAGCCTGTATGACCTCTGCTGCAGCCACACAGCATCACCCTGGGTCCCACCTGCCCCGCTCTCAGGGGCCATGGCAGCCCCTGCACAGCCCGGCCGGAGCCGGCAGCACTGGAATCTCCAGGGTGAAGCGAGTGCCACTCCCCCGCTGCCAGGGCCCTGGTCGTCCTCTGCCCGCAGCCTCGTGCTCACCTCCTGTGTCCTTGTCCTTGTCTGGCTGTGTGTGGCCCCGTTGGCAGTTTGTTTGCAGATCACGCTGTGACTGGAGGCCAGGCAAGCGCCGGGGGCGTGAACAGAATCCTGCCAGGGGCCTCTCCTGGCCCACGTCACAGCACAGGGGACCGCTTTCCTCACGTGTGCAGCTGCTTGCTCTGGAGAAAGGCTCCCGGCTCTGCTGGCCGTTGGTGGCAGTCCTGAGAGCTTGGTTCCTGCGGCTCAGCCCCACACGGCAGCCCTGGGCTGCGCACCTGCTCTGTGTTTCTCCTTGCTGCTCACCTCTCGTCCGTAGTTTATCCTCGGCTTTCAGTGACCCGAGCCTGTCAGAGTGCTCCTCTGAAATGACCCTTCTCACCGCATCGCATCGCTCTCTCGGCAGAGTTGTCCCTAATTGGAGCGTTGTAATTTCACTCCTCAGAAATCTCTGGCTACAGGAGACTCCCCGTCATTCCCTGGAACTCTCCGGGGTTCCAGACCTGAGACAAGGATTCCCCGTTCCAGGGAGCAGCCTCCCCGTGCCAGGCCGGCGCCGGGCTTGCCGCGAGCATGATTTCGCTTCGTCCCAGCAACACGTGGATTCCTCCTCACAGGCAGATCCCGGGTGGGCAGTTAGTGTCCTGGTTAAGATGCCACTCGAGACGCCCACATCCCACAGCAGAGGGCCTGGGTCTGAGTGCCAGCTCTGCCCCGTCTCCAGCCGCCAGCCACCGTAGGAGCTGTGACGGCTCCTCCTCGCGTTGTGGGGTCCCTGTCACCCGCATGCGAGGCCTGGATGGAGTTCCTAGCTCCCAGCTTCAGCCTGGCCCAGCCTTGGCTGTTGTGGGATCTGGGGAGTGAAACAGTGGATGAGTTTCCTCTCTCTCTCTCCTTTTCAAATAAATCACGTGAATGTCTGAACATTTTTTACCAAGGAAGACATAGTTCAGAGATTTTCAGTGCGTAACTGAAGGCACATGTACACTGAGCCGTGGGACCACGGAATCAGAGTCCAAATCCAAACCCCAGCTCGAGATGCAAGCCCTTCAGTGGAAGCTGGGGTGGGGGTGTTTTCCTCCTGTCTCCTGCTGGCTGCAGCAGCCCATCCGCAGAGCTCCGTCTGGCCACGCACAGCTGGCTCCGTGTGGACACACCCTGCCTTCTCTGCAGAAGCTTTCCAGCCGTGGTCAGAACCCGCTGCTGGCCACAGACGCAATGGACATGGGTTTTCTTAAGGGGCAGAGCACTCTGAAACATGTGCAGACTTTTGTGTGGGCAGGAGAGACTTGACAGGAGGCGGGGTTTGCTCGGCAGACACAGCAGACAAGGGGACTCCCGGAACCGAACCCCGGTCTCCGGGTTTGTCCGGTGGTGCCCTGTGGACTTGCCCCGAGGGCCCAGAACAAGGAGGCTGGGAGCAGGCAGCAAGGGGAGGGCTGGGGTGCAGCCCACGCCACGGGGGCTGCGTGCTCACTGGGAGAAGGTGAGGCCTGCCGGTCAGTGGCTCAGGACGGCTAAGATCAGGGAACCTTCTCTGTAGCCCTTCAAAGTGCTGATGCCAAGAGGGGTTCCGGTTTTCAGCTGTGAACCTGTGGCGTCTCGTCAATCCCCTGGTGGCAGTGGTGGCCTCGTCCATGCCCACGGAAGTCACCAAGTGGGAGTGGCACAGGTGGAAAGGAAACGCAGGTGCACCTGCAGGCAGTGGTCAGCTCCTCGCTGTGGACAAAACTCACCAACAGCAGTTCTGGCTGGAAACGCTGTCCACCTGGTCACCTGGCGACCCCTGCTTCCTCTTCCAGGTCATCCAATCATTTAAGAATCGTCCCCATGAACCTGGGGTCCTCAGTGAGCCGGGTGTCCATGCAGGGTCCTGCCCTCGTCACCCCACGGTGGTATCCTGCCTGGTCCTTAGGGCAGTGATGCCTGGAGACCACAGAGGGCACCTGTCAGTCTGCATTTTAAGTTCCTGGCCATGTTTGGAGCCTGGTGGGTTGACTGACCGCTCGATCTGCAAGCCGCACAGACCCCAACGGCAGCCCCTCCCAGAACAGAAATGTCCTCTCCTTCCATCAGTGCTGTGGACTCACGGGCAGGCGCCTCCATTTTGCTGTTCTTCGCACGGTTCTCCAAGCTACAGGAAGCAGCACGTGACCGAGTGTGTTCTGGGCACCAATAGGCATCCAAGGCCAGGAGGGTGTGAGGGGTCCCTGTGCCCGGCGGTGCCTCGTCCGGAGCTCCTGGGCCCACATTTCTGGAGGGATCTTGGCAGGGAATTAGTGCCAGTCAGTGTGACTGACAGGACAGCTGGCCCCAGGGGCTCATGGTCTCAGAGAAGTGAGAGGAGAGAGAGGCCTCCAGCACGGCAGGTGCCCCCTGTGGAGACCGGGGGCCACCGGCTGGAGCGCCGTGCCAGCCAGTGTGGGGACCGGCGAGGCTCGTCCTGGCCACGCCAAGGCTCGCTGGGTGCCTGTGGGAACCACAGTAGCCGGAGACTCGCTCCAGCCACCACGGGCAGTGCTTGCTGAGCGCTTGCTCTCCCAGGCCCCTCCCTCTCCCCTTCCCAGCTCTGTCACTGTGCCGCTGGCGCTGGCCCTGGGCCCTGGCGTCTGGGTTGTCCTCAGCACTCCGGGCACAGCGACCCTTCAAACCCTCCTGCCCCTGGATGCCTGCATCGTGGAAATGAGGAGAGGGTGGGAAGGCAGGGAGGAGGGCGGGGCAGGAGGGAACAGCAGGTGCACCAGGTCCCAACTGCAAGTCCTGTCAGCAGAGTGGATGGGGCTGGAATGAGCACCCAGCAACATCCAAACCTGCAAAGCATCCTGGGGGCTGGGGGAGGGGCTCGGGCTCGCAGGAAGACACTGCTCCCCCAGGGCAGTCCTGGGCTCTGGCTCCGGACTCCAGCTCCCTGCCAGTGCAGACCCTGGTAGGAGCAGATGGCTCGAGTGCGGGAGACCTGGGTTCAGGCCCTGGCTCCCAGCTCCAGTTCTGTCCTCAGAGTGTGTTTAGAGAGCGAACCAGCAGCTGGGAGCGCTCTCCCCCCAACCCCCCCATGCCATGTGTGTGTGTATGTGTGTATGTGTTTCTCAAAGAAATAGGTAAGACTTAAAAAATGTAAGCTAGTAACAAATACCGAGGCAGAAGCCCTTTGTAGGTGCTTGGGCATGGCCTTGGGCAGTGAGGTTCCCTGTAGTTGAGCCCGAAGCCCTCCTCCCCTCCTGCACTGCGTGGGAGCTGGGAGCGCAGACCCTGGGCAGTGACACTGCCGGCAGACTGCGACCTGGAAGGGGCACAGCACTGATTCCCCACAGGAGGCAGAGCGGGGCTCATCGTGGCGGTGGGCTCTGTGGTCAGAGTGTCCCAGGGGCTTGGGGTTCTGGGGAGATGAGGAAGTGGACAGGAAGGCAGAGAGGTCCAAGAGCAGGGGACACTCACAGTGATCAGGAAAGAGAGGCTTGGAAGGCAGGGAGGCGGGCGGGGCAGAGGGAACAGCAGGTGCACGGAGCCGGGCAGGGGAGGCGTGGGGAGAAGGGGGCACCCCGGGGGGCCTCCTGTTCCCTGGCCTCGTCCTGCAGTGGAGGGGGTGCGGGTTTCACACGGTTCTCTCCCCTCCTGGATGCAGATCACTCTTTCCAAGCGGCCTCTGCCTGCTGCCCCTACTGGCCTGGGACTGTGTGGAAGCCGTGAGGCAGGGCAGCAGGCGTCTGGGGAGCAGGGCGCTGTCGGCCTGAGCCCGGGGAAGCCTTCTCCCTCTGCCACGCCTTTTCCTGAAGCTGCCGCTGACAGCTCTGACAGCCCCTCCTTCACCGTGGTGGCACCGCAGGTGCGGGGAGTGAGCAGAGGGACCTGCGCGAGACAGAACACACAGGTGCCGGGAAGGTAAATGATTGCACGCAGGACACATTTATCTCAGGGGCTGCTCCCCGGCAAAGCAATTACTGGCCTCTCCCGGCAGACGTGTGCCGGGTGCCAACGCGCCGGGGCTGGCGTGGAAGGCCGCCGCAGCGCATCCCCACAGAACCCCTGGTGTGCAGAGCGTTCCCAGGGGAAGAATTTGTCTCCTGGGCGGGTGCCGGCGGGCGGGGGTGGGCACCTTTCAGAGGAACCCCAAGGGCTCAGTGTGAAGCGAGCCCTTGCACCTGCACACGTGGGGCTGCAGGTGGGGGCCGGCCTGGCCTGGGAGAACGGGGGCTGCAGGAGCTCTTTCTGCCCAGCTCACAGGCAGGCGGGAAGGGCTCCTGTGACCGCCTTGCTCTGGCCGGGGGCAGAGCCAGGTGTGGTCCCAGGATGATGTACTCCAACTGTTCAAAAAGATCTTTACTGAAACCCATGTCTGCTACCTGTTCAGCCAGCTCTCGGCTGAGCCGTGGGAGCGATCACGGTGCTGGTGGGAGTGGGGCTGTCCGGAGGCTCTGGGCTATGCTGTGGGCCCTGGGGGCATGGCAGGAACTGGGGTCCCTGGCAGGGCCTGCCCTGCCTTCTTCATGCTTCTCTGGGCAGGCTCTCCTGCCTCCTCCGCCCCATCCCTCCCAGGCCTGTTGTGCTCGGTGGTGCAGACTCTGAGGCGTGAAGGTCTCGGTCAAGGGCGGCCTGTCCTGGGCGCTGTCTGCTCAGGGAGCTGCTTTTCCACTGAGCTCACAGATCCCTATAGGCAGTGCTGGCTTTGCATTGCCCTCGCGTCTCTGCACAGGTGGAGCCGAGAGCTGGGCTGGGCCAGGTGGGCAGGGAGGCTCAGAGCCTGGTGCTGCTTCCCCAGGACCCTGGCAACTCCTGGGCAGCAGCAGCAGGGGCCGCCCTCACAGCCCTTCCATTATCCCAGGGACCAAGGGCTCGATGTCTCCTGGCGTCAAGATCGCCCAAACCCCCACCTCTTTAGCAGCCAAAGGGATTAGGAGACTCCCGGAATCGCGTTGGTGCTGCTGGGGCCTCCCGGGCTCGCTGTGCTGTGACTGGCACAGAAGCCCCTCCCCGCCCCCGACACAGGACTCGCTGGTGTCCTCCAAGCCTTCGCTGCCTTCTCCCCTGAGCAGGTGAGTTTGCCCGGGGCCCTTGCCTGCCCCTCCCTGGTCCGCATGGCCTCCGTGCATTCCTGGCCTGGCTCCTGTGGGTCCCTTGCGCTCATCCACGCCCCTTGTCCTCCAAGGAGAAACAAGGCTCAGGGAGGGAAGGCCCTCGCCAAGGCCCCTTGGCGGCCCCTGGAGGTCCGAGGCTGCGCTGAGTCTCAGCGCCTTTGTTCAGTGCTGCTCTTCTCGGAGCTTGGAGCCACCACACTGATTAACAGAGACGCTGCCTTGGGGAGAAGAGCGGAGCCGGTGCGAAATGGCCGGGGCCTTAGCCATCCCACGGTCTGGGGACAGATTGTGCTGTGGTCCGGCTCCGGCTGTGGCCCACGTCTCTGTCCGCGAAAGGAGGAGCGTGGCTGGGATCTGGATGAGAAGGTGGCTTGGGGAAAGGCCACCACTGCCACAGGACAGGACAGGACCCTAGAGAGCGACAGAGACACTCGGCACACCACTGGCCTTGGTCCACACCTGCCCTTCAAACACATGCTGGACCTGGCTTGTTTGTGGATGCGCGTGTGCCTCCGTGTCCAATCCGCACGGGAAGCAAAGTGAACCGGAGTGAGAGGGAGTCACTGCCGACAGGGCCGCTGAGCGTCGCGTGTGGGCACAGTGAAGACGGCTCACGCACATCAGGCTTCCGCAGCGACACGTAGCAAACGCTGTCTCTCCCTCCCGCACGGCATGGTTCTGCCGAGCGTCTTTCACACGGTGACTCAGGAGGCGGCCCTCTGCGTCCGTCACACACGAGGTCCCACAGGGCCTCCAAGGTCGCCGGCAAGAAAGACAGCACGGGGAGGACACTCATGGGCCAGAAGTGGCACAGATCCCCCCCCCCGTACTTACATTTCATTGGCCAGAACTGGTCACATGACATGGCCTCGCTGCAAGGTAGGCTGGGAAATGTAGTCTGGCTTGACCATCTCTGCTCAGCACCAGCTCTGCTCCCAGAGAGGCCCAGTCACTGTCCCCATCTCAGGTCCCAGGAGAACACCAGAGGGTTTGCCAAGGTCACGGACTTTACCAGTGACCCAGGTGGTACTGCAAGGTTGTGGATGAAACTGGGGACGGCTCCACCGACGTGATCATCTCTCCAAGGGCTTTGGATTTCCTGGTCTCATAATTCCCAGGCAGATTTGCTCAAAGGGTGGGAACTCCCGAGTCAGGCGGTGGTGGCTTGGAACTCGTGCACTCCTGACTGAATAACAGTGAGAAGGCGGCCCTGGTGTTCTCGTTTCCACAGTGGACGCAGAGAGATTGACGTCGAGGTCTGTCTGAGGATGAAGTGAGTGACTGCAGGCACAGGGCTTGGGTGGAGCCTGGGTGCACCGTCTGTGCTGTGGGGGCTTCATGTCGCAACCCCAGCCAGGCGGCCTCAGCATCGGAGTCGCAGTCCGTCCGCGCGCTCACACCCAGGTGAGCTGCATCCACACTGCTTCTCCTCTCCCTGAGCTCCAGGCCAACAGAGCAGGTTTCTGTCTCCTGGAGAAAGTGCGCCGTGTCTCCCCTGGGCCGGGCAGGTGCATCCTGGCCTCAGGTGAACAGCTCGGGCTTTGGCCCAGCCAGCATTTCCTCACTGCACCTCCTTGGAAGCAACAGTCCGGAACTGTGGGGCTGATTGACGTATATTTTATCCTATGAGTGACTGGGTTTTAGGAGTTGTGCAACTGATACACAGTTTATTAAAACTAAGGAGCTGTGGGATTTGGGCGCACCTGAGGACTGACGGAACAAGCAATTCCAGTGTGTGCCAGGGGGTTCACGCCGAAGACGAGGCTCCTGGGAGCTCTCATCCATTGGCCGCCCGTGAGGGTCCCTGCATTTGCCCCTGCACTTTGCTTGGACAGAAAAAGCCTCATGTTGAACTTGTGAATGTCAGAGGTTGTGCATGATGCTCACACGCTCGGGGCTTCTCCTGTGAATGCCACATGCCTCACATGTCACTGACCTGCTGCCTCTGCGCCTACGCGCCCCCAGGAGCACAAAGGCCCAACCACAGCCTGGACACTGGGGCCAACGCCACAACCTTTCCTTGACACCATGGCCTCCCTCGCCATGGGCTCTGCATGGTGTCCATTGTGGGCTCTGAACACTGGGCCATTGTGGGCTGCACACGGGACCGGCGCCTGGAACTCAGCGGTCCTCGCCCAGTGACACT
Organism: Lepus europaeus; assembly: GCF_033115175.1. NCBI lineage: Eukaryota > Metazoa > Chordata > Mammalia > Lagomorpha > Leporidae > Lepus > Lepus europaeus. The sequence continues at coordinate 745,908 of NC_084837.1, forward strand.
GGAGCGTCTCCCCCGAGGGCACGCACACTCCCGGGTCATAGGCGCAAGACCCGATGGAAAGCCGGGGATCGGCGCTCTCACCCAGCGCCCCGCCTCCTGGTCCACTCATTCTCCAACCCAGCTCGGCCGGTGCCTTCTTGTGCGTCTGAGCACAGCTTGAGGGAGCTTGAAACCCAAGTGGTAAACGCGGCGCCGGATGGCTCCCCGGGAAGTGGAGGGGCGCACGAGACACCTCGCACGCCCCGTGAGATCCCAGGGTGGCGGGGATGAGGTGCCCAGGCGTGACTCAGGAGTTCATGGGGCAGGGAACCCAGCAGCCACCCCCGGCCGTGGTCATGGAAGTGGGAAGACACCACGGCTCATCCGTGCGGCTGTGCCTTCTCCAGCCCCTGGCAAAGTGAAATGCGAGTGGGGGATCCACGTGTCAGAGCACGGCGGCTGAGGTCGCTCCTGGGACAGCGTGGGGGGAGGGGAGACCGGAAGCCGGTGACTGTCCATCATACTCCTGACTCTTATTTGGCTTTACTTTTTATACGTCGTGCAAGCGTTCTTAAAAGAAAACCAAGGATGACCTAGCAGATGTACGCTGTCCTCCATTTTATACCCCCCCCATATATATATATATATGTATGTATGTATGTATCTTTGAAAATGTGCCAGAGTGTTGTTTGTACAAACTGCAGCACACAGGTCACGGCAGCAGCTTTGTGACCACGTGATTCTCCTTGCTGCTTCCCCCGGGCAGAGGGCAGGCCGGCCTTCGTGTTCGTCGTGATGTCATAGATTCCAATGTTTCTTTGATGAAACTAAGATCACATGGTAAACGCCCCTTCGTGAATTAGAAACCAGCAACTTTGGATGGCATTACCTGATCTTTAAGCCGCGTGGTTTGGACGATTGCAGGATGCGCAGCTTCCCGGAGACCTGTCAGCCGGGCTCTGGCTGTTGCCCGGTTAACTCACTCTTGTCGTCTTATTCCTGCGCGTTTGCTTTACCTTGCTGTTACGCGTCACCCATCACAGGGTAAGATCCTACAAGTGGGTGGACTGGTCAAATCGTCTGAATGTTTTTCGTCTCTGATGAGCATTGCCAAGCCCTTCCAAAGACTCCCCAGCTCCCCAGAGGTGGCCGAGGGCTAACGCAGGTCCTCCCTGCACCGGGGGACGAAAACGCTTGACCAGTCACAGCAGTCCTTAGCATTCAGTCACAAGTCTGCCACTAGCCGTGCCGTGATGCCAGGGGGAGGCCAGGGCGCGCTGGGATGGAGCTGTGCTCCATGGGCACCTGCTGGGGGCCACGCTGCTTCAGAGACTGCCCAGCCCTCAGGGCCAGGACCTCCCCCGACGCGAGGCCACACAGGGGCAGTGGGTGCCCAGGGATCAGCAAGCACAGGGTGGAAACGGGAGCCAGGACGCCCAGAGGCCCTGGGCTACAGCGAAAGCTCCTGAACTCAGCGGAGCTGAAGAAACGTCACTTTGTCCACAGAACCTTGGGCTGGGGAATCTTGCTGGGGACAAGGCAAGCCGACAGCCCCCTTGGCCATCTGACGCACGTGCCTGGTGGAGTTCAGAAGCTGTGCAGGGGAAGGCGATCACTGGGCAGGAGTGTGGCTGAGCCGTGGGTGCCAACTGGGGCGCCCGGGAAGAGACAGCGGAGCGGGTGGGAGGAGGGCAGGGGTCCGGCAGGGGTGGCAGGGGAGGCGCCAGGCCGCATCCCGGGCAGATGCAGGATCTCCAGAGGAGGCGGAGGTGAATGGGAAGACAGGAGGAGGAGCAGTGGTGTCACGGGAGGGCGGGGCAGCGAGAGCTTGTGGGGAGCAGTGCCTCCCACACCCCTGAGCTGCTCGCAGAGAGGCTGGGAGGCAGGGACATTGCGTGTCCACCCCTACACCTGGAAACCTGAGCTTGGGGGAGGCGTACGGGAACCTGCGGCAGCCACGGGGAGCCGCGTGGCTGCACGAGTGTGTCTGGTGGCTCTTTACTGCAAAGCAGAAAGCACACGGAGGACACAACAACACGCAGCTGTGCAGAGCCGAAGAGGCATTCGAGGCAGCGTGACGGAGACAGAGATCTCGCATCTGCCACTCCCCTCACCCAGCCTGCAACAGCTGGGGCTGCGCCAGGCTGAAGCCAGGAGCCGGGCACGCAGTCCTGGTCACCGCATGGGTGGCAGGAACCCAAGTGCTTGAGCCGTCATCCAATACGGCCTGGACTGCTTGTTCACTGAAGCTGGAATGGGAGTGGCGCTGAACTTGAACCCGGCACCCTGACATGAGATGCGGGCGTCTTCGAAGCTCTCTCAGCCACTGTGCTAAGCCCAGCCTCTACTGAGCAAGTCGGAGGCACACTCCCGACTCACGCACCTGCCAGCACCCAGCCCCTGCCACACCCTGGCCCTCTCTGACAGGCAGGTCGGCCCGGCCTCTGTCTCCGACAGCACAGCTTGGCTGTCCTGGCTTTGAACAAGGCACTCAGTGTGCACAGCCTGGCCCATGAACTCTTGCCTCCTCACCGCGGTGCTGCCACCGATGGCTGCGGCTCGGCCCTGTCTTTGCAGCAATGGTTTAGCCATGGGGCCCAGCGCAGGTCCTCCAGCCATTCTGCTGTGGATGGGGACTTGGGCTACTTCCAGTTGGAGGCTGGGGCGCTGCTGTCATGAGTGTTTGTGAGCATGTGCGTGAGAGCAGAGGTGCGGGGTCAGAGGGCACGTGCACCTGCCAGCAGGTGAGGCAGCCACGGCGTCCTGGGTGGCTGAACTGCATGGTTCTCCTATCTGAGTGCTCTGGCTCCACCCCCTACCACTGCTGCTAACAGATTAATATCATTATATTATTGTTATTATTATTATTATCGCTGTCAGGCAGGTGCACAGCGCTGTTTTACTGTGGCTTTGGTGTTCGTCATCGATCTCTAATTCTTATTTATTCTTACTACTGGGCTCTCAGCTTTCCTGCGGCCGCCTGTCTTCGCTCTGTATCCTGCGTGCAGCTGCTTTGTGGATCATCTGAGCTGAGAAGTGCTGTTCTCTGCTCTCTTGGTGGCTTTTAATGAAAGAGAAGCTTACATCTGCACCTTCCTAAACAACCTGTTCCAAACAGATGAGGACACACAGGTCCGGGAGAGCCCCCCTGGGTGCCTGCCCCGTGGCATCCCCTGGGTGGGCTGGAGGGTGGGGCTGGACGCCGGCTGGGAAAAGTGCAGTAAAGTCAGGTGCCAGGCGCCGGATGAGCGGCGAGGGTCCCAGAGCCCCTTCCTCTTCCTTTGGAGAGAATGCTTGAGGATGTGTCTCAGGGGAGTGGGCTCTGGGCCCCACCTCAGAAGTGCTGTGGGTGGGCCCTGGTCAGAGCAAGGCAGGTGCTCCCTGTGCCGCCGCCCGGACCACGGCCTCCACCTGCTCCTGTCTGCCCGTAAGCCCCCACCCGGCCACTGCTCCTCAGTCTCTGGTCAAATCCAGGCCTTTTCTCTCCCCTCCCAAACCACTGCCTGCCACTCAAACCTGCGTGGGCGGAGTCTGGTTGGGTACCAATGGGTGGTACAGCATCTCCACCAGCCCACGCATCGCCTGGACACACGTTCCTCCGTCCAAGGCCTCTTGTTCACATCGCTGTCTTCCGTGACCATTCGCTGCTGGGACAACACATCAGCACCCATGGCAGCTTCTAAGTGGCTCCGGGCGTTCCCCTTCTGAAATGGGCGTATTATTGTCACACAGAGTGGACGCATTGTCCTCGAGCGCTGAAGCGGATGGCGTCTGGACGTCTGTTCTCAGCCTGAGGCGTGGGGACCAGGGCCCTGAGTGGGCAGGGAGGGGTGGGGAGAGGGAGCTGGTCTTGGGGAATGGGAGCACAAATATGGACGGGCAGAGGACCAGGGAGCAGGTGTGAGTGTCTTCACCTGGCTCACAGCAGAGAGCGTGCCCTGTGCAGCACACAGGGGCGGCAGGAGCAGGTGCATCCCGGCAGAGCTCTGAGGGAGAGGGAGGAGGAGGGTGGGGAGGGGAGGGGGGGAGGGGGGGTGGGGAGGGGAGGGGGAGCGAATTTGGGCTTAAGGAAATTCGCTGGGGCTGTTTGTTATTATCTGAAGCAAAGGCAGAGTGCTGGAGAGAGGGGGGGACTGACACACACAGAGGCCTCCGTCCACTGGCCTGCTTCTCAGGGGTCCACAGCAGCTGGGGCGCTGGATCCCGCTGAAGGTGGCGGCGGGAACTCCGTGTGTGGGGGTAAGGGTCCAAGGGCTTCAGCCCTCAGCTGCCACTTCCCAGCACGTTAGCCGGAGGCTGGGTCCGACGTGGAGGGGCACAGACTCCAGCCGGCGCTCAGCTCTGGGATGTGGAGCTGCAGGTGAGGGCTCTGTGCTGGCCTCGCTGAGTGCCGTGGCAAAGCATCACGGGGCCTGCGGGGGCTCCAGGATGCACGGCCTGGCCCACGGGAGCCGGCACGGCGTCTTAGGACGCGGTGTGTAGATTGTCATCGAGTGAAAGGAGGCTGCTCGGGGCACATGCTAAGCATTTTCACGCATGCGTGGATTGGGCACTGTCACCCTAGCAGGCTCCCTGGTGCAGCCCCTGCACCTGTTCTCACCCCTCCCCAGCCCCAGGCGCTCACAGCCATCCTGGCAGCTCCATGGTGTCTACAGCTGGAGTCACAGCGCAAACGAGCTGTGAGACAGACACAGCCCTCGCGAGGCCTCGAGGGTCCCAGAGGGGCTGCTGACGGCTGAGCAGTTTTCTGTCACCCGGGAGCCCTGCCCGAGGTCTGAGCACTCGTGTCCCGAGTGTCCCCAGTCTGGCTCTGAGTGGAGCCGCCGCAGAAGCCAGTGCGGGGTGTTGGCACGTGCGTGAGCGCCGCGTGCTCTCCTCTCTGGGATCACACCGCGGCTCCACCGTACAAGAAGCTCACACATGTTTTCCAAGCGGCTGCACCGCTGTCGTCAGCACCAAGAGGACACGGGGGCTCCCGCCGCTCTGTGTGCCCACCCACAGCGGATGTGTGCTTTGTTGGAGCGCCACGTTAGCAGGTGCACAGCAGCCCCATCCGAAACCTGTATTCTTCCTCCAACTGTATTCTTGCTGTTCGAATTCTTTTACTCTACCAGTTTCTTCGCCCTTGTATAAATGTTAAAATCGGTCCGTTTATAAAAACTCTTGCTGGGGTGTTGACTAAGACTGTGTTGGATCCATAGATTAATTTGCAGAGAACTGGCATCTTCACTATTCTGAGCTTTCTAATCAATGGACATGAGCATGACATTTTTTGGCCATTGATTTAGGTCTTCGTTGATTTTTTTTTCCAAAAGTGTTTTGTAAATTTCATGACATGGATCATGTATATGTTCTTTTCTTTGGATAATTATAAAAATGTTTGTTTAATTTTGGAGGGTTTTGTAAATATTGTTCACTTGCAATAATATACATGGAAGTGGAGGACATTATTGTAAGGAAACTAAATCAGACACAGGAAGAGAACCGCTGTGTGTGTGTTCTCTGTCATATGTGGGAGCCAAGAAGAAGTGGTTGAATGCAGAATAGAGACACCAGAGTTCGGGAAGGGCTGGGGCAGGGAGCAAGGGAGGGACGACGGCAGGAACCAGGGGACTGGGGACGAGGACCGTGGTGGGCGGCTGGTTCACACTGAGCTGGGAGAGACCGGTTCAGAGGAGAGGGGTAGAAGTGCTGATCTGTGTGGGCTTCCCAGAGGTCTCCAGGGGTCACGATGCACCTGTAGCTGCGTACAGTTTTACGTGCTCGTTCAAATGTACAAGGCTTTGTGGGATGGAAAGTAGGTTGAAATGATAGAGCTGGGGGCCGGTACTGTGGCGTAGCGGGTAAAGCCGCCACCTGCGGTGCCGGCATCCCACGTGGGCACCAGTTTGAGTCCCAGCTGCTCCTCTTCCAACCCGGCTCTCCGCTATGGCCTAGGAAAGCAGTGGAAGATGCCCAAGCCCTTGGGTCCCTGCACCTGTGTGGGAGACCTGGAAGAAGCTCCTGGCTGCCGGCTTCAGATTGGCTTAGCTCCGGCTGTTGCGGCCAATTGGGCTGTGAACCAGAGGATGGAAGACCTCTCTCTCTCTCTCTCTCTCTCTCTTTCTGCCTCTCCTTCTCTCTCTGTGTATCTCTGACTTTCAAATAAATAAATAAATCTTTAAAAATAAATAAGTAAATAAATAATAAACCTTTAAAAAAAAAGTCCCAGTGCTAAGCTGAGGGGAGCAGTGAGGGTAAAGGCTCTTGGTTTTTTGAAATTTAGCAGCACATTCAGCTTTCACCAGTGAGCGTGAAGCCAAGTGTCATGTGGAGGCCACTGGTGGGGTCGAGGGAGTTCCATCTGGTGCGTGGTTCGGTTAGAGTTCTCAGGGGTGGACACTGGGACCCGGCAGCTACCTGCGTTCTGCACCCAGCGCGATCGCCGTGTGACATGTGCTGTTGGGTTCCGGGATGGTTGCAGTGATCTGGATCTGGACGGCCCTGCACCCCTGAGGGGGGCTCTGCTCCTTTCAGTGTGTGCAGTTTGTGGACAGGCGTCGTGTGTGTGGTTCTGGTGGACAGGCGTTGTGTCTTGTTCTGGTGGACAGGCGTCGTGTGTGTGGTTCTGGTGGACAGGCTGTGTGTGTGGTTCTGGTGGACAGGCTGTGTGTGTGGTTCTGGTGGACAGGCGTTGTGTGTGGTTCTGGTGGATAGGCTGTGTGTGTGGTTCTGGTGGACAGGCGTTGTGTGTGTGGTCCTGGTGGACAGGCGTCGTGTGTCTGGTTCTGGTGGACAGGCTGTGTGTGTGGTTCTGGTGGACAGGCTGTGTCTGTGGTTCTGGTGGACAGGCTGTGTGTGTGGTTCTGGTGGACAGGCTGTGTGTGTGGTTCTGGTGGACAGGCGTCGCGTGTGTGGTTCTGGTGGACAGGCTGTGTCTGTGGTTCTGGTGGACAGGCGTCGTGTGTGTGGTTCTGGTGGACAGGCATTGTGTGTGTGGTTCTGGTGGACAGGCGTCGCGTGTGTGGTTCTGGTGGACAGGCTGTGTCTGTGGTTCTGGTGGACAGGCGTCGTGTGTGTGGTTCTGGTGGACAGGCTGTGTGTGTGGTTCTGGTGGACAGGCTGTGTGTGTGGTTCTGGTGGACAGGCTGTGTGTGTGGTTCTGGTGGACAGGCTGTGTGTGTGGTTCTGGTGGACAGGCGTTGTGTCTGTGGTTGTTTTTGTTGTTGTATTTAGTGGAAGAGACGTGCTGACCTGGCATCACAATTTCTAGAACTGTTCCTGGGACATGAGTGAAACCATCTTGGATTGGAGATTTCTTTTTCAGAAGAATTTTTATTATAAACTTGGTATTTTAGCAGTGCAGGGCCCAGCGTGTTATGGATTTCATCCTGGGTGCGTTTGCAGCTTTTTGGTGTTTGCACCATTTGGTCCGTTTTCCTCTTGCACAGAGCTGGGCACAGCTTCCCCCGTGGCCTGGAGACAGCAGCGGTGTGGTCTGCAGTGCTATTTCTTGCATTTCTGATGTGGACAATGCATGCATTTCTTCTTTTTATTTCAGCTCTGTCCGTCTTGTTAGAGTTTCACCAATTTTATTGATGGTTTACCAAAGATAAGAACAAATTTTATTTATTTTCCCTGTTTCCCTGTGGGCATGGCATTGGGTGGATATGGGGTATGCTGTCTGAATTCTATACGTGGTCCTCACAGACTGGCCACACGTGACACTGAGGATCCCCAGTGGAGGCAGCCACTAGAATCGGCCCTGTGCCAGCCTCGGGACTTTCCACCACTGCCAATGTCCACTGGGTGTTTTCCACGTTTGCCGGACTGCACTGCACTGAGCCCTACAGACACAGCCCTGGGAAAATGGATGGCGATCCTGCTCCCTGGAAGATTCCATCCGGGGACGACAGAGAATGCAGCCCGATATGCTTGGACTCCAGGGGTGAGGAAGCACCAAATGCGCACCATCTCAGAGTCGGAGGTGAGGAGGGCCTCTCTGAGCAGGTGTGTCTTGGACAGGGAGGAATGGAGGAGGCTGTCCTTGGTCTGGAAGGAGCCTTTGAGGCTGCGGAAAGCTGTGCAGAGGCCCTGGGGTGCAGGACAAGAGTGAGGACCCGGTTCTGAGCCACTTGGTCCTGTGCTCCCATCCCAGTGGGCATCTGTGTGCCCGGGGCTTATTGGAAACTGCTGAGCTCCACGCCATGCATTGAGCCCATGCGGCCGGGATGCACGCTGCGTCCACTTTAGTAGGTGCTGGGGGAGGTGGGTGTGGGGCCCTTGGGCCACACTGGCCACACCTCTGCTTCTCACCCTGGCTCTGCCGGTGGGATTTCTAGAGTGGGTGGCAGCCCAGCCACACCCACCCTCCTTACCCCGGTCCAGCTCATCTGGGGCAAGAACAGAGGCAGCCCACGGGGCAATACACGGGCCAGGCCTCCTCCGTGACCCCACAGCTCTGGAGCCTACTTGGAGGGAAGGAGGTGCGTCTCTGGGACGGAAAATGGAGACCAGCAAACCAACACAAGACAAGTGTGGCTCATAATTAGTCAGTGGCAAAATGCTTGGTGACATGTCCGCCTCAGGGCAGGAGCCGGGGCTCATCGCCGTTCCCACGGCGAGGGGCTGGCCCCGTGAAGCGCTGATTATCTGGAGTTTTCCAGGGGCCTCGCTGGTCCTGCGCTGCCGAGACCTCGGGGACCTGCCGTGGCGGCTTCCCGATCGGCAGGGCGAGTGCAGCCCCGTTGCTCGGGAGATTAATTAACTTGTCAAACAATTAAGCAGACAGCCTGTAATCGAGGCTTCCACTCCCTAATTGATTTATCACTTGCAGCTTCTGGAGCCGCAGGGCTGAGAGCACGGCTGTGCGGGGCCGGCCTCTCTGAGGACGCCCAGCTGCCTTCCACCACCCTCAGGTGCTGCCTGCCGGGGGCGCTGGGCAGGGAGCTCCGTGCAAGTCCCCAGGCCTTGCCCAGCCCGAGTTCTCTGGGGGAGCAAAGACTCCCCGCTACGTCCACTGTGGGACCCTCCCAGGACTCCTCCCCTGTGAAGCCTCACCCGGAGGCAGGCTGAGAGCCAGCCTCCCCTCCCCGCGTGCACCCCGATGGCATCGGCGGGTGCCGGCTGCGTGCCAGTGTCGCTGTGCAGACCTGTGTGAGCGTGTCTGTGCTGCATGTTCTTCCGTTTGCATACATTTCTGACTACGCAAAGACATCATTTCTCGCAGGCTTAGCAAAGATTTTCCAGACAGGCATTCAACCAACATTGCTTTTCACTGCGTCTTGTCTTGCCTGCCTCCCTCCTGGCTCCCTGCCGCGTCCCCAGCGACCGTGTGCTGGCGTCAGCCCCTGAGTCCCGCTGGGGCCGGCCAGCTCAGGCCCTGGCTCCCATCGTAAGCACAGAGGAGCCACTGTGTGCCGGGAGCTCTCCCTGCCCACAGGAGGCTTCCAGAAGGGTCGCTGTCTGCACCTCAGGGTGACTTTCACACACTCACTTGCCTGTGTTTCACGGACAGCAGCACGGGCACTGGAGTCGCCTCCCTTCGCCCCCTCCCTTCCTGCCACTGCCCCCTCCCCTTGAGGCTGGCGTGCAGTGGATCTGTGGCTTCCTCCGGCTGTGGCCCGTGGCTGCACTCCCACAGCAGCACCGTGCACTGAGCTGGCCACGTGCACCGTGTTCCCCACCCGTCCCCGGGCAGTGCTCACTGCGCCTCTTCCACGTTGCACATCTGTGCTTTCCCACCCCCTCAGCCACTCCCGCACTGCTTGGCTGCTTAGCACGTGCCTGGCCCTGTGGAGGTCCCCTGCTGTGGCCATGGCGTGGCTCCTTGCCCTTCCCCCAGGTGCACGCGGGGCACTTCCTGGGGACACCTGGAGGCGGAGTAGCTGGGGCCCGGCCACGCCGCCCTGGGCCAGTGACCAGATCCTGTGCCATGTCTCTCCTCTCTTTCACTGATGTTGAAGGATATGTGGGGGCCACCACTAGAACGTAGACTTGTCAGACCACGTGAGTGCTCACCCCCTGTGAACCAGAAGGGGAGGGGAGTCCAGGAGCGTTGCTCTCGCCCAGGGGTTGCAGGAGGACTTAGGCGCACACGGGAAAGCCCGCAAGGAAGGAGGGAGAACGACGCAAAGGCAGGTCCCTGGGGTGCCGGCAACGCGCTGACACCGCGGTGCAGTGTGACGTGCTGAGCTCTCCTTCAGAACACACAAGTCAGTGAGAACAATTCAGGCCTCCTGAATGCAGGGCTCTGAGCCCGTGGCAAAGGAACATAAACTATGGGTTGGAGATCTCAGTATGTGTGAGGGACCCTGTGACGCATAAACATGCCTGACCTCAGCGGACAGCCCCCGGGCCTCTGGGCACTGCAAATCCCAGTGCAGAGCGGTGTGCGGCCGCCCACGTCCTGTCCATGTGCAGGCGCCTCAGCCAATCTCCCACGGCGCCCACCTCCGCTTTTATTTCACACTGTTTTTGTTTGTTTGAGAGGCAGGGAGACAGGCGGGGCTGCCAGACAGATCTCCTGTCTGCTGGTTCACTCCCCAGGTGCCTGCAGTGACTGGCCCCGGGCCGAACTGAAGCTGGAAGCCAGGAACTCCATCCAGGCTCCCACGGGGGTGGCAGGGACCCAGCCATTCGAGGCTTCGCTGCTGCCTCTCGGGTCTGCTGTAGCAGGAGCCGGAGCCGGGGGCTGGGCTGCCGATAGGAGATGTGGGCGCCTGACTGGCGTCTGAACCATAGGGTCAGGCCCGTGCCCCTCCGCTCTCTTGTTCTGTCCCTGAGCAGGCAGAGACAGACCTGGGCTGTCCTCGCTGGATGCTTACTCCGCCCCCGCTCGAGGAGGCGTGTTAACGAGGACTTGTGGAAACGGAATCATTGATGCATGTGCATTTCTGAGCCTAATTAACAACAGCACTCATTCTCTTCTCCTTTCCGCTGTGTGTAGACAAACTGCCTCTGTGGCTGATCCGATGGCCTCGCAGCCAGACGGCTCCCAGGAAGCCTTGGGTGAGGGCCCACCTCTCCCTTGCCCCTGGTCAGCCGGGAGTGTCCAGACGAGTCCGCGGATCCGATCCTGCCGCCCGCCGATGTCTGCTAGCAGCAAGGTGGCCACGGAGAGCCCTTTGCCTCGCTGGCGTGGTGGGAGCACGGCCCCTCCCCCAGGGGTTCTCCAGGGTGATGGGGAGACAGCCCCCATGACGTGCCCTACCCTAGCAGGCGAGACTTGGGGAAAGCAAAGCTGGGCACTGTGACCAAGCAGCCGCCCCAGGTGCGCCGGGGCTCGGGCTTGGCCATCTGAATGGGCAGCCTGTGCGGGTGCTGGGGGCGCTCACAGCACAGCAGCAGGGAGAGCCTTGTGGCTCAGGCCCCTGTTGTCAGGGCCGCTCCCAGGAGCCTCCGGCGGGGGCCGGGCAGGTGCACTTTTGCCAGCTTCTCTGGGGCAGCGGTTCCCAGGCGCTGCCTGCACAGGAGCCCCCTGGGGGGCTGGGAGAGCACAGGGGCCGGGCCCCCGCAGCTCTGACTTGAGGGAGGTGCAGCCTGAGCACCTGCGTTTCGGACCGAAGTCCCCAGCCTGTCGGTGAGACCTGCACTCCGAGAGCCTGCCGGCTGCGGACGTGTTTGCTGTGTCTTCCACAGATGCAGGCATTGCGTGGGCGATGAGCATGGAGCAGAGGAGTTGGTGGAGGCTGGAATAACAGAGTGCGCGCAGCACGGTGCTACCAAGGACAAAGGCGCACCTGCCGGGCCTCGGAGCAGTGGCGAGTTACAGGGAGCAGCAGACACATCCAGGGCTGTGAGCAGCAGAAGCCCACCAGTGCGCCAGCATTGGTGTGGACGCCCCGCGGGGAGGAGCAGCCACTCCTGTGTCGGGGGCTGACTCCATGGGACAAATGAGGAGACAGCAGACCCGGGGAGGATGGCGGCTGCAAGACAGCGGCTGACGGCCCCTGCTGATGGCGTGTGGAGAGGCGGCTGGGCCCTGGGAGCCAGGGGACGCCAGCCTCTTCACACCCTCAGTGCCCGGCCTCCAGAAGCGGAGGCTGGCAGGTCCCCGCCCCGCGGCAGATGCGGTGTGCACGGAGCCGTGGCGCTAGCTGACCGCACGCGGTATCGACAACCACCAGTGACACCAGTGGCTGCACTACGGTTGCTCCTGGAGATAATTACGACGATAACACTGGTTCAAGTGTCTAATGTTTTATTCAATATTTCGGTGAGTTTCAATTACTCCCAATTATAATTCAACAGCTTTTCTATTTAAAACAATTATTGCCCTTTGCAGTGAGTTTTGAAGCAAATAAATGGTTTGTGGTCCACAGGCATCGCCTCTGCGGGCTCTCTCCCTCCTGCCCACTCTGCTACCTTGCAGCTCACACCTGTCGGGGTGGCCTTCCCTGTACCCCAGCAGCCCGGCTATGGTACAGAACGGGGCAGGAGTGAGTGACGTCAGGGTGGTGAGAGCGAGGGTCGGCGGAGCAGCAGCAGGACCCTGCCCGGCGTGAGGTGCGCCAGACCCCCCGGCGGAGCCCAGCAGTGGTGCCCCGTGCACCCTGAGTCGGGAGCAGAGCCTTTGAGGCGCCTCAGGGCAGCTGCTTCTTGCACTGTCACCTCCTGCGCTTGCTGTGTGATTTCCTTCTTTGTCCAGGGTCCGGCGTGAAGAGTGAGAACCTTCGCACCCACAAAGGGCGGTCAGGGAAGACGGAGCCGGTGCCGAAGAGCATGGCTGTCGTCCTCAGGGGTCCGGCCCTCACGGGTATGGTGAGGTTGGGCGGGGCCGTGCCTGGCACCTGCATGGAGCCGGCAGCCCCCTCAAGGACTCACACAGGATGGACATCACGCCTCCCCCCGGGGACCTCGCCGTGCCAGTCAGGGGCTCTGGCCTTGGTTAGGGTTCATCAGCAACTACTTGGGTGACAGCTGGTGACACAGAGGTGCCATCTATAAGACCCCAGAACAGCACAGTGGCCCCTTGGTAGAAGGCTGCAGCATCAATATTTTGCAATAGCTAAGGTGTTTTTGTGACAACTGAAGTGTAGCACAAACTTCAAGAAAGCGGAATTTAAATGTGACGCAGAGAGCACTTCCGTAGGTGCCGCCTCCCTGTGCAAGTCTGGCTCCGTTGGCACCGGCGCACATGTCAGAGTCGGCTTGGCAGCGTGGATGCTGGCTTCGCGTGCCGACACCTGGCACCGCCAGCCAGCAGGAGCAGGTGTCCTCCGTGGGCGTGGCCTTGCCAAGTCACGGTTCAGCAGCGGGAGCGGCAGATTTCTCTGCTGCCCCTTTCTTTGAATGAACGCGATGAAGAATGTTCTTTGCTCAGTTGTTCTGTCACCCTCTCCGTGAGGCTCACGGCGCGGGGTGGAACTGTCAGCTGCTGGCTGAGCCAAGGGGGGGACCAGGACCGAGGCCCCGATTCTGGCCGACTCCAGTGTTTTGAGGTTCATGTTCACCTTGGGGTGCTTACTCACCATCATTCTCGGGGCTCCAGGAGAATCTCCGTGGGGAGGTAGACGTTTTGGAGTCACCGGTCCTTGAGCTGTGGGATGGCATCCGCTCACCTGGGAGCAGAGTCCGTGCAGGGAGCACGCGTGGCTGTGGACGGGGCTGGGGCAGAGAGACAGTGAGCCGACAGCAGGGAGGAAGGAGAGCCAGCGTGGCAGGTGCCTCCCCACAACCCGAGGGAGCTGGGTGCCCCAGAGGAAGGGCACAGTCCACCCGGACAGGGCCGGGGGGTCCAGAACGTCGGGGCTGCTAGCGACTTTGAGTCCTGCACGAGGAAGGTCTGGTTGGGGCCGGCTCCCCTGTGCCAGTGGGGAGGAATCGTGGGCTGCAGGTTCGATGGCTCTGAGGGGACAGTTTGTTCATTCTGTTACCCGGGGTCGTTTCTAGGTGGATGACTGGAGCACACGTGTCTGTTTACGGGAAAAGGATGCTGCCCCGCCTGGAGCTGAGCTCTCCCTGGGACGCTGGCTGTGACAGCCACGAGCCTGTCCCCTGAGGACATCGGAGCAGACAAGGGCAGCAGGCCACGTAGTGCGACCGCTCTGCTGCTGAGGCACTGCTACAAGTTGTCACTTTGGGGCGTGTTCTGTGCAGCAGGCACGATTGAAACAGGGCCACAGTCCTAAGGAGAAAAGTGCCCTGGGCTCACAGAATCCTCTGCTCTGTTCACACCCAGCCCTGGGCTCACAGCCTCCTCTGTCTGTTCACACCCAGCCCTGGGCTCACAGCCTCCTCTGTCTGTTCACACCCAGCCCTGGTCTCACAGCCTCCTCTGTCTGTTCACACCCAGCCCTGGGCTCACAGCCTCCTCTGTCTGTTCACACCCAGCCCTGGGCTCACAGCCTCATCTGTCTGTTCACACCCAGCCCTGGGCTCACAGCCTCCTCTGTCTGTTCACACCCAGCCCTGGGCTCACAGCCTCCTCTGTCTGTTCACACCCAGCCCTGAGCTCACAGCCTCCTCTGTCTGTTCACACCCAGTCCTGGGCTCACAGTCTTCTCTGCTCTGTTCACAGCCAGCCCTGAGCTCACAGCCTCTTCTGTCTGTTCACACCCAGCCCTGAGCTCACAGCCTCCTCTGTCTGTTCATACCCAGCCCTGGGCTCACAGCCTCTTCTGTCTGTTCACACCCAGCCCTGGTCTCACAGCCTCCTCTGTCTGTTCACACCCAGCCCTGGGCTCACAGCCTCCTCTGTCTGTTCACACCCAGCCCTGGGCTCACAGCCTCCTCTGTCTGTTCACACCCAGCCCTGGGCTCACAGCCTCCTCTGTCTGTTCACACCCAGCCCTGGGCTCACAGCCTCCTCTGTCTGTTCACACCCAGCCCTGAGCTCACAGCCTCCTCTGTCTGTTCACACCCAGTCCTGGGCTCACAGTCTTCTCTGCTCTGTTCACAGCCAGCCCTGAGCTCACAGCCTCTTCTGTCTGTTCACACCCAGCCCTGAGCTCACAGCCTCCTCTGTCTGTTCATACCCAGCCCTGGGCTCACAGCCTCTTCTGTCTGTTCACACCCAGCCCTGGGCTCACAGCCTCCTCTGTCTGTTCACACCCAGCCCTGGGCTCACAGCCTCCTCTGTCTGTTCACACCCAGCCCTGGGCTCACAGCCTCCTCTGTCTGTTCACACCCAGCCCTGGGCTCACAGCCTCCTCTGTCTGTTCACACCCAGCCCTGGGCTCACAGCCTCCTCTGTCTGTTCACACCCAGCCCTGGTCTCACAGCCTCCTCTGTCTGTTCACACCCAGCCCTGGGCTCACAGCCTCCTCTGTCTGTTCACACCCAGCCCTGGGCTCACAGCCTCCTCTGTCTGTTCACACCCAGCCCTGGGCTCACAGCCTCCTCTGTCTGTTCACACCCAGCCCTGGGCTCACAGCCTCCTCTGTCTGTTCACACCCAGCCCTGGGCTCACAGCCTCCTCTGTCTGTTCACACCCAGCCATGGGCTCACAGCCTCCTCTGTCTGTTCACACCCAGCCCTGAGCTCACAGCCTCCTCTGTTCACACCCAGCCCTGGGCTCACAGCCTCCTCTGTCTGTTCACACCCATCCCTGGGCTCACAGCCTCTTCTGTCTGTTCACACCCAGCCCTGAGCTCACAGCCTCCTCTGTCTGTTCACACCCAGCCCTGGGCTCACAGCCTCCTCTGTCTGTTCACACCCAGCCCTGGGCTCACAGCCTCCTCTGTCTGTTCACACCCAGCCCTGGGCTCACAGCCTCCTCTGTCTGTTCACACCCAGCCCTGGGCTCACAGCCTCCTCTGTCTGTTCACACCCAGCCATGGGCTCACAGCCTCCTCTGTCTGTTCACACCCAGCCCTGAGCTCACAGCCTCTTCTGTCTGTTCACACCCAGCCCTGGGCTCACAGCCTCCTCTGTTCACACCCAGCCCTGGGCTCACAGCCTCCTCTGTCTGTTCACACCCAGCCCTGGGCTCACAGCCTCCTCTGTCTGTTCACACCCAGCCCTGGGCTCACAGCCTCCTCTGTCTGTTCACACCCAGCCCTGGGCTCACAGCCTCCTCTGTCTGTTCATACCCAGCACTGGGCTCACAGCCTCCTCTGTCTGTTCACACCCAGCCCTGGGCTCGCTGCCTCCTCTGTCTGTTCACACCCAGCCCTGGTCTCACAGCCTCCTCTGTCTGTTCACACCCAGCCCTGGGCTCACAGCCTCCTCTGTCTGTTCACACCCAGCCCTGGGCTCACAGCCTCCTCTGTCTGTTCACACCCAGCCCTGGGCTCACAGCCTCCTCTGTCTGTTCACACCCAGCCCTGGGCTCACTGCCTCCTCTGTCTGTTCATACCCAGCCCTGGGCTCACAGCCTCCTCTGTCTGTTCACACCCAGCCCTGGGCTCACAGCCTCCTCTGTCTGTTCACACCCAGCCCTGGGCTCACTGCTTCAAACCCTCATCAATAACAAGGGCTCAATACCATAAGAACCAACCGAGCAAGTCCATGTGGGGTTTACAGATCATGCGTAAAGCACCCAGAGACACAGCACCCCAGTGTGAGGTGCCCCGCTCACAGCAAGTAATTTTAGTGATGGTTGAGTGAGCAGCATTGGATGCTCATAGGCAGTGCGTTACGTCACATTGATGTAAGAATTCAGGCTACGTGGTTGAGACTGAACGGTTTTCATCCAGATTTTCCTAAAACCCAAAGAAAATTAGAGCAGCAGGAAGTGCTGTTACAGTTGAGGAAGAGCAGTTCCGGTTTTTGAGGTTTTTTTCTTGAATCTCTTGAGGCTTTCAGGGGCAGGTAACTGTCCACCTGGCCATCGGCTGTGAGCCCAGCCTCATCACTGACCACAGCCGCCTGTCAGGTTGTCCTGGCTGTCTGCACGAAGCCCACCCTCCCGTCTGACACACCCGTCAGTCTGTTCAGCCTGGCCACGCTCACCCTCAGGTGCTCCGCCCGCTGTGGGGCCCCACATCCATTCGCTGGCTTGAAGGACAGGCAGCTCAGTGCTGGCCCGCGGACTGGGCGCTCCGATCGAGAGGAAGTCTGCGTCCTGTCTCCCAGCCTGGCGTGGAGGGGCCCACACTCCGCACCCTTCGCTCAGCCACAGCCACCTGCACGCCTTTGTGAGACAAGAGAATCACTGTCGCCACAGCAAGGGGGTCACACTGTCACACGCCAGGGAGCGTGGAGGGGCTGCCCTGGGGACTGTGGGGGCCGTGGCTGTCCCAGGGTGACCCTGCTCCCTGGTGTGGAGGGCTGCACTGGGGACTGTGGGGGCCGTGGCTGTCCCAGGGTGACCCTGCTCCCTGGTGTGGAGGACTGCACTGGGGACTGTGGGGCCGTGGCTGTCCCAGGGTCATCCTGCTCCCGGGCGTGGAGGGGCTGCACTGGGGACTGTGGGGGCCGTGGCTGTCCCAGGGCGACCCTGCTCCCTAGTGTGGAGGGGCTGCACTGGGGACTGTGGGGGCTGTGGCTGACCCAGGGTCATCCTGCTCCCGGGCGTGGCGGGGCTGCACTGGGGACTGTGGGGGCCGTGGCTGTCCCAGGGTCACCCTGCTCCCGGGCGTGGCGGGGCTGCACTGGGGACTGTGGGGGACGGTCTTGCTGTCCCAGGGTCATCCTGCTCCCTGGTGTGGAGGGGCTGCACTGGGGACTGTGGGGGCCATGGCTGTCCCAGGGCGACCCTGCTCCCTGGTGTGGAGGAGCTGCACTGGGGACTGTGGGGGCCATGGCTGTTCCGGGGCAACCCTGCTCCCTGGTGTGGAGGGGCTGCACTGGGGACTGTGGGGCCGTGGCTGTCCCAGGGTGACCCTGCTCCCGGGCGTGGCGGGGCTGCACTGGGGACTGTGGGGCCGTGGCTGTCCCAGGGTCATCCTGCTCCCAGGCGTGGAGGGGCTGCACTGGGGACTGTGGGGGCCGTGGCTGTCCCAGGGTGACCCTGCTCCCTGCTGTGGAGGACTGCACTGGGGACTGTGGGGTCGTGGCTGTCCCAGGGTGACCCTGCTCCCGGGCGTGGAGGGCTGCACTGGGGACTGTGGGGCCGTGGCTGTCCCAGGGTCATCCTGCTCCCGGGCGTGGAGGGGCTGCACTGGGGACTGTGGGGGCCGTGGCTGTCCCAGGGCGACCCTGCTCCCTAGTGTGGAGGGGCTGCACTGGGGACTGTGGGGCTGTGGCTGACCCAGGGTCATCCTGCTCCCGGGCGTGGCGGGGCTGCACTGGGGACTGTAGGGGCTGTGGCTGTCCCAGGGTGACCCTGCTCCCGGGCGTGGCGGGGCTGCACTGGGGACTGTGGGGGACGGTCTTGCTGTCCCAGGGTCATCCTGCTCCCGGGCGTGGAGGGGCTGCACTGGGGACTGTGGGGGCCGTGGCTGTCCCAGGGCGACCCTGCTCCCTGGTGTGGAGGGGCTGCACTGGGGACTGTGGGGGCCATGGCTGTTCCGGGGCAACCCTGCTCCCTGGTGTGGAGGGGCTGCACTGGGGACTGTGGGGCCGTGGCTGTCCCAGGGTGACCCTGCTCCCGGGCGTGGCGGGGCTGCACTGGGGACTGTGGGGCCGTGGCTGTCCCAGGGTCATCCTGCTCCCAGGCGTGGAGGGGCTGCACTGGGGACTGTGGGGTCGTGGCTGTCCCAGGGTGACCCTGCTCCCGGGCGTGGAGGGCTGCACTGGGGACTGTGGGGCCGTGGCTGTCCCAGGGTCATCCTGCTCCCGGGCGTGGAGGGGCTGCACTGGGGACTGTGGGGGCCGTGGCTGTCCCAGGGCGACCCTGCTCCCTAGTGTGGAGGGGCTGCACTGGGGACTGTGGGGCTGTGGCTGACCCAGGGTCATCCTGCTCCCGGGCGTGGCGGGGCTGCACTGGGGACTGTGGGGGCCGTGGCTGTCCCAGGGTCACCCTGCTCCCGGGCGTGGCGGGGCTGCACTGGGGACTGTGGGGGACGGTCTTGCTGTCCCAGGGTCATCCTGCTCCCTGGTGTGGAGGGGCTGCACTGGGGACTGTGGGGGCCATGGCTGTCCCAGGGCGACCCTGCTCCCTGGTGTGGAGGGGCTGCACTGGGGACTGTGGGGGCCATGGCTGTTCCGGGGCAACCCTGCTCCCTGGTGTGGAGGGGCTGCACTGGGGACTGTGGGGCCGTGGCTGTCCCAGGGTGACCCTGCTCCCGGGCGTGGCGGGGCTGCACTGGGGACTGTGGGGCCGTGGCTGTCCCAGGGTCACCCTGCTCCCTGCTGTGGAGGACTGCACTGGGGACTGTGGGGTCGTGGCTGTCCCAGGGTGACCCTGCTCCCGGGCGTGGAGGACTGCACTGGGGACTGTGGGGCCGTGGCTGTCCCAGGGTCATCCTGCTCCCAGGCGTGGAGGGGCTGCACTGGGGACTGTGGGGGCCGGTCTGGCTGTCCCAGGGCGACCCTGCTCCCTAGTGTGGAGGGGCTGCACTGGGGACTGTGGGGGCCAGTCTGGCTATCCCAGGGTCATCCTGCTCCCTGGTGTGGAGGGGCTGCACTGGGGACTGTAGGGGCTGTGGCTGTCCCAGGGTGACCCTGCTCCCTGGTGTGGAGGGGCTGCACTGGGGACTGTGGGGTCATGGCCGTCCCAGGGTGACCCTGCTCCCGGGCGTGGAGGGGCTGCACTGGGGACTGTGGGGGACGGTCTGGCTGTCCCAGGAGTGGGGGCATTGCTGCTGTCCCCAGCAGGCAGAGAGGTGCAGGGCAGCTGCTCAGCCCAGAAGTGTGGGTCCAGGGCGTGGACAGTGCCCGGGCTGAGAATTCTCGCAGTGAATAGTCACAGCTGCTTCCTCTTAAATTATGCCCAACTCAGCCACAAAGGTCATCCTAGCAGGTCAGGAGCCCTCCAGACACACAGGTCGTCTTAGCAAAGGCCGTCTTAGCAGACCGCGAGCCCTCCGAGCCGACTCTGTCCTCAGCCCGTGTCACAGCCAGGCATGCAAGCTGCTTGTCGAAATGCTGATTGCTCGGCCCTGGCAATGACTGGCCGATTCAGACTCAGTAGATGTAGAACACAGGATATGCACTTTGAAAAAAATGTTCGAACTTTTTTGAAACATCTTTTGAAAGGCAGAGGGAGGGGAGGAGAGAGGAAAAAGATCTTCCATCTGCTGGTTCAGTCCCCAAAATGCCCGCAACAGTCCGTGCTGGGCCAAGCCAAAGCCAGGAGCCAGGCGCCCCACCCGGGGCTCCCGTGGGGGTGATGCGCCATTGCTGCCTCCCAGATGCCTTGGCGGAAGCTGGGTGGAAGCCGAGTGGCAGGAACTGGAAGCAGCACTGGGATTCAGGGTGCGGCCGCCCAGCTGGGGCTTACGCTGCGGCGTCCCACGCCCACCCCTGCCGTTTTACCGACTTGAACCTGTCCTGTCCTGGAAGTCCTCCCGTGTCTTTCCCCCAAGTCCTGTAGGTCCCCGCTGAGCTCTCGCCCCTGAAGTTCTTCCCGACACAACCCCCACTGGACATAGTGAGTGCTGGCCGTGGTGACCGCTGGCCATGCTGACCACTGATTGTGCTGACCACTGGCTGTGCTGACCGCTGGCCATGGTGACCGCTGTTTGTGCTGACCGCTGGCCATGCTGACCGCTGACCATGGTGACCGCTGGTTGTGCTGACCGCTGGCCATGCTGACCGCTGACCATGGTGACCGCTGGTTGTGCTGACCGCTGGCCATGCTGACCGCTGACCATGGTGACCGCTGGTTGTGCTGACCGCTGGCCATGGTGACCACTGGTTGTGCTGACTGCTGGCCGTGGTGACCGCTGGCCGTGGTGACCGCTGGCCGTGGTGATTATTCCGACCTTCAGCTACATTTCTAGGTCTATAACCTGGCAGGGTTGCAGGTGCCTCGGGGTTAAACGCCGCGTTACTCTCTGCCTTCCGGCCACCCAAAGGCGAAGCTCTGCGCCTCCGTGAAGTGGCTGGAGGTTGACCACTCACACTTGTTGTTTGCCAGGAGCGATGCTGCGATGTTACACAGACTTTTCCTGCAGACACTGAAATGTCAAATGCAATTCAAATGGCAAGAGCCTTGCTGACTGCGCCCACCTGAGCTGGGGACCAGCAGAGGCCAACCCCGTAGCCTCGGCCAAGATGCCCCTCAGACAGAGCGGCCGGGCACTGCGACCCCCTGGCCGATCGGCTTTCTCACACGCGAGCCTCCCGCGCTGCAGGGCCCCGGGGCAGCAGCGAGCAGTCCCCCCGGCAGCAGGCAAACAGCAAGAAAGAAGGAGGAAGCACCAGGCAGGCCGTGGTCGGGCTAAAGCCTAGTGAGAGCGAGGGGGTGCTCTGGCAGAGGGAGGGCCCTGTGCAGCAGCCAAGGACGCACGCTGTGGAGTCCATCAACGCTTCGTCCCCGCCAGGCTCCAGGCAGACGAATCCACCAGGGAGCTTGGCACTGGCCAAACGGCCATGCGCGGGCTCCCATGCGCCTCCCCTGCATCGCGGCAATGCTTGGCCAGAATCCACTGGCTCTCACACGCCAACAATTAACTGAAGGCTCGCAGCAATCACGGAGCCTCAACCGAGAGCAGGTGGCTGAGGGCCACGGTCAGCGAGGTCCTCGCCCTGCTCACACCCTCGTCAGCCCAGGTCCAGGGTGGCAACCCCGGGAGTCCCTGCAGGCAGAGCGGAGCTGCAGGTCCTCCTGGGCCCCAACCCGAAGGCTTGGCCTTGTTTGGCCAAACTGCGGGTTCCCCAGGAGCCTCGCTCTCACAGCTGCCTTCAGGACAGATTCTCCCTTGAACCTTAGGGAACTAATCAGACGCAGACATCTACGTCTCGCCTGCCTGAGGGTGAGGTGGGTGATCGGGAGCAAACCGCTCAGAAGGGGAAGCTGGGATGCGATGTCCTCAGGGACCCTGGGCAGTTCTGGCATGGTTCTGAGGACCCAGGAGACCACGTGTGCATGGACAGGCCTCGTTCATGCCCACTGTTGAGCGTGGGTTCCTGGGAGATCTGACAAAGCCCCCGAGTTCTCACTTCCTGCTAACCATGAGTCTTTGGGTGAACAGGAAGTGAAGACAAGAACAGAGTGGTGCGTTGCCTGGCTGAGTGATGAAGGCACGTGCTGTGTGCACACTCACACATACACACAGACACACAAGGCTGCACACACAGAAACACGCTGACATACACACAGACACACAAGGCTGCACACACAGAAACATGCTGACATACACACAGACACACAAGGCTGCACACACAGAAACACGCTGACATACACACAGACACACAAGGCTGCACACACACCACAGAAACATGCTGACATACACACAGACAAGGCTGCACACACACCACAGAAACATGCTGACATACACACAGACACACAAGGCTGCACACACAGAAACACGCTGACATACACACAGACACACAAGGCTGCAGACACACAAGGCTGCACACACAGAAACATGCTGACATACACACAGACACACAAGGCTGCACACACAGACACACAAGGCTGCACACACAGACACACATAGCACACACAGATATACACATGCAGGAACATACCTACACATAGACACATAGGACACATGTACAAAATATATGCACACAGGAACTACAGATGTATACAAAACACAGATACACGCAGATAAACATACACACACATACACAGATACACACAGAAACATACACAGAGTTCTACAGACATACATGAAGATACACACAGCACACACACTTATGCACACACATACCCACAGAAACATATACACACAAATACACAGACACACATAGCACAAACAGGCATATACACATAGAAACACACACAGATATGCACACACACAGGAACCACACATATAAACAAATACAGAGACATACAGAGATATCCACACAGGCACACACACACATATACACAAACACACCAACATAAACATACATTGTACAGACATACATACACACAGATACAAGGACACACATGCTCACACATTCACACAAATATACACACACAAACATGCACACACAGAGATATACTGACATACACACAGACACACACTACACAGACATATACATACATACCCAGGGACACACAGAGAAACACAGACACATATAGCACACACAGATATACACATGCAGGAACATATATAACATGCATACACACAGACACACATAGCACACAGACATATGCACACATACACAGATATACACAGAGGGACTACAGGCGTACACATGGTACACACACAGGTATGTGTGAACACATGCACACACATACACACAGAAAATCGTAGACACATTGAGACATCCACACACATGCACATGTACACACAGATACACACACACATACACAAAGCTCTGCAGACATACAGCACACACAGAGACGTATCACACACAGAGACGTGTGCACATGCACACAGACATACACAAACACACACACAGAAGCACAGAGATGTACACACAACACACACAGACACACACACTTGGCAAAGATGGGGTCGTGTTAGTCTGAGGTGTGTAAGGAGATCTCTACCCCGTTGACAGCTGGCTGCTGCGTTAACCACAGGAGGACTTCAGTGAGCTGGGACAGACAGCAGAGCTGAATAAATCATGACTGAAATTTCACAAATTTGATGAAAAACGTGAGTGTACACATCCAAGAAGCTGATCACACTCCAACTGGATAAGCTACAACGATCAGCTGCTTCTCGCCTCATGATGAGACCGTGAGAGCCAACGGGAGACGCTGAGGGTGTGAGAGAAGCTGCGCACTCCCACGCGGGCGGGCACTCGCGGATGCCGACAGACGACTTCTGGTGGGAAACTCTGGGACCCGGCAGGCAGTGGGACGGCAGAGTCTAAGTGCTGAGGTGGAGCCCGGCAGCCAGGAGCCCCAGGCCCAGCAAACTGTCCATCAGGAGCAGAGGAGGCGCCAGCAGGTTTCCAGGAGAAGCAGAAGCAACCCCGAGCCCGTGAGGGTGAGGTGCAAGGGCCGCGGGCGGCAGGACCAGGCACACGGGCGAGTGTGAGGCCCTTCCAAGGCCAGGGTGTGCCGGCAAGCTCTAAGATATTTTGCCCCCAAATAAACTTACCTTTTTAATTCTATTTTCCATTTGCCACAATGCCAGTTCCATCTATTCTTGTTTTTAGTTTTTAAAAATGTATTTGATTTACTTTGAAAGGCAGAGTGACAGTCAGAGACAGAATCTTCTATCCACCGGCTCACTCTCCAAATGATGGCAACAGCCAGAGCCGGGCCAGGCTGAAGCCGGAGCCCGGGGCTCCATCCACGTCTCCCGCGTTGGGGGCGGGGCCCACGCGCCTGAGCCATCTCCTGCTGTCTTCTAGGTACATTATCAGGGAGCAGGATGGGAAGTGGAGCAGCCGGGACTCAAACCTGTGCCCTGGTGTGGGATGGCAGTGTCACAGGCAGTGATTCACCCGCTGTGCCCCAGGGCTGGTCTCTCGTGGAAGTCTGTGTGAGGGAGCCAGGGGACCTGGGAGATGTCGCTGCCACCCACAGTCCCTGACTGGGGTCCTCAGCGTCCTTCCCGGGGTCCTCCTGGCCTGCCCCGTGTGCCAGTTCTAGGCCAGGCTGCCTGCCACGCTGTTCCGCGGCTCTGAGCCCAGCCTTCCCCAGGGCCCTGGGCCTTCTGTGCCTCTGGACCTGTGGCCTCAGAGAGCTGGCTTCCGAGAGCTAATGGCAGCGCCTGTTCTCAAAGCCTGACTTTGTTGTAGCGTGTTAGGTGGGGATATTCTTACGTCTCATAAGCTACGGTTATGTCTAAGAGCTCGCCAAAGACGTATCATTCTTGGGTTCTTTTTCAAAGTTAATTAAGTTTCTCCAAAATATATATACATAAATTTAACTTCAAAAAGGTTTGCTTTTATTGAATTAAAAAGTTTTTTTCTTATTGTAAGAATAATCCTCTGGCGTTCTATCGCACAGCAGGGTACAGTAGCTGGCAGTAGCACATTGTATTTTCCTAAACAGCTAGAAGGAGACTTTTGAATGTTCACACTACAAAGACATCTCGACTATATGAAGCGTTGGGTGCTAATTATCCTAATTGGATCATTAAAATCTATGCATATATTGAAATATTACATTGTACCCCACAAATATGTACAATTATTGTCAATAAAAACAAATGATTTCATTAAAGCAATAAAAAAAGAAGTTTTAACAAATTAAAAGCAAGAAGACAAAAAATACAGTGAGAGAAAAGCTGGCAGGCCGCTCCGTGTGCAGACGCCACCCTGGACAGCAAAGCCCTGGCTCCCCGTGGCACTAAGATGATCTCTGCAGGGTCCTCCTTGGGACCCGCCCCTCTGTGATTGACAGCACCACTCCCTCTCCCAAGGCAGGGCAGGGGGAGAGTGAGGGGTGTAGACTCTCCCACAACCTCCTCCCTCGGGGCTTCAACAGCCTGGGGGGCTCTGTTGTGCTGGTGGAGCTGAGTAGCCCACCCCTCCCCTGCACAGACTCTGACCTTGGGATTTGCATCTCCTTTGCACATGGAGCACATGAGGCTCTGGTCTGTGTGACCTCTGTGCTCTGTACAGAGGGACGCAGCCCCCCAGGCCCTTTCAGCCTGGTCAGGTCACTGAAGTGCACACCATGTCCAGAAAGGATGGCCCACGGCACACGCCTGGCACAGTATCAGGAAGAGGGTTAAGCACAGTAAGAAGACGCTAGTGACCCAAGCATCCTAACTCACTGAAGAGCGTGTCCCTGGTCCAGGGTGAGACACCAAGGTAAACGAAGCCTTCCGCAGGCGCAGGAGCTAAGGGGAGTGGACAGAGCACGAGCTGGTGTGCAGGTGCCGGGTGTGTGGTGTGCAGGTGCTGGGTGTGTGGTGTGCAAGTGCCGGGTGTGTGGTGTGCAGGTGCCGGGTGTGTGGTGTGCAGGTGCTGGGTGTGTGGTGTGCAAGTGCCGGGTGTGTGGTGTGCAGGTGCCGGGTATGTGGTGTGTAGGTGCCTGGTGCGTGGTGTGCAGGTGTTGGGTGTGTGGTGTGCAGGTGCTGGGTGTCTGGTGTGCAAGTGCCGGGTGTCTGGTGTGCAAGTGCCGGGTGTGTGGTATGCAGGTGCCGGGTGTGTGGTGTGCAGGTGCCTGGTATGTGGTGTGCAGGTGCCGGGTGTGTGGTGTGCAAGTGCCTGGTGTGTGGTGTGCAGGTGTTGGGTGTGTGGTGTGCAGGTGCTGGGTGTGTGGTGTGCAGGTGCCGGGTGTGTGGTGTGCAGTGCCGGGTGTGTGATGTGCAGGTGCTGGGTGCCTGGTGGCTCATTCTAGGTGTCTGGTGTGCTTGTCTGGTGTGCGGTGTGCAGGTGTGGGGTGCCTGGTGTGCAGGTGTCAGGTGTGTGGTGTGCAGGTGCTGGGTGCCTGGCAGCTCGTTCTAGGTGTCTGGTGTGCACATCTGGGTGCCTGGTGTGCAGGTGTGGGGTGCCTGGTGTGCACATCTGGGTGCCTGGTGTGCAGGTGCGGGGTGCCTGGTGTGTACATCTGGGTGCCTGGTGTGCAGGTATGGGGTGCCTGGTGTGCAGGTGTGGGGTGCCTGGTGTGCAGGTGCGGGGTGCCTGGTGTGTACATCTGGTTGCCTGGTGTGCAGGTGCGGGTTGCCTGGTGTGCAGGTGCGGGGTGCCTGGTGTGTACATCTGGTTGCCTGGTGTGCAGGTATGGGGTGCCTGGTGTGCAGGTGCGGGGTGCCCGGTGGCTCATTCTCCAGAGAACAGGCTCATTCTTATTCGTTGTTTGGCAGATGGTGGAGGAGTTTATTTGCTCTTCCTTGAGGGTTTTCTGAAGTGTTCATCAAAGCGTGTGCAGGATCACTTGACGGCCAGCACGGACGTAATTTCTGTGGGCTCCTCGCCCGTGGGTGGTGGGCACAGCTGCGGCACAGCTGCCCAGGGGCTGCAGGACAGACGTCAGCCGGATCGGAGGGGGAGATCACACCAGGCGTCAGACGGAGCCTGGGATGCCCACTGCCCGGGGCAGCGTGCCTGGTCCCAGGCCCACGTCCCCTCCTCTGATGCAGCTTCCTGCTCACGTGACTGGGTGGCAGGGCCAATGGCTCTAGCACCTAGGCCTTGCCACCCACGGGGGAGAACGGATGGAGCTCCCAGCTTCAGCCTGGCCCAGACCCAGCTGTTGCAGGCATTTGAAGAGTGAACCAAGGGATGGGGGTGTTTGTCTGACTCTGTCTACCTTTCGAGATAATATGGCGTAATGAGATAATATAACAAAGCACAAAGTCCAATCATGCTCTGTGACAGCCGAGTGACACAGGGTGCTGTCTGTCAGGTTGTCCCGGCCCACCCACATTAAGCATTAAGCCCGCCCTCATGTCCGACACAGCTGTCAGTCTGTTCAGCCAGGCCACGCCCACCCGCAGGTGCTCCCCAAGCTGCTGGAGCCTGCCTGTACGGAACCCTGGATTCCTGAGCCGCTGCATGGCCAGTGGGATGGTCAGAAAAACACGCGGTCGTGGAGAGTGGCCCTCACACAGCACTGAAACCCAAGTGGCAATTTAAATAAAGCAGCGCCGCCCATCTTGCTACAAGGTGTCACCTGATTCTGTAGTTTTGCGTGGACTCCGCTGGCAGGTTGGATGCAGGTGCAGGCAGTGCTGTGTCACGCGGCCACCTGTCGGGGCTGAGGAGCCCCTGGGCTGTTTGTGGGACGCGCCCTGTCCCTCAGCTCTCGTAACGGCAGCTCGGCGTGGAGGGCACTCTGCTCAGTCTGGGTCGGTGTCGCCGCCTCCTGAGCAGGGACCGGATCTGGTTCTGTCTCTGGGCTGCTCAGGGCCTTGCACGTGGCCGCCGCCTGGGAGAGCTGTTGGTGGCTGTGGTTGCTCTGAGGAACTCCTCGTGGACTTAGCTCTGAGTCTCGGTGGCTCGTGGGTAACAAGAAACAGACCTGTTAGTACTTGGTTCCTAGTCCCCGCCCCCTCTGACATTCTTAGTGCGTAGGAACAGCAGAGCACGTCCATGCTACGGGCACCTGTGGTTGCAGGAGATGAAGATACAGACTCCTGACTGCCTGCGGGAAGGAAGCCGGGGTCCGGGAGAGGGGCAGTGCGCCCTGCCGGCGGGCGCAGGGCCTGGGCTCCACGCAGGTGACACAGAGGCCGCCTGGCTGCAGCTCCTCTGACCGTTGTCTTTGCTGACCACAGTGAGTCCGGCGTCCTCCGCGGGGAGAGTTCTCAGTGAGAAGTGCTCTGAAGGAGTCTACTGGCAGCGCAGAGGACAGAATAAACGCACCTGGCGCTGTGCACACGGCGGCCGAGACGCAGCTCATCCCAACCTAGGGCATGAGGGACATGCAAAATATTAGCACACACACACACAGGCACATACACACATACACACACAGTCACACACAGCCAGAGAAACACACACAGAACCCCACATACACACAGTCACACACAGCCAGAGAAACGCACACAGAACCCCACATACAGACACACACACAGACACACACACACAGAAGCACACATACAGACACACACAGAGACACACACACAGTCACAGACACAGACACACACGCAGAAACCCACATACAGACACACACAGACACACACAGAAACACATACAGACACACACACATTCACAGAAACACACACAGAAACCCACATACAGACACACACACAGAAATACACAGAGAAACCCACATACAGACACACACACAGTCATAGACACACACACAGAACCCCACACACAGAAACACACACAGTCACAGAAACACACACAGTCACAGACACACACACAGACACACATACAGTCACACACACACACAGAAGCACACAAGCAGCCGGTGCTGTGTGTAGCAGGTTAAGCTGTATCTGCAGTGCCAGCATCCCATACGGGCACCAGTTCAAGTCCCAGCTGCTCCACTTCTGATCCAGCTCCCTGCTAACAGCCTGGGAAAGCAGTGGAAAGAAAGATGATCCAAGTCCTTGGGCCCCTGCACCCACGTGGGAGACCTGGATCAAGCTCCTGGCTCCTGGCTTTGTCCTGGCCCAGCCCTGGCCATTGTGGCCATTTGAGGAATGGACCAGTGGATGGAAGACCTCTCCCTACCCGCACCTGCCCCTCTTTCTCTGCTACTCTGACTTTCAAATAAATAAATATTTTTAAAAAAGAAACACACAAACAGACAGGCCCTTGCCTGGGGCTTGGTTTGGAAATCTGCACGAGGACATCATGCTACACTGGGCAAGTTCTGAACCCGCCCTCAGATCAGTGCCTGCCGTCAGGGTGGGGACGACACGGGTCAGGTCTGAGGCCTGTGGTGAGGACCGTGAGGCCGTGAGCAAGTGCCCGGTGCTCTAGATCAGAGGCCTGGGAAATGGAAGCTTCCTCCTGCTGCCTTCAAGCAGAAGGAGCAGGTGCATCTCGTCCACCCCGGGTGCTAGGCGTGTCCTCCACCCCGTGAGCCCTCGGAATCACTGTGACATTTGGATACACGTAGCCTTGGGCGCCACCTGCTTGAGAGGCTCTGAGGTGTGCCCAGGTGTGCTCTCCTGCTGGAAAAAGAAAGAGGGGGGGGGGGGAGAGAGAGAGAGAGAGAGAGAGAGAGAGAGAGAGAGAGAGAATCTTCCATCTTCCATCCACTGTACTGGTTAATCACCACATGGCCCCATCAGCCAGGGCTGGCCAGGCTGAGGACAGGAGCCAGGAGCCTAGAACTTCTTCAGGTCTCCCATGTGGGTGCAGGGGCCCAAGAACTGGGGCCATCTTCCAGTGCTTTCCCAGGGGCATTAGCAGAGAGCTGGACTGGAAGTGGAGCAGCTGGGTCTCCAACCGGCGCCTGTACGGGATGCTGGTGTCAGGCGGTGGCCATCCTGCTGCACCACAGCACAGGCCCTGTTCAAGGAACTGCAGCAGATGTGAGCTCCGCGGTGTCGCCGATGCTCCTGTCACTCAAGCTGACCACTCGGAAGATGCGCTATTGAGATAACGATGATGCCCCCATAGAAAAGCCATGCTGTCGAGCACCCGGAGCTAACATGGATCTGGCCACATGACACAGCGTGGCACAGAGTAACGTCTCTCCTTACGACATCGAAGCCAGGACCCAGAGTCCTATGTCACCCGCTTGTCACCCCCATGGCTGTCAGCCGCACTGGCTCGGAGCAGGGCTGCTGTGCAGAGTGTCGCCAAGACCTGGGCTTCCGTTGCGGGAGGAGGTGTCTGCTTCTCCCCTCCTCCCTGCTCCGAGTGGAGCTGTGAGGGACGAGTGGGGTGTGCAGTGGAGCCCAGTGTTTGCAGACGGAGTCTCCAGGCTTCCACAGCCCCAGGTCTCGCAGACCTCAGGCCGAAAGCCCTCCCAGCAGGTAGCTCTGCCGCCCCAGGGCTGCAGGTGCTCTGGTCAAGGTCAAGGACTTGCAGGGGCGGGAATCTAGAAACAATCAGGTATCGGAGAAAATAGAGACCACTGTTTCCCAGGTCTCTCGAGACGCTTCACCTATCAAGAAATGAAAGGACTGGCAAATATTTGACTATGAAAATAGAATCCAACACATCTAAACAACATGTTAACAAGCTGGGGAGACAGAGTAAGCCTCAGGAAGAAACGTATGTTGCATGTAAAAGCTCTGTGCAATGGTTAGCCAAAGGACACCATCTACAGAATGTAGGCAAAGGACAGAGTCCCTCAAAGTCACAGAAGAAGGAAATCCAGCAGGCCAACCCAAAGAGAAGCTGGAATTTGCAAGCTACAGTGATTTCATTTTCTTCTATTAAATTAAGAAAGGTTAAACATTTTTAAAAAGCGGTGCCCTGTGAGCGGGAGCGTGGACTTGCGGCGTGCGTAGGGGGCCCAGCTCACGCAGGCCTGGCATTTAAAAGCTCCCTGCTGCTTTCCGGGAAATAGAACAATGATTGACCCAATAATTCTACTTCTGGAAAATGACCTTGATAAAAAAAGAAGCAGAAGAAAGAACAGAGACATAAAGACAACGGCAACAAATATAACGCAAGGACTCCCATTTGCTGCCCTGCAATTATATCACGAACATTTAGAACTAAGCTAGAACTCTAACAGGAGGCCTGTTGGGTTAATTGTCACTTAGTCACCCAGGGCAATGTAATCGTGACCATAAAGAGTGAGTGTGCTGTGGGAAACACAGGCAGAGTGCCCGAGAGTGGAGAGGCAGGGAGGTCTTCCAGGAGAGAGAGGGAGGGAGGAAGGGAGGGAGAGAGAGAGAGAGAGAGAGAGAGAGGTCTTACATCTACTGGTTCACTCTCGAAATGGCCAGGGCTGAGCGAGCCAGGAGCCAGGAGCCAGGAGCTGCTTCTAGCTCTCCCACTTGGGCCATCTGCTGCTTGCCCAGGTGCATTAACAGGGAGCTGGGCTTGAACTGGCGCCCACATGGGATGCCGGCGTCACAGGCAGCGGCTTTACCTGCCACGCCACAGCACTGGCCCCTGAGTGGACTTTTGTTGAGGCGTCCGCCGTCGATGTGTCTTCTAACTGTCCTGTGTAACGGGAAATGCAGCCAGCTCGCTGAGCCGCCCTGTGGCGACTGTGCCAGGACAGGAATCCGTCCTCACGTGCCCAGGCTCTGCGTGTGAGCGTCGGGGAGACGCCAAGACCCTCAGAAGAACTCCAGCTCACGCTTGTGCACCAGCCGAGGGCAGGTGACTGCAGCGACCCGGCCTCCAGTGGAAGTGAGCGCTTCTCCTCTCTCCTGAAGACGGGGAGAATGAAGACAGAGCCACACACAGGAGCAGTGTTAACGTCTGTGTGGGCAAATGCGCAAAATTACAGATAAGCAGCCAAAGGGCCACCCCGTGAGCGGGTATGGATCGTCCAGCTGTGGGTCCCGCAGTTTCAGCTCATTTGCAGGAGGGTAGGGTCCGCTGGCAGGGGCTGGAATGAGGCCTGTGGTTGATATACCTTCTCAGGGGACAATCGGAAGCCACAACCCCCCTGGGTGTCAGCCCAGGTAGGAGCGGGGTTGGCTGGTTTCCTCCCAAAGCCGGACTTCCACAGTGGTCCTGGGTTGAAGACGCGGCACCTCCTGGTGTGGCTGCGGGAGTGGTCGGTTCCCGGATACCGCGTCCATGCTACAGGGCCTCTGGGAATCGGCGCTCAGACACGGCGCCTAGGGGACGCCTTGGAGGGAGCCGAGCTGACGGGTCAGTCTTCCCTCGCATCAGGTCTTGGGGTGTTAGAGACCCAGGGAGAGTGGAGTTGAACAGAGCGCGGTGATCACGTGTGGGTTAGCCGCTTGTTCTGCAGCCTGAGGACCTGAAGTTCAGAACGACAACGGCTCCCACTCCCAATCGCACGGCCCAGCGAAGCCGGCAGCTGCGTCTTGGAACTCCTGCATCTGTGCTCCTGTTAACCTCGTTTGCTTCTAAAATGTTTTCTTTGTTTGAGAGGCAGAGAGCCAGAGACGGACACAGACACAGAGAGCAAGGAGAGACAGACAGCTCCCGCATCCTGGTTCGTTCCCCGATGCTCACAACAGCTCCCCAGCAGGGGCTAGGACGACAGCCAGGAGCCCACCTGGGTGGCAGGGACCCAGCCACTTGAGCCGTCCCCTGCTGCCTCCCAGGGTGCTCGTCGGCGGGGTGCTGGAGTCAGTAATGTAGCTGGGACTTGGACCTGGGCACTCTGAGCCGAATGCCCACCCTGCTCTGTGCTCCTTGGCTTGGCCCCGGCTTCCTCAGAAGGAAGTGTGGAGAAGCTGGGGTGGTGGCATCGCCCCTCCCCTTTCTGCGCTGCACGCGGTGGCTGGTGGCCTTTCATATGAAGCACACTCTGGAAGAGGGGGACACATATTTAGAAGACGCGCAGGACCAGCGTGGGAGAGCAGTGAGAGCTGCTCGCGCATGTTTTGGTTTACGCGTTGAGTCCGCGTTTTAAGACACCACAGGCCCCGTGTGAACCTGCTGCAAATCTTGAGCTTCCTATGTGACTCTGTCTTCAATGATGTTCAAACAGTATTCCTCAGGGTGTGGCGTGTGTAGCCCTGGTGTTGTGTAAGATAATTCCAGATAGTACTTTTTCGTTTTATAGCAATGAACTTATTTAATTAAGTATGAAATTATAATGAGCAAATCAATCCTTATTCCATGAATAGTGCTTGCTTAGGATATAAATAAATATTTTAAGTAATGTAGTTTTCATTGATTTTCATTTTATTTGAAAGAGGGCGGGGCAGTGAGGAAGGGAAGGAGAGAGAGAGAGAGAGAGAGAGAGAGAGAGAGAGAGACCTCCTGTTTATTGGTTCACTCCCCAAGCACGCAGAGCAGCCAGGGCTGGGCTGGGCTGAAACTAGGAGGCTGGCAGTGAGTCCGGGTCTTCCATGTGGCTGCCAGGGACCCAGGGACCTGAGCCATCGTCTGCTGCCTCCGAGGGTGCATGTCAGCAGGAAGCCGGAAATGGAAATGGAGTAACAAACCAGGACTCAAACCAGGACTCCAATGTGGAATGCAGGACCCCAGTGGCAGCTTATCTGCTGCTTCAAGACACCCCCTCCCAGAGTAGCTTACGTTACCGTGCGATTGTAGACACATGAACGACGTGCGTCTGGGACACGGGATGTACGGAGCTCCTGCATATGCAGCCATTCAGGAAATACCTCCTTGCAGGGCTGGTTCTAGGCCAGCGTGAGTCGCGTCGATAACATGATTTTTGAAACCTTGGTCGTCTGAGCGTTCAGAAAAAGACAGCTCTCAGCTGGGGCCTCAGTCGTTAGGCGAGCACAGCCACAACGCCGTCGCTCTGGGTTAACGGCCCTGGCTGAGCTACCAGGCTGAAGCCCTCATGGTTCGTTCATTGCAACTGATGGCTGTGTTTTTCTGTTCAGGCTCAGGAAATGATACATGAGCAATCAGGATGTACCAAAACTGTAATGTCCTGGCCGTGTTTCTTATTATCTTCCCGTACTGTCGGATGTCTCAGACTGCTCTGCCGGAACTCCTGGACAAGGCAGCAGGTGTGCATGGTGCTGGTGTTGGAGAGCGTGGTCTCCTGAGCCGTCACCCACGTGGTCCGTGTTGCCGAGGAGCAGGGCCACTCTGTGCAGCTGCTTCTGTGCTGTGGATGCTGGGGCAGCGAAGCCCACGTGGTCACAGATGTCGAGGGGGAGGGCCTGCTCAGGACAGTGCCGAAGAAACGGCCCCTGTCCGAGGTCCTTCTCCTGCAGACACAGGTGGGGCTCGGGGGGACTCTGGGGTGCAGTGCGATGCTCCACAGCAACACGCTCTTCCAGAACATGTGTCGGGAGCCTTCCTGTGCTTTGCAGCCACGGCGCTGCCTGCACTGCGGCGTGGACGAGACACGGTCCCCGGGCGCACGCTGAGCACCGGCGGTTGGGTGCCTTGTGGGAGACGCACAGACTTCCGCAGAGCTGCTAGCCTGCGGGTGGCAATGCCTCATATTCATCTTCAGAATTTTTAAATGCGAAGAATTTAGCTCATGATTAAAAATTTCCATTTCTCTACGTTATAATTAATTATTTTATTTATGAATAGCTTAACTAAAATCCGTGACTGCTTGCTTTTTTCTTTTTTACTTTTGGTATTCATTTTCTGGGCAAAGTCATTCCTTACTTCAAGAAAGAGAGTAACTGTTGCACTGAAATTTAGATTTCCTAATGAGGAGGATTTTGATGCCAGATCTCCTCCAGGGGAGCTGGGCGTGTCAGCGCCCTTGAGCGCAGACCCAGTGAGCCCCCTGGGGTGAGTCGCGTCCCGCCCACTGCGACCACGCGTTCCAGTTCAGATTCCCACAGCTCCAACAAGGGTCCGTCCTGAGGGGACGCCTCCCTGCCAGCTGCGTATATGCCCATGTAGGTTCTGGAAAACACCTCCTGGGCCTTGAAGACAGCCCTCTCCTTCCAGAAGCTTCCAACTTATCTGATCAGACGTTTGCAGATTAACGGATTTTCATTAATCTAAAAAAAAAAAAAAACTGGGTCAGGTAGTATTTTTGAATTCAGTTTTTGCTATTGTCAAGCCATGATTTCTCTTTCCTCCTAGACAGAAGCCTTGGGGAAGTACGACATGCATACCGATCCCTAAATCATAGGGTCTGGCCAGCTGAGCGCTGTGGCAGACGCTGGGCGAGTCATGCCATTACAGACAGAGAGCTGGTTTCTACGTGGGGAAGGAAGACAAAATCCCGTTGACTGTACCGCTTGAGGAACGTCTCCAAAGGTGAACAGAGGGGCATCAAATGGGAAAGCAGGGGCAGAGAAGAGGGGCTGGGCTGGGTGTGGGGAGGGTAGCGCTGGGCCGTAGGAGCCGAGCTGCCTGTAGACGGTCTCACTGTCACTCCCATGCACTTGACCTTTGTTCTGCTGCAAGTGCCCAGACGGGAGACCCTGTTCTGTGCCCGGAGGCTTCGGACGGCTTCTGTGCTGACCCCCTTTCTCCTCCACCTGCCAGGAGTCATCTCCATGAAAACGCTCCTGAGCAGTAGCCGCTCAGAGGGGCGAGGTTGGCGTGGTGCCAGTCACAGGGCTGTGCCCCGCGAGTTCGTGGTGGTGACCTGATAGAAGCATCGGTCCCCGGGGCTGCCCCCCATCCCGCCCTGCGCTGTCGAAGGCAATTAGTGCGGGTTCCATCTATCTGAGAGAAGAATTTCTTCCCTTTCAAGGCTTGGAGCATCTCCAGAGAGGATTAGGTCGAAAACAAATGGTCTCGTTTGCATAAGGTAGGGAAATGTGAGTGATACCTTGCATCTGGAGAAGCTCTTCCCACCCTTCCCGACTCGCGGGCGCCGTGCGGCTCAGCAGCGAAGTGCCCCAGGTTGTGGGAATCCCACGCGATGCGGTAGTCACAGTTCATGCACAACAGACAACAAAGAAGTCAAAGCAAGCGGCCTCGAGAGTCCGCCCACACGGCCCTGTGGCAGACAGAGGACCGCGCTCCAGGGCTGGGGTGACGCACCTGAGCCTGAGCCGCCACCCCGGCTGGAGCCCCGCTCAGGATGGAAGCGGGAGACCCGAGTGTGGCAGAGGGAGGGCTTTCCTGAGGTCACTTCCCCGTGGGAGCCTGGGAAGCTCCCTTCAGCGAAGTTGGAGCGGAGCAGCAAGTGCCCCGGGAGCACGGTCTGCCCCAGCTCCCCGGTCTGGGGAGCGGCCCCAGCATCCGCTTGCCTGTCTGCTCCCCTCACCTAGGAGACACGTCGCAGTCGTAAGCAGCGACCACGGCGGAGCCACTTTGTGCCCTCGGGTCTCCCAGCAGCACTGCGGATTGCACTGGGACCCAAGGGCCCCCAGGGCCCCCAGATTCACCAGTTACACGAAAGCTCCCTGTGACCACGGTGGTTCTGCCTGGCTCGGCTCCGGGCTCCACGGAAGCCTAAGCACATCTTTGGGTTCCCAGCACCTCGTGCACTGGGGCAGAAGTGACAAGAGACCCCAGGCTGCGGTCAGGAGGGAAACAGCGGTCATTTCTCAGCTGTGTCCAGGCGGCCCTAAGCTCGATTTGTCAACACACCAGGTCACAGCTGTGTGTTGGAAGGAGGCGCAGATGGGAACATGCCAGTTTTGAACAGCAGACCATAATAAAAAGAAAAAGAAAAGACAAAATGAAGAAGGCGGTGGGCTGCGTCAGGGAAGCCTCGCTCGGTTCGACCAGCGAAGTCCGAGACCGTTCGTGTACTCACAGCACAGAGACCTTCCTTAGCCCACAGTCGAGCTGGGACGTAAGATTTGTCTCAGCAAATTCAGAAAGCACGCGTGTGAGTCTTGCTACATGGGCATATACACACGGAGGCCGTGCGTGTACCCGCCTAGGTTTCACGGTAGCTCCATTCGCTAGGACCATCCTCCCAAGCAGATGGCATGCCTGCTGTGGAATGAACATGGGTTCTATCGTCTCTGCTCTGGCTGAGGTGTGGTGACCCCCTCCCCCCAGCTTTCTGTCCCGCGCCGCAGGCTCAGCCCTGCCGGGGCCTCCTCCCAGCTCCTGTCTCTAGGTGTCCTCTCTCTGTGGCCCCTGCTTGGGTGGCAGCTCGTTTCCCCCAGTCTCAGAGATGGCGAGGGGAGGATGGAGCCTCCTCCCATGCTCCTGTGTCTCCAGCCCTGGGGCGGGAGCCCTGACCTGCGACCCAGCTCATCCCCTCATTGTGTACTCGGCTGGCGACCCCTTCAGTTCCCCCAGTCAACAGATCCTTGCTGTCGTCGTGTGGGGACTTCAGTGTGCGCATCCATGGCTCCACAGCCGGGTCTCCAGGCCTGGCCTGCCCGCTCTCATCCAGTGTAGGGCACCATCCCCACAGGGCCTCCCTGGGCTGCGCCGGCTCCAAACCCTGCCATGCACGGAGCGCGCGGACGCCTCACCTGCCATCTTAGCATCTGTTGCTGCTTCTCATCCCTTCTGCCCTCTTCCTGCGCTTGACAGAGACGGGGTCCTGCTCCCACAGGCTGCACCCAGCCCCAAGGCCGGCCGAGGTCACGTTCAAGTTGGTGAGGGTAATGTTGGCCCCTCTATTTTGCTCCCAAGTCTTGGTCCCAACCATCTTGAACTGGTGCTGTGAGTCCTGGGGACTGACGGCCAGGGCACCGCGGGCTAGACGCGATGTTGGGGGAGTGCCCCATGCAGAGCTGCGGGCAGCAGGGTCAGCCTTGCTTGTCATGTGTGTGGAGTGTGGCTAAAGTGTCCGCCCCGCAAGTTCACTAGACGGACCTCCGCGTCTTTCAGGAATGTGGCAACAGAAATCCACATGTCGAGGTGCCATGAGTCTGTAGACGACGGCGCCAGGAGAAGAAATAGAGCCCACTGCTCCAGGAGGGGCTCGCGGGTAGAGACGCAAAGCGGCATCCTTGGATGTCCCCGGCTCAGCCGAGGCGTCTGGCCACGGCAGCGTCTGAGCGGTGCCCGCGGCGCACGGTTCAGTCCGGCTTTCTGACGGCTTCCCCAACGCCGCGCAGCATCTTTGCTTACACAACCTTCACAGCTTTAGCACTGACGGGGGAGCTGGCACCAGTCAGGAGCGGGGCGGAGGGACGGCCCTCGGGAGTCGCAGAACCCTGGGGAGGGAGGAGGCAGAGGGAGCTAAGCTTGAGGCCGGTAGAGCAACTGGAACATTTGGAAGAGGTGGGAGCTCACTTCAGAGCAGGTCCCCTCACAGATTTTCAAAGCCAAGGTTTGCCCCTTTGTGCAGCCCCTCCCCTCAGGCCCAGAGTGACATCAGCACGGTTGACACTCGGAGACTTTGCAGTGGAGGGGAACATCGGAGGTCGCCCTGGGCTGCAGGGCACGGAGGCTCCAGAAAGCTGTGACGGCATCGCTTCTGCACACACTGACCGCCTGCAGCGCAGCAGGGCTGATGGCGAGTGATCCCTGCTCACGTCAAGCTCCCTGGGACAAGACAAGGTGCCCTGGGAACAGAAGTGGCTCATTCCTCTTCTGGGTGGGCCCACCGGGGACCGTGCCAACCGGCAGGCCAGTTATTGTAACACTCACAATTTCAAATAAAGGCGTAGGCAAACAGCCTGACTGAGGAAAAGGAAGACCAAGTGGATGCTGAGGTGCCCCGAGATAACCTGTGGAGCCAACACCTCCGGGTGGGGTCCCTTTGTCTCCCAGGAGCTTACAGGAGGGGACCCTGCCAACGAGTGCCCGGACACCGCAGCAGGGCCTGCAGGGAGCTGAGAGCCAGGCCAGCCGGTCCTGGGAGTGCCAGGCTGAGAGTGTGTGGGGTGGGTTCTGCAGCTGTTCCACGAGGGGCGTTGGTGGGCGCAGGAAGTACCCAGAAGAACGCTCCTTCCACCTCCCCCACATCTCCTCCCAGTCCCCTCTTTGCTGAATGAGCAAGAAACACCTGTCACATCACAGCCGTGCTCCCCGGAGCCCAGGCTTCCCAACAGAGCGAAGCAGTGAGGAGCGGAAGATGAACCCTAACAGCCTTCCAGAGCAGCACATGGGGCTGCAGAGGGGACCTGGGTGCAGGAAAGCTGCTCGGGGCTCCACGGACAGTAGGCAAGGTGGTAGCTTTGCCCAGGTCAGGCGGATGCCATTGAGGGCCCCCCACCCACCCATCCACCCACCCACCCACACATCTGTTGGCCCACATAATCATCCACCCATCCATTCATTAATTCAGTAGATACTTGCATGCCCGCTAGGAGCCAAGTGCTCTGTTAAACCCTGGAATGACAATGGGGAACGTGGCAGACTAGATGGCCATCTTCAAGGAACGTACATGAGTGGAAAGAGAAGAAATAGAGACTGAGAGCTGAGACTCCAGGTATCGATAAGTTCGTGAAGGGCATACGACCGGGCAATGAGACCCTGATACACGAGGAGGCCCGGGTGCCTGGAGCCTGAGATACACGAGGAGGCCCGGGTGCCTGGAAGGCAATGGTTGAAGGGAGCCTTGAACGCCGACTCAGGGCCAGATGAGCAAACAGCGGGGGAAGGGTGCAGCCGCAGCGGCAGGAAAGACTCTACAGGCCACGAGGAAGTGCGGTGCCCTCTGTGCTTGGGGGCAGAGGAAATAGCCTGCAGTCTGGCAAGTGACCCAGGCAAAGCACGGTCGGCCTGAGCTGAGAGCATGGCCAGGAAGTCCCATGAGGGTTTAACATGATGGCTGCCACGGCCCTGTGGACAGTGGACTGTGGTGGGACAAGACAGGCACAGTCACCAAGCCCAGGTGAGAGCCTTAGGGGATCTGAGTGCGGGTGATGGCAGTGGAGACGGTGGGATGTGGCCATCTGCAGGCCATGTGGGAGGGTGGACAAAGAGCTTGATTTGGACTGGAGTTCAAGGTGAGTGCAAGAAGCACCCTGAGGCCGGAGCACAGAGAGATCCTGGAACTGCTCCCAGGATTGCAAGCGGAGTGGCGTGAGGGGTGGTGGGGTTCAGGTTTGAGGCGTCTCTTGGACCCCAAGTAACACCCAGAACAGGCTGCGGGGCTGCCGAGTGGCCCGCACGGGAGGTGCAGGCTGGAGCTGCGCCCATGGGAGACCCTGTGGAGAGCATTTGTAGGAAACACGTGGTTTGGGCACTCCTGTGGATCAGCCCTCACTGGTCTGTTAGGGGCAGCGCAGCTCGGCTCAGAGCCGGCTGGGGCCAATGTGGACAGGCACATGTCAGTCAGATGGAGGCCCTTCAACAGGCACCAGTGCTCGAGGTTGGGGACGGAGGTGACCGGGACATCAGGGGCCAAGGCTGAGTCAGCAAGGAGTGAAGCATGGAGGGAAGCGGGTGCCCCCTGGGAGAAGCAGCAAAGCGAAAGCCCAAGGCAGGCGCTGGGAACAGCAAGGGGCGGGTTTATTCAGACCCGGGACCCCCAGGAGCAGTGAGGTGAGTCTGAGCCGTGCACGCGCATCTCAGAGTTCCTCGGAATCCGCTTACCCCGACCGCAGGCTTCGACGGGGGCAGTGTGGCCGTGAGCAGCAGACCGCCAGGCCACACTCACACGGTTAGAGACCGCGCCTCCACGGTAATGGCCTTGCACTCGCGCTCCTGCTAGGACATGAATACTGCATAGCCCATGCTGGCGGATTGCAGCTTTAACTGCAAGCAACGAGGAACTGGAAAAGGGTTTTGAGCAGAAAATGGAGCAGCGTCAGTGATGTGCAGAATGAACTCTGACGGCCAGGAGAGGTGGGGACGGCGGAAGATGGGTTGTGTGAGCTCGGCGAGGCTTGGGAGTCTGTTCATGACGCGGAGCTGAAGAGACACCGCGAACGCACTGCGGTACACACCCACATCTTCTGCAGGGAAATCCGGAGTGAAACTAGCGTGGTCGTACAAACAGCACGAGTCCACGGAAACACGGGGCACTGGAGCCTTACGTGGGTATTGTTCGGATCCTTCCGACAGGGTGATGAGGGCACGTGGGGCTTCCCCAGACAACCGGGAAGCACGGCTGCTCGTGTCAGGCTGTGTGCTCACCTTCCTCCGACGCCAGCGTCATGACACACACAGGAACCTGAGAATACCAACTACGAATTGTGAAGTCTGCTTTCC
Source organism: Lepus europaeus (assembly GCF_033115175.1). Classification (NCBI taxonomy): domain Eukaryota; kingdom Metazoa; phylum Chordata; class Mammalia; order Lagomorpha; family Leporidae; genus Lepus; species Lepus europaeus. The sequence continues at coordinate 786,690 of NC_084837.1, forward strand.
AGCCCAGTGTAGGTGATTGCGAGGTGCGGTGCCCAACTCTGCCCCGTCTTTGTGACTTTGACTCTAACCACGCCCAGGTGTTACTTCTGGTTCCTGTGAAATGAGAACACTACCTCCGCAGGGTTGTAGTGAGGATGAGGAGGATGGTGCAGCAAGATGGCCTTGCATTTTAACAATTATGGACCCTTTGTGCTAAAAGCACCGAAGCAAATAGGGTTCTAGAAGGCATTCTCTGTTCTTACAGCTACCCTTCCACCCACATCCATCCACCCATCGTGCATCCTCCAACCATCCATCCATCCTCCACCCTCCCACCCACCCACCCATCATCCATCCATCTACCTCTCCACCCTCCACCCACCCACCCACCCACCCACCCACCATCCATCTACCTCTCCACCCTCCATCCGTCCATCTGTCCTCCCTGCCTCTACCCATCCACTCACCATCCATCCTTCTATCCATTTGCCCATAATTCACCCATCGTCCACTCACTATCCATCCACCCACTCACCATCCATCCACCCACCTTAACCTGTGTGTGGAGTCAGACCACATAGGTGACAAAATCACATTTTGTCATGTGCATCAACATCGCCCTTCTTCTGTTTTCATAAGTACAAAAATCACTAAACTCAAAGGCAACAGTGCCATTGTGTTCTCATTGACATCGTCTAATAGGATAATTGCAGTGCAGTTGTCTCCCATTGTACTTCCGCCCAAATATAATGCAGTGTATGTAATTAAGTCCATCACTGACAACGGCAGGCGTGTTCCACTGACTCCTGGAGTTCATCTTCCTCCCACCTCCCGGGAAGAGATCCGCACGCACGCGCTCTCCGGGGAGCGGGACCTCTCTCTGCCCTCTTCCACCTCCGTTGCTTCATGTCCTTCGCACTATTTGTGCCTTTTCACTGCTTGAGGATGAGGGCTTCTCTTCATTTGTAGCTTATCCTGCCTCACAACCGAGGCTTAGGGGCACTTCCGTGCAGTCTGCAGACCCTGAGCCAGAGCCAGAGAGGTCACCTCCTTGCTCTGACTCGGCCCAAGGACACGGCCCTCCCCAGCCCCAGCACTTGGGAGAGAAGACAGGCAGTCCGCTCGACAGTTCAGGAAGTCATCGCCCAGCCCCACGAGCTGATTTTCCGTGCAGAGCTGGTATTATTGTTTACTTCTGCACAAGGACTCTGCTTCTCACTCAGTGGGGAGCTGCGCGTTCCAGCGCACTGACGTATCTGGACAGAGATTCCCGTATGGGCCTGGACGGGACCCCCATGGTGTCATGGGTGATGTCCACTGTGGGTGCAGTGGTGAGGCTGGCTCGGGATTCACTGGGGGGGGGGGGGGGGGCTCTGAGAGGGTCCTCTGGTATCTAACCCCAGGGCCCGGGGTGGGGCCATGCTGCCACAGGCTCCAGACTCAGCTGTGTGGCTGGGGCAGGGGTTGGGTGTGCATCTGAACACAGAGGCAGCCCCTGCGAGAGACGGAGCGGGCCCTGTCCTGGGAGCAGGCCCTGTCCTCGGAGCAGGCCCTGTCCTCGGAGCGGCCCTGTCCTCGGAGCGGGCCCTGTCCCCGGAGCGGCCCCTGTCCTCGGAGCGGGCCCTGTCCCCGGAGCGGCCCCTGTCCTCGGAGCGGGCCCTGTCCCCGGAGCGGCCCCTGTCCTCGGAGCGGCCCCTGTCCCCGGAGCGGCCCCTGTCCTCGGAGCGGGCCCTGTCCCCGGAGCGGCCCCTGTCCTGGGAGCGGGCCCTGTCCTCGGAGCGGCCCCTGTCCTCGGAGCGGGCCCTGTCCTCGGAGCGGCCCCTGTCCCGGGAGCGGGCCCTGTCCTCGGAGCGGGCCCTGTCCCCGGAGCGGCCCCTGTCCTCGGAGCGGCCCCTGTCCCCGGAGCGGCCCCTGTCCTCGGAGCGGCCCCTGTCCCCGGAGCGGCCCCTGTCCTGGGAGCGGGCCCTGTCCTCGGAGCGGCCCCTGTCCTGGGAGCGGCCCCTGTCCTGGGAGCGGGCCCTGTCCTCGGAGCGGGCCCTGTCCTCGGAGCGGCCCCTGTCCTGGGAGCGGGCCCTGTCCTCGGAGCGGCCCCTGTCCTCGGAGCGGGCCCTGTCCCCGGAGCGGCCCCTGTCCTCGGAGCGGGCCCTGTCCCCGGAGCGGCCCCTGTCCTCGGAGCGGCCCCTGTCCCCGGAGCGGCCCCTGTCCTCGGAGCGGCCCCTGTCCCCGGAGCGGCCCCTGTCCTGGGAGCGGGCCCTGTCCTCGGAGCGGCCCCTGTCCTCGGAGCGGCCCCTGTCCTGGGAGCGGGCCCTGTCCTCGGAGCGGGCCCTGTCCTCGGAGCGGCCCCTGTCCTCGGAGCGGGCCCTGTCCTCGGAGCGGCCCCTGTCCTGGGAGCGGGCCCTGTCCTCGGAGCGGCCCCTGTCCTCGGAGCGGGCCCTGTCCTCGGAGCGGCCCCTGTCCTGGGAGCGGGCCCTGTCCTCGGAGTGGCCCCTGTCCTCGGAGCGGGCCCTGTCCTCCTGTCGCTGTTTGCAGCGGGGCCCCTGCCGCCCCTTGCCATTCAAGGCAGCAGCCGACAGGCAGCACAGAGCTGCCGCACGCGGGAATGTGCTCGCTCCTGCAGCGTGGAGAGCTCCCGGGCTTCCAGCACCTGGGGAAGATTGGGGCTAATGGACTTCAACTTCACTTTATTCTGGGTTTCGCTTTTGTTTTCAGATGGTTCTGTTCCTTGTTGGCAGACAAACCCTTGCTGCACCAAATGTCCTCTCTGGGCTTTGGAACTTCATTAATTAGCGTCTTTTAAACGGTTGGGCAATATTCTTCTCTCTCTTTCCAGAGCCATTTCCCCAGGCCCGAATTTTAATAAAGCTGGCGCTCATGAACATTTGAATGTTAAAGCCCTTGGTTGTAAGAAAGACAGAGGATGCATTTCAAAGAGAGCCAATCAAGGGAGACAGGATGGTGCCTGGCTTCCCGGCCTTTATGGCTCTCCTTCTGCAGATCCAATATTATCTTTAGACATTTTCTTTATTTTTTTTCTGAAGATACAGCACAGAACAACCTAAAAAAGCTGCAGGCTTGATTAGGGGCAGAGACTCTGGGGAGGAGAGGTACTCGGGCGTATTTTTGTGTGGGCTGCAATTTCGTTGAAAACAGAGCCACAATAAACCTGTTATATTTCAGGTGGCAGAGATGAACCCTTTAAGAGCTTTTTAAAACGGAGCACTTAACGAAAACTCTCCGAGATCCCAAATTGTTCACAGAATTTACGCGGCGACGGACGCGTTTGCCAGTGTAGACTGCTGATGGCGAGGTGGTCAGAGCCGATTGCCCACCTGCCTGGCACTAGGCTGTGCGTTTCCCCAGCAACTGGGATGGCAGCGTAGCCACAGCCCCTGGGTGGCTTCAGGTGGTGCCGATGCTATCTGCTGTTGCTAGGGCAACACAAGACCTTGACCTTCAGAGACACACGGGCACGGCGTCCTGCTTGGAGCCTGCTGCGGAGCGGAGGGGTGGGAGGCTGCGTCCAGCTGCTGCCCAGTGGCTTGGTGAGTGTACATCCACAGCCACATAAGTGTGCAGGACCTACCTCCCGAGGGCGCGCCTGCACGTGGTCCCCTTCAGCAGGGCGAGTGTGCGTCTGCGCTCACCAGCAGTCCAAGTTCTCATCGCCCCTGCAATCTACGAGTCGGCATGCGGGTGGGGGCTCCCCTCCCCCCCCACCTCCAGGTGTCATCTCCTCATGGATCCAGAGCCTTGGTGAGAATTGCAGCGGTGACTCAGCAGCAGCCCTAAGGCGTCTCACCGATGGGATGCGCCAAGACACACAGATCTGGGGGGGCGAGGTGGGTCTTGTTTCGTCTTCAGGTGCACACGGTGACCTGCCCCGGGTGGGCGTTGGGCACAGTGGTTCTTTCCACCCAGTGTTTCACTGGAGGGGCTCTGAGAGGGTCCTCTGGTATCTTACACCCAGGGCCCAGTGGGGCGATGCTGCCACAGGCCCCGGACTCAGCTGCATGGCAGGGCAGGGGATCGGTGTGCACCCTCTCTTCTGACGTCTTTCTACTTTATTTCTGGCCGAGCCATGCTTGTCTTCTCTGGGGAGCATTCTGGAAGGGAGGGCAGGCGGCTCTCCTGGCTCTGCTGGCTGGTGATGAGCTCCGTGCCTCCACTCTGGGGCTGGAGGGAGCAGAGCCCGCGGTGCCTCCGAGTCGATGGTGACCCCGTCTCCCTTGTGAAGGGCGGTCCTGGTACCTTTGGAATCCTGTACCTGGGGAGCCAGCGGGAGGGAGTCAGTCCGTGCTGGCCTGGGTGATGAACATTCTTCAGGGGTGGCCTGGCATAGTCCGAAGTCTCCCTTTCCTGCCTGGGACCTCCTGCTTCGTGCACACGTGTGCCGGGGGATGAGCGTGGACCTCACGGCTCCGTGTGCACCCCTCCGAGCCGGGACTGCTTCCACGAAGCTCACTCGGGTCGTTTTCACGATTGCAGCGACTGTAATGTGCGGTGAGGAGAGAGCTCACTGTTCGGGAAGCATCGTCATCCCTGCTGTCACTTGAAGTGGCTCTGTCTCCGCGCGGGCTCAGGAACGGCAAGTGTGGCGCTGTTCCAGACGTGAACGACAAGGCGGTCCTGGGCCCGAGGTCTGTGATGAGGGGAAACCACTTTGTGCTCTGACGCAGGGGAGGCCTTGCGTCTGGGCGCCTGCCCCACGTTGAGACTGTCGCGTGCTCCCGTCCTGCAGCAAAGGGCGCCGATCTCCTCTCTCCCCTTTGGGTGCCGCATTTTGACACAACTGTCAGCCGTCTCTGGGCGTCCCAGGAGTGAGGACATCGGTGTCCCCTGGGGAGTCACGCAGGGCAGATGTGCCTGTTTGTGGTGCTGAGCGGCAGCGTGTTTCCACGGTGGAGGTGGCCTGCCTTCTGCCGGCCACAGCGGAGGGATCTGGAAGGGCCCTGACTGGCGCCTCCGGTGACTTACGGGATGGAGACCGTCCACACGCGAAGAACCTGAGGGAAGCAATCTCAGTTACCTTGGATTCTGCTGTGCGTCCCGGGGTTGATGGGATTAAGCGAATGCTGAGTGGGGCTTGGAGCTGGGGTTTCACATCCAGCCTTCATTTTCCTGGCACTTAGCGTCTCTCCGAAGCTGCTGACTTTCCAAGGTGAATTCAAGGAAGCCTGACACGTGAAAATCACCTTTGCTAAATGGATCAATCACTGGACCGGTGTCCAACCACGGAGGAAGTTTGCGGCGTGGCTCTTCAAATAGCACAGCGTCTCCCTGGCGTTCAGGGCAGAACGCGATCCCCTGCCCTGTTCAGGTGCCGAAGTGAGAGTGGCGCTGTCTCCCGGGGTCGAACCTTGATGTCCACGCCCCGCCGGGAGCACAGCTCTTACGTAAGAGGCACGTGCGTGACGGCCGAGAACGCTGCTAACGACGCAAACCTCAGTGGGAAAACTGTCACGGATTACGACACAGCCGAGAAATCCTGGAGTTCTCCCAAGCTCCTGTCACGGGAGCCGACCTTGCCTTTCTACCGAGGCTGCGTCCAGCCTAAGGCCGGGCCCTGCCAAACGGAGCAGGGCCGGTGCGGTCCTCCAGCCTAAGGCCGGGCCCCGCCAAACGGAGCAGGGCCGGTGCGGTCCTCCAGCCTAAGGCCGGGCCCCACCAAACGGAGCAGGGCCGGTGCGGTCCTCCAGGGGCAGCCCTGCTTTCCTGGGCGGGCACCTGGCTGAGCCCACGGAGATGGCAGGGGGAGGCCTCAGGCTCCTGTGTCTTTCTTTGGCTGCCGGCTCACACAACTTCCCCAAACACCTTGCTGCTGTCTCAAGGGCCCTTGTTGCCTGCTTGGGATGTGACCTTGCTCGCTTGGCCACATCAGCCTAAGGGTGGACTCCGCTCCAGATCAGCCAAGGACATTCTCCCTCTCGGAGGAGGATTAAACGACAGCCTACAAGTCCGTCAAAGGGCTCTGTGTCCTGGCACCGACAGCTCTTGGGGTGTGGGGCTGGGAGTTACTGGATCCTTATGAGAAAACAGAGGGAGCCGGTGAGACGCTCGGAGATCTGCCTCAGAGTGCACGTGGCCAGGAGGGGCCTGCACGGGGCTCAGCAGGCCTCCGCGGAGCCCGGCCCCACTGGCCTGCTCTTCTAGAGCAAGCCCTCAGTTCATCACTTCAGGCTCAACACTGACATACTCTGTGTGTGGTCACCAACTTAAAAAATCACGTGATCAGGGGCCGGCGCTGTGGTGCAGTGGGTTAACGCCCTGGCCTGAAGCATGCCATACGGACACCGGTTGAGACCTGGCTGTTCCACTTCCGATCCAGCTCTTTACTATGGCCTGGGAAAGCAGTAGAAGATGGCCCAAGTCCTTGGGCCCCTGCACCCGCATGGGAGACTTGGAGGAAGCTCCTGGCTCCTGGCTTCAGATCGGCAGCTCTGGACATTGCGGCCAACTGGGGAATGAACCATCGGATGGAAGACCTCCTTCCCTCTCTCTCTCTCTCTGCCTCTCCTCTCTCTGTAACTCTGACTTTCAAATAAATAAATACATCTTTAAAAAAATAAGAGATGTGAGACATAATAACCAATGAAAATACAAAATTAAAAAAAAGGCTTAGGCCTGGGCAACCACAGCCTCCAGGCAAGGACTTAGCTGTGTTTTCCCTGCACTCCTGTCCTCTAGGCAGAACCCGGGCTCCAGGTGCTGAGACGGCAGTGGCGCCGACAGTGGTGAGGGGAGCCGCTCTGCCTCCGGCCCCGGTGTGGAGTGCACACGTGGCTCCACCCACGCTGACACTTCAGCAGCCAGGGCGGGGCTACCGGGGCTCCTGGTCCCGGAAGGTGAGCAGTGCCTGGCTTGCACAATGGAGCTCTTACTCCAGGAGAATGTATTTGAAGAGAAAGGTCGCACTGCTAAAAATAGCTGATAACCTCCGGCAGGAGGAAGTGCCAAGCCGCAGAGGGCTTTAACCAGGGCGGAGACAGGAGTTAACCCACTGAGCTTCACCGAGCCCAGGGGCTGGGGAGAGCCTGCACAGAGCTGGTGGCCGCGGGGACAGAGAGGGCCGTGGGAAGAGGCCCAGCACTGAGGACGGAGAGGGCCGTGGGAAGAGGCCCAGCACTGGGGAGAGGGCCGTGGGGAAGAGGCACAGCACCTGTTCTGACTTTGGGATCAAAGTCAGAGGAAGACGTCAGGCGTCTGTAACCTGGGCAGCCTGAGACTGGGCCCTCGGGCCCGCACGGTCTGGCGGGAATACGGCAGGACCAGGTGGTGTGGGTGGGCAGGGAGGGTCTAGGTCAGCTCTTAGGCATTTTGGAATCTCTGAGTTTTCTGCATATGCACGGAGCGGTGTCTGGGGGCAGCTGGAGCTGCAAATCTGATGCTCAAGAGAAATCAGGGCCCAGGCCTGGGAGCCACCAGCAAGAGGGGTCACTGCCAGTGGTGGGAGTGACCGGGTCTCCGGGCAAGCATCAGAGTCCGCAGAGGGTTCTGCCTGGAAATCAGAGCTGGAGGAGAACCGGAAGGGAAAGGGGCAGCAGCTATGAGAAGAAAAGTCCCACAGCCCGGGAGCACCCACAGGAAGTCCCACAGACCGGGAGCACCCACGGGAAGTCCCACAGACCGGGAGCACCCACAGGAAGTCCCACAGCCCGGGAGCACCCACGGGAAGTCCCACAGACCGGGAGCACCCACAGGAAGTCCCACAGCCCGGGAGCACCCACGGGAAGTCCCACAGACCGGGAGCACCCACGGGAAGTCCCACAGCCCGGGAGCACCCACGGGAAGTCCCACAGCCCAGGAGCACCCACAGGACGTGCCACAGCCCAGGAGCACCCACAGGACGTGCCACAGCCCGGGAGCACCCACGGGAAGTCCCACAGCCCGGGAGCACCCACAGGAAGTCCCACAGCCCGGGAGCACCCACAGGACGTGCCACAGCCCGGGAGCACCCACAGGACGTGCCACAGCCCGGGAGTACCCACAGGACGTGCCACAGCCCGGGAGCACCCACGGGAAGTCCCACAGACCGGGAGCACCCACGGGAAGTCCCACAGCCCGGGAGCACCCACGGGAAGTCCCACAGCCCAGGAGCACCCACAGGATGTGCCACAGCCCGGGAGTACCCACAGGACGTGCCACAGCCCGGGAGTACCCACAGGAAGTCCTACAGCCCGGGAGCACCCACAGGAAGTCCCACAGCCCGGGAGCACCCACAGGACGTGCCACAGCCCGGGAGCACCCACAGGAAGTCCCACAGCCCGGGAGCACCCACAGGAAGTAGGTGCTAAAGTAGGGATCATGGAGAGACCCGGGTTACAGGGCCTCTGATGGTCGGAATGACTGGATGACTGGGCTCCTGGCCCCCGCAGGGCTTGCCGGCGGGTTCACACCTCTCGGTGACAGACAGGACAAAGACCACCTGGGGCAGGAGGGCCTCTCCACAGTGAGCACAGGATCCCTCTGAGGGGCAGGAGGTGGGTTCTGTGGGTTTTGCCCTCAGGAGAGGAACTGAGACCCTGAAGAAAATGTGGAGGGGATGGGCTGCCCTGGCCAGCCCTGGAGTGCGCTCAGGCGCCTCAGAGATGGCTGGTGCCTGCGTCCCAGCACGCTGCAGCCAGCCGAGCCCAGGTCTCAGCGGGAAGGCAACTCTGTAAGCTGGTCCCTCCCCTCACCATGGGCACACTTCAGGAAGTTGGAGAAATTCTAGAACGAAGCCACAGGAAGATGGGAGCTCTGAGCGGAGGGCTCCCGTCATCTGCTATTCAGAGAGGAAGGAGCAGAGCCCGCAAGGACAAGTGACTGCCAGCCAGTGCCCAGGCCCCTCTGAGCGCTCCCCCCGCACTCACTTTGCTCCTCTTTCCAGCTTTGAGAAGGGAGTTTGCTGCACTTGGTGAGACATGGCCGCTCCCCTGATTGCAGGAGTTGGATTCTCCAGGAAATTCCTTACACGTCACGGAAGCCGTCAGGGGGGCAAACCGTGTGCCCCAGGAGTACGCGTACTGCGTCCCGCAGGAGTCACGTGAGCTGCTCAGGAGCACGTGGCTCTGGCACAGCAGAGCTCACAGAAGACACTGGGAAACCCAGTTCCATACCCCGCGGCCGCTGGGCCGATCCTGGCCACTCGCAAACCTCCGTCCATCCGCGGCGGCTGACAACCCGCAGCAACGGCGCGCCTGGCGTGGTAGCAACAGCGCGCCTGGTGTGGTGCGTGGTTCTCGGGAGGCCTCAGGCAGCTTCCCCCCTGCGCGGCTTTCGGCCCCACTGAGCTCCTGAGCTCCCAGCCCTCAGCTGGCTGCCCAGCAGCGACGTGGCGCACACGCGCCCAGGGAAACTAGGACGCGGTGGTCCGAGTGCTGCCACTGCTACCTCACGGAGGCCCTGGGCACAGGGGGACCGGGGGCTGCCGGCACTGCCAGTGTCCTCTCCCATGCCCTGTGCTCCGGCCACTCCCTCCCTGCAGGCAGAACTGGGACCGGTGGATGTGCTGCACCCTGGGACCGGTGGATGTTCTGCACCCTGGGACCAGCGGATGTTCTGCACCCTGGGACCGGTGGATGTTCTGTACCTGTCGTGGGTGGGATGCCCCCGACTGGGCTCTGGGTCCCCTTATTCTTGCAGATCTTTGCTTGACTGCGACTCTCTTCACCTGTGTGTTGCTATCAAGAGGAAATGAAGAACAAGCTGGGACGACACGAGACTGACCCCAGCACCCAGTTACCTCCACATGCCTGCTGAGCTTGTATGCAGAACCTGAGCCCAGGCCAGGGAGTCCAGCGGCCACACCACCTGGAAACCAACAGCCCCCACTATGGGACACAGCAGAGGCCCACCCAGCCCCGCTCTTTGCTTCCCTGTGGTGCTAGGAGGGGCTGAAGATGCTGCGTGCTTGCCAGGATCGCTGTGGGCCTGGGCAGGACTCCTGGCTGAGGGCTGTGGCATCACCATGGCTTGGTGACCAGCCGCCTGGCACCAGACATGGGGCTCCACTGCGTGATGAGCACACGCACTTCCCCAGGTTTCTCGGGCTTGCACGGGGCGAGGTCTTTGGTGGTCAGACACTGCCCCGCGGAGCACCTCCTGTGTCATCTGCAAGTCCAGCGTTGCCAAAGCCCCGTGCCTGAGGTCAATGTCACCCCCCCTCACCACCGGGGAACAGGGCAGGAAAGAAGTTGCCGACGTCGCCAGCGTCAGCCAGCCCGGGCAGCTGGAGCCGGGCATGGACCTGCTGCTGCTGGGTTTCACTCAGTGCGTGACTGACACTGTGTAAAGCAGGTGATGGACGTCACAGACCCACACCTGTGCAGCCTTCGCCACTGCTGGGGCAAGGAAAGCCACCCTCAGCCCCAAAGGAACGCTCCCGCCCCTCTGTGTCTCCCGTCTGTGCGTCTGCACCCCACCCCACGCCCAGGCAGCCACCAATCTGCTTCCTGACTCTGTGAGGTCGGGTCCTGGTCCTAGGAGTTGCTGTGGGGGAAGCTGGCAGTCTGCACCCTGTCCATCCGTCTGTATCTGTGCGTAGCACGGTTCTGGAGCCCACGCTCTTGTCAGCCATGGATCTCTTCTGTGGCCGAGTGAGCGGTGCCATTCGCTCTCGGGACAGGGTTTGCAGACTGGGCGACTGTGGGCAGAGCTGCCATGGACATCAGTATGGAGACGCTGACACGCGTGTTCTTTTCCCTGCATTCCAAGGCAGACCCCCCCACACACACACACCTAGAACCCACAGGAAGCTCTGCTCTTCCCGGAGCAACAGCAGGAGAAAGCGAAACCCTGGGAAGGCAGCGGAGCTGGGGTCTGCAGAGCCGGGTCTGTGGAGTGAGAGGGGCTGGGGTGGAGCCAGGGGCAGGTCCCAGGGCAGAGGGGAGCGGCGCCCGGCTTCCCGTCCAGGGGCTACCCACCTTCCACTCCTCCCGCTCCCCATTGGCGTGGCCCTCGTGGATTCAAATTCAATGACATGTGTGTTTGTTTTTCAGCAGAAAATTAAAAATAAAACTCCACAACAGCAAATCTCCTTTTGATCTGCGCCTTTGCCCCCACTCCAGCCACTCACACAAAGCAGGATCTAAGCTGCTGGCCCTTGTTGGTGAGTTGCCATGGAGACAGCATCCACGTGACCGCCAGCCCTGCCTTGCACTGCAGGAGCCTCCAGACTTAATTATTTATTAATAGGCTTTCACGGGGCTGTCTCCAGAGGTGGGACATCTTGTTCCCAAGGCTGGGGCAGAAGCTGCTAGTCAGTTACTAGAATTAATTAGAACATCTGTAAACGCAGTGGTGGACATGGCTGGCGACGCCGCGGTGGGCTGCCAGGGTCCCCGGAGTCTCTGGTTCCCCTTTCTGCTGTGGCCCCGGGAGCCGCGGCCCTGCGCCTTGCAGGGGCTACTCGTCCAAGATGGATTAGGGAGCAAAAGTTCCAGAAAAATGGGACTGACATTTAAAATACGCACGTGAGGGAGGGAGTAAGTAGGACAAATGCGCGTGTGATGCTTCGGACTTTGCGCAGCTCTCGGCACCGCAGTCGCCCTGACCCGGCTGCACTGAGCGCTTAGAGCAGTGGCCTTGGAGCCACTGGGAGGCGGGGTGGTTCCAGTGCTGACGCGCGTCCATTTGTTCCCCTTTGCGCCAGGCAGGGGAAGCAGAATGGGAAAGCGAGGGGACGCTGACGGCCTTGTCCCCCCACTTCGCGTCCGGCTGTCAGTCAGTTGCAGGACACTGGCTGCCCTTCAATGTCCCGGGATCAGCGCTCACCAAGAACACGTCCACATCAGGACAGGCGAGGGGCAGCCACGGGCTCAGCACACGCACAGGAAACACCGGCAGGTGCAGGGAGGCATAGGAGCGGCCACACCGCTCGTGAACAGGCAGCGCCCCCGCGCCCCCGACGTCCGGGTCTGCGCCCAGTCACCTGCTCTGCTGTGTGTTTGCTCCTGCTCCTGGCTGGGCCGCGGGCAGCAAGCTGGAGTCTGGCCCATAGCGTTGCTTCCAGCGTCCACAGCCATCGCCGTGCGGGCAGCGTTGCGGGCTCCGTGGCTGAGCCCAGGCTGGGCCGGTGCAGGCTCAGCGGCTCCTCTCGGCCTGGGAGACACAGAACAGGCACGGGGCAGCGAGCTGTGCTGGTTGATTTTATGTCAGGGGTGTGGCCGATGTCAGCTCCAATCAAGGCGGGTGAGCACTCAGACTCTCATCCACGAGGAACCGAGGCTCCGAGTGTTAATTAACGGGTCCAGGCTCCTAGGTCTGGCCAGAAAAGCCTGGGGGGGGGGGGTGCGTCTGACCCCAGCGTCAGCGCTGCCTGATAGGACGCAGGCCGGCCTGAGCCCCCCAGCTTTGCAGGTGACAGAATTAGACTCGAAACTGTGAGATGAGGCTCACTCCCGATCAAACGATCTTAAGGAACCAGCATTCGTGTGATCAAGAACCTTACCCACAATTCATGGCCAACACCAGACTTTACAGGAGCCTTTAAAATCGGCTGGCTGCAGTCAGCAGTAGGCAGGGGTCTGTGCGCGCCGCAGTGGTCTGGGCTCTGAGGGACGCGGGGGCGGCGTCAGAGTTCTAAGAAACAGTGGGGAGGAAGAAGAGTTCAGAATCGACTTCTGGGTAGAACCAAATGGAAGAGCCAACAGTTGGAATGCAGAACACAGCAGAATTAATTAATTCCTTCCATTACTTACGGAGTGTCTGGATTAGGTAAAGCGGTGGAGAGGGCAAGGGGGTTCGTGGCCCCCAGGAGCTGGGGTTCGGGGGGATGAGCGATGCTGGGTTTGCGTTTTCTTTCTTGGGCAGTGAAGATGCTCCGGACTTTGGCCATGACGGCGGCTGCACGACGCCGAGAATACACTGAAGCCGCTGAAAGCTCCGCTTGAGTCGGTGACGTTCCTGTGTGCGAACTGTGCCTCAGGGAAGATGTTTTCAAGAGCACCAGCGCATGTGTGTGTGCGTGAGAGTGTGTGTGTGTGTGTGTGAATGCGTGCAGCAGTGTGCAATCGAGCAAGAGCATCTCACTGAAAACCAGAGCTCGTACACGCAGACAGCAAGGTGCAGGCGTCTGCGCTGTCTCACCGAAGACTTCTGCACAGCTCTTTGTGCCTGGCTATGTCTTCTGAGAAGGGGGCGGGGGGCGGCCCGGGAGGCACACTGTGCGGACAGCAGGACCGACGTGACGCCATCAGCCACCTGCTCTCCTGCCCCCCTCCGACGGCCGTGCGCGTGTCAGGGTTTCAGTGCGGTGTTCTGGGACGTGACAAACACTGCTGACCGCTCTGGTCCTGCTGGAGCTCATCCTGGGAGGCAGCAGGTGGAGGCTCCAGGACCTGGGTCCCGGCCACCCACGTGGGAGGCCCTGGCTTGGACCTGGACCGTCCCAGTTTTGGGGGGACTTGGGGGATGCACCAGTGCGTGGCAGCTCTCTGCCTGTGTGTCTCTCTGCCTCTTGATGAATGAATTAACGTAATAAGTCAAACCATCCACGTGAAAAGATGTCTCCAAGCTAATGATTTGTGTGCACTTCCTTAGCAAGGTAAACTCTGCATCAGCGGCCCCACTCCCTGGCCAGCAGTGGGCATGGCGTTTTCTCCCTGGAGTGCGGGCAGGGAGTCAGCACACGCCCCCCGTGGTGAGGTGGCCACGGGCAGTGGACGGAAGTGCAGCCCAAGCTGGGGGAGTCCGGAGCGGCAGCACAGTTGTTCTTGTTTGATGAGGATGAGACCAATCACCCAGGAACCAAGAAGGAGGCACAGAATGCGCCTGTGCAAATGAGTGCAATTAAAAGGTCTTCAAGCTTAGAGCATCTGCACCCACGTGGAAGCCTCCAAGGCCACAAAGACGGCAACTGAAAGATCTATGAACACAGAAGACATTGTTTATAACAGGAAAAAGAAAAATCTGCAAAAATCACACAAAGCAAATAATGAAAACACTTCTGAAGGCACAGCAGTGGTGTTGATCCAATAGAATCTGTGAATATTCTTCGAAGGGACAACCAGCTTACTAAATATATCTCAGAGTAAGTTAATAAGTAACTGCAATGTGGCCAGAGCAATACAAAGCAAGAGAGGCAAGCGACAAAGTGCATTTTCAAGAATAAAAAAGCAAAAATAGCTAAAGCTTCTCTAAGAAAAAACAGTGCGAACACAGATAGAAATGACCTCCCTCGCACGTGAAGATTTGCCCCCCAGTAGCGTAGGACTGCGGACCGCGAGGGATCGATGAGCTGCTCGGGGCTGGTGACGGAACGGCTGCTCAGGGGCAGATGAGGTTGGCCTGCTCCTCGTGCTGGGTGCCAGAAACGCATGCAGAATGTGGAAGAAAAAGTTAAAGATACTGGAAGAAAATACGGGCTAATTACTTTACAGTCTGGAAATGTGGATGATTTTCCTGTGATTCACAAATCCACGTTCAGTAGGGGGATGTTGGATATATTTGTGTATTAATATAATGTGTTTTATTACCATATTACTATGCATCATGATATACAATGCAATCTACAGGATACAAGAGTGAGGGTGATATGTAAGATATCTAAAACTTAAAAAAGGAATTGTGCATTATTAAAAGCAAAATGAGGGGCCAGTGCTGTGGCGTAGTGGTTAAAGTTGTTGTCTGCAGTGTTGGCATCCCATATATGCATGCTGGTTCGAGTCCCGGCTGCCCCACTTCCGATCCAGCTCTCTGTTATGGCCTGGGAAAGCAGTAGGAGATGGCCCAAGTGCTTGGGCCCCTGCACCCACATGGGAAAACCCAGAGGAAGCTCCTGGCTCCTGGCTTCGGATTCGCACAGCTCCAGCTGTTGTGGCCAATTGGGGAGTGAACCAGTGGATGGAAGACCTTTCTCTCTCTCTCTCTCTTTCTCTCTGTAACTCTTTCAAATAAATCACTAAATCTTAAAAGAATAAAGCAAAATGAACCAATGCATCCTTGAGCTGTTGAAAGGTTATACAGATCGAAGCTATTTCAGATGACTTTAAAATGCAGTAGCAGTGCATGGCCTTAATAGGTTGTGTGCTACAGACAGAAGGAAACATACAACACCCAGGCCTCTCATCGGTCGTGAGTCAGTCGGGTGCGCACAGTGAACGATCACGTCAGTAAACATTTCCAGCACCGTGGCAGAGATCAGATCTGAAACCACGCCGGATGAGCCAAGCCGGGCAGCCTTGCTTAGCCAGGAGCTCAGCCACAGAGCGACCCAGGGACCCCTGAAGCTAGCTGATTCCTGCCTGGGCTGGAACACACGGCACGTGTGGCTGGTGTGAGTTACAACCCCGACAGAGTCAGCCCGACAGCGGCAGCGAAGATGTAGATGAGCCCTGTGAGGAGGGGCAGCTGGAGCCCCCGCGGCATCTGGCGGCTGCCAGTTCCCAGTAGCCCCGGTCCTCACGGAGCTCCCCGGTGGACTTTGCAGAGGGAATCAGCTCCTTCTGTGAGAACTGGCAGGCAAGAGCCTCCGTGGCAGGGCGCGCCATCTCCAGACGTCGCGGTGGAGTCCCTGCACTCCCAGGGAGCAGCGGGACCCAGAGCCGAAGCTCTGCACCGGGCGGCATTGGTGCATCCTAGCAGTAATCCGTGGAACAAAGAAGCGAAGTCGACACCCAGGGCTGGCTACGCCCGAGTGGTAATGACAGTGTTCGGATCCTCAACAAGATGCGAGGCAGTCCAGGAGGGAGCTCGGTGGAGCTGGCTAACCGTTTGGAGAGCTCTCTTGCATTCGTGCACTGCTCCGCCATTGGAGATAAATTAGACTGCGGGAGCTGGGGAATCAGAGCGGGCAGGAAGGAGGGGTGGGCACAGGGAGGGGAGGAGAGGATGGACGGGCCCCAGGGTGGGGGTGTGAGGAGGGGAGCTGCCTGGGGCCAGCCCGGGGAGGCTTTCCAGGCAAAACCAGCAAACGCTAGGAGGTGAGGCGGTGACACGCGGGGCCTGCAGGCGGCGTGCCGGATGCAAATCCCGCGTGGCTGCAGCCGCCGCTGGCCCGTCTGTGCCTCTGTGTCCAAGCTGAAAGTCAGCCTAACCGCTGCCCACATTCCAGACTCGGGTTACCCAGAAAGTAAGGTGGCGTACGATTCAGTGCAATCCGGAACACACGAAACACAGCGCCATTTAAGATGTTGCATGGTGAGGACATGAAAATAATGAAGACATAAATGGTCAACAACGCGTGCGTTAGGAACACTTACACCACAGATGAGAACCCAACACAGTTATAAGTGCTTAGAGCAAATGTGCTTATGCGCCAGATAAAGGACTTGGATAAATTATAAACTAAATATCAGTGACAACAGTTGGAAATGTTCAACTGTTTGCGGACTGAAGCGGCATAAATGGAAATGAGATGCGCATCTGCCTATTTGAAGGGAACCCTGAAGACCACAGGTCCGGCCAGCGACCCCGCTACAGCGGCCACGGCCTGGCACTGTCGGGCACTTGCGTCACTCGTTCCCCGTGGGGTGATCGGGGGGTGTGCGTCAAGACCAAAACAGCCCCGTCTTCTGTGCTTCGTTTACGCTAAGGAAGCCTCGGAAAATTAAATCACAAGAAAATATTCGTCTGACTTGGAGCCGAGCGCGGTGTCCGGCGGGACCAAAGACGTCTGACTTGGAGCCGAGCGCGGTGTCCGGCGGGTCCAGACGGATGACTGGCCCGACGCACTTTGACGGGACCATGACGACCACGCGTGTAAACATTGTCCGTGTCTACGCGGCATCACCGTTTCACAAAGCACTGCCGTCTGCACAGTCCGCTTTTGTATGAAACGAGTCTCTCTACACAGTGACGTTGGGGTTGTTTCTTCCACATTTGTGTATTTTCCAGATTTCTCCTTGATCTATATTTATTTGGTAATTTGAGAAATGCTTGTTAGTAGGAGAGCTTGTCAAGGCTCGAAAGACGAGCTGCACCTGCCCCGAGTGGCCGCGAGCCGGCCAGGATGGTTTCTCACAGACAGGAGGACAGGGATCGTGGCCATGACCCCTGCAGGCTCTCGGGGAACAAGACAGCACAAAGAATGGCCAGGCTGGTGGACACCGTGGAGTCTTGTGGCCGCACGGTGCCTCATGTGAGACTTCCTAAGCTGAACTGAACAGGGATGGACTTTGCGGCAGGTTTCCCTGGGGCCAGCTCTCCTGGGCACGACGGCCTGTGCCAGCCTCACACCGCCACCCACGCCCAGCACCTGCCCGACCCACGCCCATGACAGCACAAGGTGAGTTGTTTTCAATGAAATGGGGGTGAGGGATCCGCTGGTCCCATTTCTTTCTCTTTCTTTTCATTTTTAAGATTTATTTAGGGGTCGGCACTGTGGCATCGTGGGTAAAGATGCTGCCTGGGATGCCAGCATCCCATATGGGATGAAGATCTCTCTCTTTATCTGTGTGTGTGTATGTGTGTATATGTGTGTGCATGTATGTGTGTGTGTATGTGTGGTCTGCCTGTGACCCTGGGGAGGGGATGAGTCAGGACACAGAATGTACCGGAGCTCTCAAGTTAAATGAAGCCGGAATGAAGATCAACTGCAGCTCATCAGAGAAAGGAAAAAAACGACCAGAGACACACGGGATTCACAGAAAGACGGGAAGAGTGAGATTCCTATACGGATCTGCACGCGGTAAATGCTTCCATTGGAATTAAGCAATTGATAAGGCTAAAAATTGCAACAAAACTTGCATTTATTTCAACTCTTTTTCAAAGTTAAGCTGAATGAAAAGAGATACTAGGCAAATAAGGACAAAATCAACAGCAGAAGTGCAAATACAGTTGTAGTCAAGGTAGAGTTCATGGTCACAAACAGCAAACCGAGGGACGTAACGTACTGGCCGCAGCTACGATTGATATAGAAACCCCACCACCAGATCCACGTGAGCTGAATAACGTGGCAGCTGAACACAAAAATCAGGGCTATGCCGGGAGCGTCCCCCACGTGAGGGTTGGGAGCACCTCCCACGTGAGGGTTTCACTCTGCTCACCCTGGAATTACATCTGGTCGGAAAAAACAAGGGTATGAAGGACTTAATAATGAAATTAATAATTGTTTTCAATAATAAAATCCAATGTTTGCCTAAAAGAAATAATATACATTTTTAAATCAAAGAATAATTAGGTAAATTGGTCTGGACCTTATTGCAAATAAGATGTAGAGGTCACACCATTTGATTAAATGTAAATTAAGTGCTGCATCACAAAGATTATCAGAATAATAACTTCCACTTGGAAACTGAGAAACAAACTAGTAGATATTCCTGAACTCAGACAATAAATCAAGCCTGACAATAGAAACTACCAAGAAAGCACTGAAAATAATATTTAATAAAAACATAAAACAGCATAATGTATAATTCACAACTGGGTGAATTTATAAACCTATTGACAACCAAAGTAGAAGTTATTACTCA
The DNA here is from genome assembly GCF_033115175.1 of Lepus europaeus. Lineage (NCBI taxonomy): Eukaryota > Metazoa > Chordata > Mammalia > Lagomorpha > Leporidae > Lepus > Lepus europaeus. The sequence goes on from NC_084837.1 coordinate 805,058, forward strand.
CTTCATGATTTTAGCAAAATAACATCATCAAAACAAAAATCAAAATGGAAGTGACACAGATGAAATAAAAAAGCATAAATTAATAAAACTTAATACTAAAAATAGTAAAAAGTACAGAAATTTAAAAAAAAAAAACTTGCTTAGAAAGATTCTAAATGCCTCATGAGCCTGATGAGAGACCCACGGAGAGAGGGAGAAGGGAGGAGCAGGAGCTGGTGGAAGGAGGAAGGAGGGAGGGCGTGGAGCGTGGAGTGGGGTTAGGGAAGCCGTCCTGCCCGGACTCGGCCAAGCGGGGATCCCCAGGGTGAAGAGCCCTCCCCCGGGCTGTGAAGCCTCAGATAAAATGCGTGATCACTGTCAACATACAGTTCATCCACGGGCTCCCTGGCTGGTGTCCTGGCCCCACCTGCACAGCTGGCGTCCCAGCTCTGAGGGCCGCTCAAGCCCCAGCTGGGCCACTTGCAGCCCAGCTCTCTATGGACATGTCTGGGGGAAGCAACAGACGACGCACAAGTGTTTGTGTCCCTGCCACTCCCGTGGGGGACCCAGATAGAGCTTCTGACGCCTGGTTTCGGCGTGACCCAGCCCTGGCTGTGGCGACCATTTCAGGAGTGAACAAGCAGGTGCAAGAATCTCTCTCTTTCCTTCCCTCTCTTTCTGTCATTCTGCCCTATCAATCAATAAATAAAACTTATCCAACAAAAAGTGTAACATAAACAGATGTATTGCTATACAAAAAAAATTGGAAAAACAATTAAATAGCTGACTCTGAAAAGAATACAAATGGGCTCACAGCTAAACTCGATCTCTAAGGAAAAGAAAATGTCAATATTATAAAGCCAGGGCTGGCACTGTGGCGTAGGGGGTAAAGCCGCCGCCTGCAGTGCTGGCATCCCCAGTGGGCACCAGTTCATGTCCCAGCTGCTCCACTTCCCATCCAGCTCTCTGCTGTGGCCTGGGAAAGCAGTAGAAGATGGCCCAAGGCCTTAGGCCCCTGCACCCACGTGGGAGACCTAGAAGAAGCTCCTGGCTCCTGGCTTCGGATCGTCTCAGCTCCAGCCGTTGTGGCCAACTGGGGAGTGAACCAATAGATGGAAGACCTCTCTCTCTCTCTCTCTCTCTGTCTCTCTGCCTCTCCTCTCCCTGTGTAACTCTAGCTTTCAAGTAAATAAATATTTAAAAAAAATTCTGAAGCCATTAGTCACCACCAAAGATACTGAAGAATTCTCTAAATCAACTTTAAAGGGCTTAACTTTAATTACAAAATTCAAATAAAAATATTTTTAAAAGGATGTGAATTTGGCAATTAAGAGGAAGGGAATTAATGATACGGAATGCATGACCTCAGAGAGAGGATGTCACAAGAGAAAGGCATAGAGCCATGTGCTGTGTGCCTCCCTCCCAAATGTTCCTAAGGAGAGGGGAGATGGGTTAGCGTTTGCCTGGGACTGGGGTGGGAACAGGAGCTGGCTGCCCAGGTGGTGGAAAGCTTTCCAAACCGGATTTCCATGACTGCTGTCACCTCACTGACAGCGCTGAGCTCAGCACTTCGCATGAGTGGATTCTAGTGTGGGAGCTGGGTCTCACCCAAGCTCTTCCTGGAGTAAATGTACATTCCCATAAAGCAAAGCAAAGGGCTGGTGCTGTGGCGTAGCAGATAAAGCCGCACCTGCAGTGCCAGCATCCCATTTGGGCACTGGTTCGAGTCCCGGCTGCTCCACTTCCTATCCAGCTCTCTGTTACGGCCTGGGAGAGCAGTGGAAGATGTCCCAAGCCTTTGGGCCTCTGCACCCATGTGGGAGACCTGGAGAAGGTTCCTGGCTCCTGGCTTCGGATCAGCACAGCTCTGGCCGTGTGGCCATCTGGGAGTGAACCATTGGATGGAAGACCTCTCTCTCTCTCTCTCTGGCTCTGCCTCTCTCTCTGTGTAACCTTGACTTTCATGTAAAATAATTATTTACATAAAAAAAAGCAAAGCGAGACTGTATTTATGAACACATAGGCAAGGAGTCTAAGTAAGCATCGACTAATGGGTTTCCTGAAGGCATTGTCCGGGCCCCTCGAGGGAGCAGGGTCTATCCAGAGAGTAAAGGCAAAGACACACACAGACACACACAGGCACATACACACACAGACACACGGGCACACACACAGACACATACAGGCACACACAGACACACATAGGCATACACACACAGACACACATGGGCACACACACAGACACACTCAGGCACATACACACACAGACACACACGGGCACACACAGACGAGCAGGATCTATCCAGAGAGTAAAGGCAAAGACACACACAGACACACACAGGCACATACACACACAGACACACGGGCACACACACAGACACACTCAGGCACATACACACACAGACACACAGGCACACACACAGACACACATGGGCACACAGACACACACAGGCATACACACAGAGAGACACACTCAGGCACACACACACACACGGGCATACACACACAGACACACACAGACACACATGGGCACACACACAGACACACACGGGCACACACAGACGAGCAGGATCTATCCAGAGAGTAAAGGCTGTTAGTCCCTCCTAGACACCTGGGCTAAATTCACCAGCGGTCAGTAGCAAATACTATGTCTGGCCACAGGTCACCAAGGCCATTTCAACCGAAATCAAGAAATGGACAGAGTTGCCCGTTCTCGGTCAACATTTCTTGGCAATTCTAGAAATCTGGTGGGAAAAGAAATGGAAACAGCGGTGTGCACTTGAGAACAAAGCGATCGCCCTGTCTCCGTCAGAGCCCCTGGAAACCCAAGAGCCTGCAGGTAAGGCGGGAATGAGACCCCTGCGAGGCAGCTCTGCCGTGGCTCTGGTGGTTCTGAAAGCCGGGAGCGAGGACTTTGAGTATTGTCATCATGAGGAACGATGAATGTTTGAGGACTTCGGACTTTCAGTTCCCGGGAAGTCGGCTTGCGTAGACCTTGGCTGTGCCGCGTGTTTGGGGATCCGTGCACGTTACGAAAACGTATACGTGGATTTCAGTGTTTTGTACCAAACAACCTTCCCTTTCACTTACGTTTCCGTGAGCTTCTCGAGGCCCCGTGGACTGTCTCTGGCTTGAACGTTGCACAGCGGATGCATGCCCCCCATAGCGCCCAGAGTCATTGGCAGTTCATTAAAGATAACATAAAAACAAATTTAAAAAACAAAATTTTCTTTCGACTGATTACAGGGTTTGGTAAGTCGGTTGGATATTTGATAAAAGTATAAAAGCAAAGACTTTTCTTATATAGCTAAAATTGGATTCTCAATGGCAAGAATAAAACCTTGGGAACCACAGGACAGCAAAGCAATAGAAGCCAGCATGAACACCATTTCTGCCACGGCGCATTGAAGGACGTGGATCGAGATCCGCACAAACGGGAAGGCGGGGGTTGGTACAGTTCATGAGGTGGCCCATTGCTCTGAAGTCAGCGTGTGACTTCGTACAACGCCAGCTCGAATCCCAGTGCGTCTTTTCCTTTGAGATTGAATAAAGTCGGCCTGAGAGTTATGTCACAGAGAGGACGCCGGGCTGTTGTCTGCACGAACCTGCACGGCAGAGTGGGGAGAACTGGAGTCCGAGGCGGAGCGTCAGGGCGGGAGCTGGCACGCCTCGTTCGGGGGAGAGAATTCTGGAGTCCGCACGTCGATTTTCCATAGCGTGTTTTTACAAACTTCTTGAAGACGCTTCATACATTCAATTTATTTAAACCAAAACAATTATATCATCTAAAAACATGCTCAAGAGTGGTCTTATTCTGTGCGTCACCCCCGAAATGCCCACAAGGGCCCGGGCCAGAGCCAGGAGCTCACCCGGGTCTCCCCGTGGGTGAGAGGACCCCGATTCCTCAGCCGTTCCCGTTGCCTGCCAGGGTCTGCATGAGCAGGAGCCGGAGCCAGAGTCACCCTCGGCTGCCCCGGCGTGGAGCAGCCCTGACAGCTCAGCTAAGTGCCCGCCCCAACACCGTCACCTTGTCCTTCCGTTCTCCAGGAGCTTCGGGAGTGTCCCTGCTATGGGCGGCAACCAAACGTGAGCATTAGAGAAACCGATTAGAAAGCCAGAGCTCTCTCCGAGGGACAGTAATCTCATGCGGTGGCTGTAATGTCTGAACCTGAAGGAGACTTTAATTATAAATGGTCCCGGTGTAGCTGCTGCTCCCTCCACAGTAAAATACAGTATCTGTGTCTTCCTCAGAGCACCAAATGATGCTGGGTAGGTTAAAGGGTTAAGTGGAAAAATACTGTATCGACAAAAGCTCAGCTAAAGGAATATTTAGTATACTTCATGCATTATTTAGGTTAATGGAAAGTAAAAACACATGTACATGAGCCATAGAGAATTTCACGACTTTTGTGTGTGAAAAGATTCGTTAATAAAGAGAATAGACAGCGAGGATGGATCTGAGACAACATCTGCACGGACTTGGTGGGACTCAAGGTCGAACTGCAGTAGAGCGCCCGCCCAACGCCCCAGCAGCAGGTGAGCAGAGACCGGAGAAGCGGTGCCCAGAGAGGCAAGGCCAGGCGGCTGCTCCGGCCTGGGAGCCCACAGAGAGCAGTGAGGGCTCCCCGCGCCCCTGGGGACCAGGCACCGAGCGGGGCAGCGGTCCCCAGCCAACGGGGATACAGGGCCCAGGGTGCTGGCGGACACGTGCTTTGCCGTCATTTAGTCGGATAGCCATCTGGCACCATCTATTCAATTAAAAGCGTCCTGTGACCCAGGCGTCCCACCGTGGGAACCTGCCCCCGGGACACAGATGCATCGGTGGGGAAAGAGGGTGATCCTTACAGTCCGCTGGCTACCGTGCCCCACCCGGGGCCCCGTGGATTCCGTCGGTGGTGACGGAACGGTGGGATGTACCACGCAGCTGGGTGCCTTGCCACTTGATTGGAGACATTCCCATCACGTGTGCTGTAGGGAAAGACCTGGTGCACAGCAGGGCTGTGTGGCACCATCTCCCTCCTTAAATTTGACAAGAAAAAGCTTCAAAAAGTTCCTGAAAGATGGCGTGGCGACGTGGAGCACATTCCCCGTGCAGGTTTGGAGACCTGTGGAGTTTCGGGAAGTTCTCGGATACCCGGATCTAAGCTCAGTGTAGTCTGATGCCAAGTGTTTGAATGCGTGAATACTTCTTCAACATGTGATTTTTAAATTTTTTAAAAAAATTTTTATTTATTTGACAGGTAGAGTTATATACAATGAGAGAGAGACAGACTGCCTTCCGCTGGTTCACCCTCCAAATGGCCGCCATGGCTGGCGCTGTGCCAATCCGAAGCCAGGAGCCAGATGCTTCTTCTTGGTCTCCCATGGGGTGCAGGGCCCAAGCACTTGGGCCATCCTCCACTGCCTTCCCGGGCCACAGCAGAGGCTGGACTGGAAGAGGAGCAGCCGGGACTAGAACCCGGCTCCCATATGGGATGCTGGCACCACAGGCAGAGGATTAGCCAAGTGAGCCACGGCGCCGGCCCCCATCATGTGATTTTTACAAATCCTCTGTGGCCGCCATCAGTCTGTCACCTACCTATCATCTGTGTATTGATCTGTAAAATAATCGGTGAAACATGGGAGATGATCCAAACGAGGCTGCTGGGATGGTCCCTGGGGGCACCGGGCGGGGTGGTGCACTCTGCTGGGATGGACCCCGGGGGCACCAGGTGTGGGGGGGATGTACTCTGCTGGGATGGACCCCAGGGGCACCAGGTGTTGGGGGGATGTACTCTGCTGGGATGGACCCCAGGGGCACCAGGTGTGGGGGGGATGTACTCTGCTGGGATGGACCCCAGGGGCACCAGGTGTGGGGGGGATGTACTCTGCTGGGATGGACCCCAGGGGCACCAGGTGTGGGGGGGTGTACTCTGCTGGGATGGACCCCGGGGGCACCAGGCGGGGCGGTGCACTCTGCTGGGATGGACCCCGGGGGCACCAGGCGGGGCGGTGGACCCGCGGGACCTGCATTCCCAGCACATGTGGGTCGACGTCAGTGGACCCCCAGCCTCTGAGAGGTCCCAAACGACCCCTTGTCCTGGAATCCGCAGCTCCCACATCCCTGCCTTGAGTGTGGGCAGTGCCCGTGACCCACTTCTCACCGCACAGGACGTCACGGCCACGATGGCCCTGATGTCACCACTCCCAAGCTGCGGGGTCCGCCCTGCTCCCCCAGGCTGCTGTGACCTGGTCCCCACTGCGAGGCCCGGGGGCAGCTTGCTGCGGACTCACGGAAGGAGGGGGATGCCGCGGCCATGGCAGGGCTGGGGAAGGAACAAGGCTCAGCCGGCTGGCAGATTCACAGAGAACCCGCGGTGCCCGGAGCCCATGCACCTGCGGTGCCTCCACCTGCAGCCAGGGTGCCCGAGGCGGCCTGTAACCCCTAAGTAAGAACTGGGCACAGCTCCCAGCTGGTGAAAACCGGCAGTGCCGAGCGGCAGCCACAGTCTGTGGAAGCCTCACGGACACCTCGGGGGGCCTCACTGACCCCCCCGAGGGGAGCCAGGGGGGCTGTGAGCACCTCTGCTCTGTGCAGCGGCGTGCACAGCACAGGCCTGTCCCAGGGCAAGCCGCCGGCCCCCAGCCCCTCAGTGCTGAGACCCAGGGCACTCGTGCCGCCTGGCCGTGGCTGCCCCGCAGGCTTTGGCCTGGAACCCGCTCTGAACGCAGCAGGCCAGCTCTAGGGTGGCTGTCCTGGCCCTGTGCCTCACATCTGGAAGAACAGGGGCTCCTGTGACTGCAAGCTGAGGGCGGAGGAAGGGAACGTGGGAGAGAGCGGGGAGACCTGGGGGGGAGTCTCGGGGTACAGAGAGAGGCCTGCGGCGGAAACGTTCCAAAGCGAACCTGTGCGTGACGAACGCGTTCCACAGACAGAAAAATGAAGCCGTCGATGATCGACCAGCTTGCAAAACGCTGAGCCAAAGCTCTGCATACATGCCTTTTAAAAAAGATTTATTTAATTACTTGAAAGTCAGAGTTACACAGAGAGAGAAGGAGAGGCAGAGAGAGAGAGAGAGAGAGAGAGAGAGAGACAGACAGAGAGAGAGAGGCCTTCATCCCCTGGTTCACTCCCCAATTGGCCACCATGGCCGGAGCTGCGCAGATCCGAAGTCAGGAGCCAGGAGCTTCTTCCGGGTCTCCCATGTGGGTGCAGGGGCCCAAGGACTTGGGCCGTTTTCTACTGGATTGGAAGTGGAGCATCCAGGACTCGAACTGGGGCCCACACGGGACGCCAGCACTGCAGGTGGCGGCTTTACGTCCTACGCCACAGCGCCGCTTTACTTTTCCCTCAGGCCCACGGTTTCCTCATGCACCCTGGATTTTTTTTTTTATGTGAACTCAGCTCTAGTTTTGTTGTTTTCCGTGGCAGTCTCACACGTCTGGGATGGAGGTTGTGCAACACAGAAAGCAGCTTGTGGACTTCCACGTCCTGGGCTAATTGCTGTGTGGCTTCACCTGTTTGGGGTTTACAGCCCATGGGAAAAGTGTGAGTTTCTACTGCAAAACGACGTAGCACGTAGTCTTGTAGGTCGTTCCTATTAGGCACACAGCTTCTGCACATGCTAATTTTCTTTATTTCTTATCTAGGTCACTTACTGAGTAATTTTTAAATGTCTTTTTTCCCCTTAGTTCTGTTTCAAGTGTGGGCTAGCCTGTTACGAAGGCCAGATGTAGGTACTTGGTGATTCTAGGCCCTGTAAGTCTATGGTTTCTTCCCTGGACACAGGGTGGGCGGGGGGGGGGGGGGTCCCTTCCCTGAATGCCGGTGCAGTGACCTTTTGGACTGCCCATTATATATTTATCATCTACCTACCTATCATCTATACATTAACTATCTATCCATCTTCTGGGTATACATCCATACATCCACCCATCCATCTATCCACCCAATAAGTGAATAAATTGTTTATTGTTTAAAGTAGGAAGAATAATCCCTTCTTAGCCAGCCGTATTAAATAGATTTATATCCCCAGTGTCTTAAATCATGCCACTTCTCAATATTAATCTTCCACTTTGTAATCCATAAAATAATTGATATGATGGAAACAGTAATTACGGCTTGTTCAGAAAACCTCAGAGGACTGGAATTGGGAAGCAGATGATGGAACCGAAAGAAGCAGTTAAAGAACGGATGGGAGGGCAGGTTACGTTACCTCCCACAACAGGTGCAACCTGCGCAAGCGCTTCCGTGAGCCGGGGCTGAGCTCGGCTGAGACGAGCTCGGGATCTCAGTGGGCAGCAGATGTGCAGCGCGGGCTTGTGACGTCCCCAGGATTCCTGGAGCCGGATTCTGCCTGGGCAGTGAGGGAGCAGCTGTTCGCAGGTGCATCGCGGCTGATGTCCGTGAGGAGGCAGTCCAGTGGGAGCAGAACAGGACCACGCAGGCCGGGGAATACCTCTCCAAACGATGTTTAAGACCACATTGGAGCATGAGAGGGAGACGGCGATTTGGGCTCTGGTCATGTTGAGCTTGATGAAGACCTTTCGAGTGGGGATGCCCAGCGTTGGCCAAATAAACATGTCTGCAGCTTGAGAAGCAACTCTGGGGCGGGCAGGTGGGTTTCCTACTCTGTTTGGATAGTAATGTATCCACCGATAATGTTTAATTCTAATTTATTTAATAACTCGCGAGCAGTGTTTCTGCACTCAAGAAAGGGCTGAGCACCTGGAAACCCAAGTTCTCTCCCAGCCACACCTGCTGCCGCCCACTTCCGGAGATGAGCCTCTCGTCGCGTGGCCACTGATAAATACCACGGGCACAGTCAACACCTCGGCGAGCGCCCGCGTCACATGGCCGAGCTGTGCCGTGCTTGGCTCATTCTCATCAGGGCGCGGGAGCCCCCTTGTCTTCACCAGCGGTCGGATTTCCTGTTGTGCGGCTCGGCCAGTCCCCTGGCTCCAGGTACTTACACTATTCTCGTCTGAAATAATGCAACAAACAAATCTACAATATCATCTTTCCAAATTAGAAGAATCCAGCCCAAACGGACGACGTCACTGGACGAAGCCACTGGGATTGGGGACCTGCCCCAGTCCCCGGTGGCATCCAGCCTCCTCCCTGCTTGCTCGCAACGCTGTTGCCTCTGTTTCCTGCTGTGCGAGCCTTCCTTGCTTCCCGGGTTTTGAGCTGATAGATTCTTCCTGGCGTGCTGTGCTGGTGAGGAGTAAGACAGCAACAGGAAAAGGACGAAGGATGGCAAGGGATGTGTGCTGTGTGTGCTGTGTGTGTTGTGTGTGTTGTGTTGTGTATTACATGTGCTGCACTGCGTGTGCTGTGTCATGTGTGTAGTGCCGTGTTGTGTTGTTCTGTGTCGTGTTATGTATTACATGTGCTGTGTTGTGTGTCTTGTGTCATGTGCAGTGTTGTGTTGTGTTATCCTGTGTTGTGTGTTGTGCAGTGCTGAGTGCATTGTGTTGTGTGTTGTGTGTACTATGCTGTGTGTTGTGTGTGTTATTCTGTGTTGCATGTGCTGTTGTGTGTCTTGTGTCATGTGTGTAGTGCTGTGTTGTGTTGATCTATGTTGTGTGTGTTGTGCAGTGCTGTGTATTGTGTTGCGTGTTGTGTGTACTGTGCTGTGTGTGTTATTCTGTGTTGTGTTAATCTATGTTGTGTGTGTTGTGCAGTGGTATGTGTATTTTGTTGTGTGCTGTGTTGTGTGTGTTGCGTGTGCTGTGTCCTGTGCGCTGGGTTTTTCAGGGCGGGAGAAGTCAGGGCTCTAGATGGTTGAGAAGCTGAAGACAGAGGAGAGAGGACAGCAAAACCCGCTGGCTGCTGGGGCGCGCGGGACTGTGACTCCAAGTGACCTCAGCAGCTGCAGTGTCCGATGTCCCCGTGTCCCGTGTCCTGTGTCCCCGTTTCCCCATGCCCCGTGTCCCCATGTCCTATGTCCCCGTGTCCCGTGTCCCATGTCCCCGTGTCCCATGTCCCCATGCCCCGTGTCCCATGTCCCCGTGTCCCCATGCCCCGTGTCCCCGTGTCCTGTGTCCCCGTGTCCCTGTGTCCCCATGTCCTGTGTCCCCGTGTCCTATGTCCCTGTGTCCCATGTCCTATGTCCCTGTGTCCCATGTCCTGTGTCCCCATGTCCCATGTCCCGTGTCCCCATGTCCCATGTCCCGTGTCCCGATGTCCCGTGTCCCGTGTCCTATGTCCCCGTGTCCCGTGTCCCATGTCCCGTGTCCCGTGTCCCGTGTCCCGTGTCCCCGTGTCCCGTGTCCCATGTCCCATGTCCCGTGTCCCATGTCCCGTGTCCCATGTCCCATGTCCCGTGTCCTGTGTCCCCGTGTCCCATGTCCCCGTGTCCCATGTCCTGTGTCCCGTGTCCCCGTGTCCCTGTGTCCCCATGTCCCATGTCCCGTGTCCCGTGCCCCATGTCCCGTGTCCCCATGTCCCTGTGTCCCATGTCCCGTGTCCTGTGTCCTGTGTCCCGTGTCCCCGTGTCCCATGTCCCGTGTCCCATGTCCTGTGTCCCATGTCCCGTGTCCCCATGTCCCATGTCCCATGTCCCCATGTCCCATGTCCCATGCCCCGTGTCCCGTGTCCCATGTCCCGTGTCCCCATGTCCCTGTGTCCCATGTCCTGTGTCCCCATGTCCCATGTCCTGTGTCCTGTGTCCTGTGTCCCGTGTCCCCGTGTCCCATGTCCCATGTCCCATGTCCCATGTCCTGTGTCCCATGTCCCGTGTCCCCATGTCCCGTGTCCCGTGTCCCCGTGTCCCATGTCCCGTGTCCCATGTCCTGTGTCCCTTGTCCTGTGTCCCATGTCCCGTGTCCCCGTGTCACCTGAAGTCACTGCTCTCATTCTGAAGCTCTGCATCTCAAGGCCATGGCAGACATTGCTAGTCGAGCACTGAGCACCGCCTCAGGTTCCAGGCTCACAGCCATGGTTAATCAGTGCACATCAGCAGGAATGGTGGGCGAGTTTGCCATCACATACAGCTGTCGGAGGAAAAGCCAGGTCAGAGGACCTCGAGGTAGAGGAGCCCCGTGGAAAGGAGGGTTCAGGACACGGCAGGTGCTTCTCAGCTGAGCAGACCTGACACGTCAGTGCTGAGCAGTTCCCTCATTCTCTGTGTTGTTAATCTCAAGGCCGTACTTCAGTTGCTCAGTCTCAATTCTACACTGTCTCAGGAGGCCAGGACAGATGCTGCTTCTCGGTCTGCGGGATGGAGACTGCGCTCTGACTCCCTAGGGCGAGGGGTTCAGGGGCTCTGACCGTCCCTAGGGCGAGGGGGTCAGGGGCTCTGACCGTCCCTAGGGCGAGGGGGTCAGGAGCTCTGACCGTCCCTAGGGCGAGCGGGGTCAGGGGCTCTGACCGTCCCTAGGGCGAGGGGGTCAGGGGCTCTGACCGTCCCTAGGGCGAGGGGGTCAGGGGCTCTGACCGTCCCTAGGGCGAGGGGGTCAGGGACTCTGACCGTCCCTAGGGCGAGGGGGTCAGGGGCTCTGACTCCCTAGGGCGAGGGGGTCAGGGGCTCTGACCGTCCCTAGGGCGAGCAGGGTCAGGGGCTCTGACCGTCCCTAGGGCGAGGGGGTCAGGAGCTCTGACCGTCCCTAGGGCGAGCGGGGTCAGGGGCTCTGACCGTCCCTAGGGCGAGGGGGTCAGGGGCTCTGACCGTCCCTAGGGCGAGGGGGTCAGGGGCTCTGACCGTCCCTAGGGCGAGGGGGTCAGGGACTCTGACCGTCCCTAGGGCGAGGGGGTCAGGGGCTCTGACTCCCTAGGGCGAGGGGGTCAGGGGCTCTGACCGTCCCTAGGGCGAGCAGGGTCAGGGGCTCTGACCGTCCCTAGGGCGAGGGGGTCAGGGGCTCTCACTCTCCCTAGGGCGAGGGGGTCAGGGGCTCTGACTCCCTAGGGCAAGCGGGGTCAGGGGCTCTGACTGTCCCTAGGGCGAGCGGGGTCAGGGGCTCTGACTCCCTAGGGCGAGGGGGTCAGGGGCTCTGACCGTCCCTAGGGCGAGCAGGGTCAGGGGCTCTGACCGTCCCTAGGGCGAGGGGGTCAGGGGCTCTGACCGTCCCTAGGGCGAGGGGGTCAGGGGCTCTGACTGTCCCTGTGGCGAGCGGGGTCAGGGGCTCTGACCGTCCCTAGGGTGAGGGGGTCAGGGGCTCTGACTGTCCCTGTGGCGAGCGGGGTCAGGGGCTCTGACTCCCTAGGGCGAGAGGGTCAGGGGCTCTGACTGTCCCTAGAGCGAGCGGGGTCAGGGGCTCTGAATGAGTCCCTGCTGGGTGTCAGGGCACCTGCCTCCCCCACTGAGAGAGCTGGGTGCAGGCTGCGGGCGGTGACACTGGTCAGCTGGGGGGCTCTCCCCAGACCCACCTCTGTCACCCCCTTGACACCTGCCTCCCCTGGAAAGTGCCTCACGGTATCTGGAGCCGCAGCGGTGATGCGAACCTCGGTGGGTTCCTCAGTGGGTGATGGGCACTTCTGTTACGTACAGCACATGTCCCTCTGACAGTTCGGTCCAGACAAAGCCCAATGTTCCTTCCCGTCCTGGCCTGAGAGACCCGGTGCAGGAGAGGCAGCGGGTCCTTCTGAGGTGGACGGTGGCCCACGCGGGTACCTGCCTGTGCACGCGTCTGAGGGTCTTCACCAGCCCTGCCCGGCCTGCTGTGCAGCTGGCCCGTCCCCCAGGTGACCCCCAGATGGCATCTCGGTCTGCTGTCCCCACCGGAGCTCAATGGGCCGCAGCCCTCCGATATCCAGAGCGCATTCTACGTCTAATGACACAAAGTGGAGCCTTTCCAGCCCGGCTCTCACGAACTCCCTCGCCTGCTGGTCGACTTCCCTTTCTCTTAATAAAATGTGAGAACTTCCGGGTTGCTACGTATTTATTCAGCCTTGGGTTCATTTTCTGTTTTCCCACAGTGCAATGTGGTCCCTTTGCAGCAGTTACCTTGTGTGCCTGTGTGTGTCTGTGTGTGTATGTGCCTGTGTGTGTATGTGTCTATGTGTGTATGTGTCTGTGTGTATGCCTGTGTGTGCCCTCATGTGTGTGCCCGTATGTGGATGTGCCTGTGTGCGTATGTGCCTGTGTGTCTGTGTTTTCTCTTGTGTGTGTGTCTGTGTGTGTGCCTGTGTGTGCCCTCGTGTGTGTGTGCCTGTGTGTAGCTGTGTCTGTGCCTGTGTGTGTGTCTTCATGTACATGTGTGTGTGCCGGTGTGTACACATGTGTGTGCCTGTATGTGCCTGTGTGTCATTGTGTCTCTGTGTGTGCACCTGTGTGTGTGCCTGTGTGTGTGCCAATGTGTACACGTGTGTGCCTGTGTGTGCTGATGTGTACACATGTATGTGCCTGTGTGTGTGTCCCAATATTCACTTACCTTGGCTGAATTCCCCCAGACAGGACACCTGTGTGCCACGGCAGTAGGAAGACTGCATCTGAAGCCAGAGGCTGTCCACTTGAGCCCTGCTCCCACGGACCCAGAAGTTTAGGGTGTGAGCGCATGTGTGTGACGTGGCCTTTTTGAGACTTCGATTCCACAAGCAAAAGCAGGGATCCTCTTGCTTTACCCGGGTCAGGGGATTTCTCCAAGGATCCTGCAGAATGGAAGCACCTGGCTGACCTGTGGTGCTGTGGACATGCTGTGCCCACCGCCCTCAGATGGGTCCTGGATCGGGGAGAAAACAGACTGCCCTTGGGTGAGGGCTTCCCTGAGCCTTCCAGGAGGAAGGTGCTGGGTCTTGGGTCCTGTGCTGTCTCTCATGCCAGGTCTCCTGCCCATAGCCTCCTGCCCTCCTCACCTTCCCTCCTTTCTTTCCTCCTCACTGTTGTTCGCACTTCAGTGTCTGAACACCACCAACAAACTTGGCTTAGGTGAGGCAACAGTCTATTGCACAGGCTGCACCAGCGGTGAACTGTGTTGAGGTGAGGTCAAGTCTTCCTTTCGCCTTTGCCGGATCATCCCACAGTGGAATCTGAAGTCCCTGCAGGCATTGCAGCACCTGCAGGCAGAATCATAGCCGCCCGATGTGCACAAGTGCAGGCCGGGACTCGGGCCTCTCCAGCCTGCACTGGTTCTCTGTGTTGCCCAGGAGAGTGAGAAAACGGGCAAAGCTAGGGTGCAGAGGGCATGGAGTCTACGCCAAGAGCCATAACCAGTGCCTGGGGAACCAGAGAGCATTGCGATGTGAGGCCTGCCCTGGAGAGCCAGGCGCCGTGACTGCCCTGGGTTCCGTCTCCCTGTCTCCTGGCATTTCTGGCCCCACACCTGTCTGTAGCTACAGACCACAGCTTCCCCAGGTGCCGCCTAATACCCCGCTTTCAGTTTTAATTTTTTTACATTCTATTTTGTTTACTAGAAAAGAAATTTAACCACAATAAATCCATCAAAATCGTGATTGATTTTCTGCTATCATTTATGTAGAAAAAGTAGAGTTAAAATGTTTATTGTGCCAGTGTTATGCAAATACATCAAAAAACCATGAAGGTGGAGGTTAACAGGTGATGGCATATTTGAACTAAAATTGCTTTCAAGCGTTTATGTCAACATTTATGAGAATGTCACCGAAGGTTGGCTGAAGTTGTGAATGTTCTGAAAATTGCATTATATGAAATTTTCTTTTTTTAAATTTTTTAATTTATTTATTTGAAAGGCAGAGCCATAGACAGTGAGAGGAAGAAACAGAGAGAGAGGCCTTCCATCTGCTGGTTCACTCCCCAGATGACTGCAGTGGCCAGGGCTGGGCCAATCTGAAGCCAGGAACCAGGAGCTTCTTCCAGGTCTCCCACCCTGGTGCAGAGGCCCAAGCACTTGGCCCATCTTTTACTGCTTTCCTAGGCCACAGCAGAGAGCTGGATTGGAAGAGGAGCAGCTGGGACTAGAACCAATGTCCATATGGGATGTTGGCACCGCAGGCAGAGGATTAACCTACTGTGCCACAGCGCCAGCCTCATAATATGAAGTTTTATTGACAGACCTGGGGATGATCAGTTTAGAGAAAAGACAATTAAAGGAATATATGTAATTTGATTTAAATATTAAAGGCTATTCTGTATAAGAAGAAATGAATTTATTCTAGGCTGATAGAAAAAGTAGAATTAATGGTGCGAAGTTTCAAGTAAGCAACATTTTAATTGGTGCAAGCATGAACGTTCTGATAGTTAGCACTGCCTAGAATCAGGTCCTGGTCAGCTTTCTTGGGAGCTTCTCTTGCTTTTTGTGGAATTCATAGTTTTTCTAAACATTCTAGGCCCTTTCTCAAGTGTCTCCCCGACGCTGTCCCCTGCAGGGACATTAATTAGCATACTCAATACAGGGCACAATCACATCTTAATTACGGTGTCTCAGTTGATATTGGACCAACAGGTACATGCACAAATGCCTTTTACTGGAGGGTAGGTTTTCCTTGTCTTGGAATAGCTTGCAAGCCTTTCCCCAGGTCTTGTTTGTCACCACTGTGCTTTTGAACTTGTCTGCAGCTACCTACCTAGCCCCGAAAAACAAACAAGTCTGAGCGTGCGGCCCCGCTTTGCCCACGACCTTGAGCAAAACACTCCCCGCCTCGCCCTGGGTCGCTGGGGCCTCCTCTTCTCAAATTCGTCACGTGGCCTGGAGGATCTCTGGGTTTCTCCCAGATTCGATTTCCCCGACTGCATTAATCAACTTCCCCACTGTGGAGGAGGCAAGCTCTTAATTACCCAGTGAAACTTGGATGGCGCCTGCGTGAACAGCTGTACTTCCTGCTCTGTGCTGTGTTCCATTAGGGGACCCTGAAACCATCCCCTGCCTGGTTTAGGATCGGGTCCTCCGTCTGCTGGTGCTGACCCTGGAGAGAATGGGGAGGGCAGAGAGGCGGGGGCACTCTTCATTCACAGCGCCGCACTTCCACACCAGCAGGCGACGCCGTCAGTGCTGCTGGGAAGTGGGGCTCTGCTCCTGTCTGGATGGGCTCTGCTCCTGTCCCTCTCCTAAGGAGTGGACACTGCATTATCGCTCCTAGGAATTTCAATACAGGTCAAAGAAGGAAACATTTTGGTAGAGGTAAGGTGTGTGTGTGTGTGTGTGTGTGTGTGTCGCATAACATACTTAGTGAGACATAATTTGTAGAGTATAAATTTGGATATGTAATTGTGTATTTAAATATACAATACATATTTAAATATGTAATTCTGTAGTTTTCAGCGTATTCAAAGACGTTTGTAGTCATCATCACAATGACTTCTAGAACATTCTATCACCCCACAGGAAACCCCACCACTGGTGGTCACTTCCTGCTGTCCGTCTCCTTCTGGCCCTATGACCGTGCCTGTTCTGGGTGCTTTGAATCAGTGGGGTCAAACAATATGCAGTTTTTGGTGGCTGAATTATTTCACTTGGCATCAATGATTTGAGTCTTTTCCTCTCTCTCTCTCTCTCTCTCTCTCTCTCTCCATCTCTATCACTAGCATCCTTATCTCTCTCTGGCTGTGAAATTGCCTAAAGATTTGCTAATTCAGTTGATCTTCTCAGAAGAAACTTGTGTGTCATTGATTTTATCCAATTGCTTCCTTTCGTCTTCCTTGAAGTTGGTTGCATTTCTCTTGCTGGTATCTTAGGTGGGAGACAAGGTTACTGATTTGAGGCTGTATTTCATAATGTGGGTGCTTATGGCTATGAATTTCCCTCAAAGTGCTGCGTGTGCTGCATCCCACACATTCCAGTGTGCTGCATTTTCTCTCTCTAATTGTCTCAGTCCTTTCATTTCCACTACTACCATTCCTGAATGCAGCTGCTGATAAAGGAGAGGGCTTGTCCTGGCTCACGGTTTCGGAGGTTTGCAGTCACAGATTAGGTGGCCCACGGATGTGGCACCTGATGAAGTTGGTGGATGGTGGAATGCGAGTGGAGGGAGGACCACCTGGGAGCCAGGTAGTGGGGGAGAGGAAGAGAGGGGGGGGTGGGGAGAGGGAGAGAGATGGCAGGGAGAGGGAGAAGGGGGTGGGGAGGGGGGAGAGGGGAGGCAAGGAGAGAGGGAGAGAGTGGGCGGGGACAGGGAGAGACAGGGAACTCATTTGCTCTCCACTCTGTGTGTGGTGTCTCCTTGTCTCTCCCAAAGCAGCCATGATTTGGGCACAGGGGTCGAAGTCTTAAAGCCTCATCCATCCTGATTGCTCCCCCAGGGCCCTCTCTTCAGACAATGCAGACTCTGTTCCCTCCCCTGAGGGGGTCAAGCCCTCAACACTGGTCCCCGGGGTCAGCCCAGTTACCATCCAAGCTGTAGCAGTGGTGCCAAGTGACCCCTAATACCTGCCCTGATTCATTCATTGATCAGTTGGTTCGATTTCCATGTGTTTGTGAATTTCTTTAGTTCCTTTCAAGTACTTCAGCTTGAAGAACTTCCTTTAGTGTTTCCTGTAGCTTGGGCTGCTAGCAACATTCTCACAGTTTACTGACACACATACACACACCAGACACACATAAACACACACGTGCACACATGAACACACACATATACACACGAACACATGCACATAAACACACAGAGACACGTGCACATAACATGCATACACACATGTACACACATGCACACACACAGAGCTCTGGGTGTCCGAGTGCTGACAGCCGGGCCTGGAGGCTGGATGAAGCTGGCAGCTGAGAACTCCACCTGAGGCCCGCACGTGGGAGGTGGAAGCCCAGCTACTGGGGAGGCCCCAGCTGCCTCACAGAGCATGCACCAGCGGGAGGCTGCAGTCGGGGGCTGGAGCTGGGCTGAGCCCAGGTTCTCTGGCACGGAGTCCAGGCCTCTGCAGCTCCAAGCCAACCGCCTGCTCCTCTCCCAGCTTTTGTTGACCTGAAAACGTCTTTATTTTCATTTCCTGTAAAGACACCAGGCCAGCGAGCGAGCGCTGCTGCCCACGGCCGTGCCCTGCCGCTCTGAGGCTCCTCCCTTCGCCTCACTCTTCTCCCCGCTCTTCCTGCTGTGTCTGTCTTCAAGTCCACACATTCCTCCAGAAACTTAAGTGTACTTAGAGCTTTTGTAGTAGACTTTCTTTTTATTTATTTATTTGAAAGGCAGAGTTACAGAGAGGCAGAGGGAGAGAGAGAGAGAGAGAGAGAGAGAGAGAGACAAAGAGAGAGGTCTTCCATCTGCTGGTTCACTCCCCAGATGACGGCAACAGCCAGAGTTGTGCCAATCCAAAGTCAGGAGCCAGGAATTTCTTCTGGGTCTCTCACATGGTGCAGGAGCCCAAGCACTTGGGCCATCTTCTACTGCTTTCCCAGGCCACAGCAGAGAGCTGGATAGAAAGTGGAGTAGTTGAGACTAGAACTGGCCCCATATGGGATGCCAACACTGCACATGGCCGCTTAACCCGCTATGCCACAGCGCCGGCTCCTGAACTTTCCATTTTAGTTACTGTACTGTTTATCTCTAGAAGTGCTATCCAGTTTCTTTACATCTCTGGGTCGTTGCTGATGTTGCTTATCTGGTGAGACGCTGCTCTCAGCTTCCTTCACTTGCTCGCTCACAGCGTCCTTCAGTTCTGTGGGCAGATTCCGGGGCTGCTTTAGAGCCTTGTCCTGTGGACTCTGACACCTCTTCACTCGTCGCTGCTGCCGCCTTCCTCCTGTGTGTGATGCAGTATTTGCATTTTCTTGCGTGTTTCATCATTTTTATTGGACATTGGACGTGCAGCAGCACTGTCTCCCAGTCCCCTTTGAGGACTGTTTTTATTTGCCACTTGTCTATTTATAGAATGACTGTATTGTTTTAATGAAATTGTAAATGTTGACATGCAGGTATAGGGAGCGCCAGTTTTTATGGAAATTGTGAACGAACGCAGCGGGCAGGGCAGGCAGTGTGCCGGCAGCTTTGTGGGTAAGCGATGCAGCTGTGTTTGCTTGTGCATTGTCTGTCTGTGAAAGGAGGCCTAGGAAACCAGCAAATTGGCTGACAATCAGTGGGTTGATACGAAGAAAACCCCCTCCTCCCGGCATTCACTTTTTAAAATTCTGTTGTCTTTGTGTTTATCCACGGGTTGAACAAGTCAGGGTTTTTTCACCAGAAAATGACTCTTGGAGGTTTCCTCATATTAAATTCATACGTCTAGAGTCGCAGTAAGACTCAAATTACTGTGTTTAGAGGTTCTGCCTGATTCGCGATTAACGAGCAGTAAGCATTAGCATGCCAGAGTGGGCTAGCCCAAACCTAGTCGATGTTTTCAATAGCAAAGCCGGCTTGACCGTGTTTGGTCGGGTTCACTGGTGAGCGGAGCCACGCAGCGCTGGTGCCATTCGGACCGACACGCGATCGGCACACGACTGACACGCCTGTCGAAGTGTCCCGTGTCCGCTTCTTTCCTTGCCCTGCTGCGGCCTGCAGAGCCGGCCCCGGGTTCCCGGCCTGGCCCCGGGCTCAGTGAGCGTCCGAGGACTTTCAGACAGAGTGTGGATATCAGCAACTTCAGGCAGTCCCTAAGCCGTGTGCTCAACCCAGATGACTTCGCTGTCTGACGCCCTCTCCCAGAAGGGGTCCCCGCGTCTCCCTGGAGATTCCTCCTCTCCGAGCAGGTTTCCTGCCACAGATTCACCTGTCATTAGGCACAGATGCGCACTCGCATGGATGCTGACCTGGGCTCCCGCCCCTCGCCAGAAAGTGGTAGAAAAGCCTTTGGCAACAGAAAGCTGGTTATTTGCGAAAGTGAGGCTCCTAACTGGAAAATGGGTGGAATGGAAATAGCGGGTCTACCATGCTAACGTGCTCCACTTAATGAATATTGATGCGGCACGTTCCTGAGCCGGGAGGATTCGCACCCGCGAGAAAAGAATTTTCTGCCCCTCAGAAGCAACACGTCCACTCACGTGCCCGTGCACCACGAGGCCGAGCCCGCTCCCCTGCCGCGGGCTCCCCTGGCAGGCAGCACTCGGCCTGTGTGAGGAGGGCTGGGCGGCTGTGAAAGTTTTACTTTTCGTTTGTTCCTCGAAATAATTGCGTGTGCTTTCGGGCTCCTTGTTCTGCCCTCTTACGAATCCCTGGGAGCAAAGGGCCGTGCGCTGCCCCTCCTCAGCTCCCTGCCCGCGGGAAGTGTGACACTGCCCCGTGGCCGTGCGGAGGGCCAAGGACGATGGTGTCGCTAAGAAACACGGGGACCCTGTGCATCCAAGTCGGGGGTGTTGGTGCCAAGACGCTCACCTGAGGCTCCACGCTTAGTCCATGGTGAGGCTATGTAAATACTTTAAAAAAAGTTTTCATTTTTTTGTTTACTTCTTTTTTTAAAAATATTTCTTTTTTAAACTTTTATTTAATGAATATGAATTTCCAAAGTACAGCTTATGGATTACAATGGCTTCCCCCCCATAACTTCCCTCCCACCTGCAACCCTCTCCTCTCCCGCTCCCTCTCCCATTCCATTCACATCAAGATTCATTTTCAATTCTCTTTATATACAGAAGATTAATTTAGTATACATTAATAAAGATTTCAACAGTTTGCACCCACACAGAAACACAAAGTGAAACATGCTGTTTGAGTACTAGTTATAGCATTAAATCACAATGTACAGCACATTAAGGACAGAGATCCCACATGAGGAGCAAGTGCACAGTAACTCCTGTTGTTGACCCAACAAATTGACATTCTAGTTTATGGCGCCAGTAACCACCCTAGGTTCCCGTCCTGAGTTGCCAAGGCTATGGAAGCCTTCCGAGTTCGCCGACTCTGATCATATTTAGACAAGGTCATAGTCAAAGTGGAAGTTCTCTCCTCCCTTCAGAGAAAGGCACCTCCCTCCTTTTTTTTTTTTTTTTTAGGGAAAGCGTTTATTGGGGAACACCCAACTGACCGGAAAGCTGATTCCAGCCAAGACTGGGAGAAGTCACTCATCTTTTGTAGGTCGAGGGGTTTGTCTGTAGAGAATTCTGAACAATTATACAGCATTAAGTGGGGAAGAGGACCATCAGCACACACAGGTTGGGAGTAGAGCCATTGGTGGTAGAGTAGAGGTTATGATTACAAAGGAATGAGGCCCAAGTGCACTAGACAGGGCCTAGAACAAAGGACAGAGTCATTATTAGAGGAGCTAAGAAAGGTGCTGTCTAAGCTACAATTAAGTTTTCTGATTGAGAGGCAAATAGAACCTGACAGAAGGGGCTTGATAATAATCTGTTGGGCTTTAGGCCTTGTAAGTTAAGAGGCCCAGACCTATCTATCTCTTCACAGGGGGTACATCCTAAGGGAGGTGTAAACCTCCTAGGGGAAGGCACTCTGTTGACTTTCATTACTTGGCTGGCCTGGGAGCAGAGCTGGCCAGGTGAAGGCAGGGGGCATCTCCAACAAGAAATTTACAGTTCTGCCTGCAATGTTGCTGACCCTACTTGACCATCCCCTCAGCTGCAGTGGTCACTTTGGAAGCTGGACTGAGTGAAGGGCTTTTCAGCTTAGAGCCAATAAGATCTGTGGCTCTGACCTGGGCATCCTTCGACTCCAGGGCAGGTCCATTTCCAGTGATCCAACTCTTGGCAGAGCTGCCAGGGCTCTTCACAAGCTGACTTCTGCTGAAGCCCAGGCTTACCACTTTGAAAGCCACTGCAGTGCACTGGCCTGTTGGGTCTCCTTGAGGGCAGATCACTGTACAGATCAGCCATTAATAGGCCTGCCACCCATTGCTTCTGATGCCGAGCTTTCTTTTCCTCCTGGTTTGTGTTAAAGCAGACCAGAGGATGCAAGTCAAGGGAGTGCCCGTGTCCCATCTCTAATCTTCGGTGGCCTGAACTACAAGTCTATAGTCACAGGCATGTTCTGTAGTAGTTTTTCTAAGGTAGACAATGCCCATGAGGAAAATTATATTCTCACTTTAAAACTTTCTTTCCCTTTGGTCTGAAAGGGAGGTTTTTTCTACTTACTGTTTACGTCACTGATGGTGAAGTAAATCTAGCTATGAAATTATAATTTAAGCTCTTATTTTGGCTATGCTATCACAGAAAAATGTTAGCCATCTCTTTTATAAGGTCTAAAGATTAAATTCATAATAGAATTGGTTTCCTACTTTGAAGAGAATAGAGAAATGAAAGAACAAGTTGGGCTTAGAATAGAGAAATGAGGGAGCAAGTCCTAGATCGCTTGCTGACAATAGCAATATCACATGAATACTTAGCAAACGGTTTTAACCATTAGATAACAACTTAAGAAAACATTTACCAGAAGGTCCAATGCCTTCTATAAATTTTAAGAATCATGTATTTGGAAACACTTATTAAATATCTAACATGGTGTAGTTTGTTTAACCAGTAAACTTAAGCACAAACATATAAAATGTTTTTAGTTTCTTTCTACCAACAAATTTAAAACATATGATATAGAGATTCAGGTCACACGAGTTAAAATGTATCTTTGATTAATTTTAGCAGCTTAAATTAATGGACAATCTTATCTATAAGCCAATTAAAATAAAACTCTTAATAAAATTTCCCCATGTGGACATACAATATGTACACACATATAACATAACATAATAGACCAATATAGCAATTTTAATAATAGCTTTTAAAGTCTTTAAACTTTTTGTAAATTGCCAATTGATTTGAATTGCTTTTTTTGTTTACTTCTTTTTTTTTTTAAATTTTTGACAGGCAGAGTGGACAGTAGAGAGAGACAGAGAGAAAGGTCTTCCTTTTTGCCATTGGTTCACCCTCCAATGGCCGCCACGGTAGTGCGCTGTGGCCGGCGCACCGCGCTGATCCGATGGCAGGAGCCAGGTGCTTCTCCTGGTCTCCCATGGGGTGCAGGGCCCAAGCACTTGGGCCATCCTCCACTGCACTCCCTGGCCACAGCAGAGAGCTGGCCTGGAAGAGGGGCAACTGGGACAGGATCGGTGCCCCGACCGGGACTAGAACCCGGTGTGCCGGCGCCGCAAGGCGGAGGATTAGCCTAGTGAGCCGCGGCGCCGGCCTTTTGTTTACTTCTTAAAATTTTTATAAAGGGAATGAATTTCATGGGTTTCACAGATACAGTTCTAAGAGCACAATGATTCTTCCCACCCTGTCTCCTCCTCTTTCCTTTTGCAAATTTTTCCCCTGACATTCTTTCAATTTTATTTATAATCACAAACTTAACCCTCCACCTAAGACAGAGTTCGCCAAGCAGTGAGTGCAGACCGCTGCTCGTCAGGAGTAGAAGGAATCACCGAGTCTCAGAATGGCAATCTCGCTCACGTACGTTTTTAAAATTTGTATGTTAGTTTTCAGAGACCAGGGAAAACGTGATCTTTGTGGTTTGAGGACTGGCTTATTTCACTAAGCAAGTGGTCTCCAGCTGCCTCCATTCTGTTGTGAGAGAAAGGATTCCAGTCTTTTTTTACGGCTTAGCAGTACTCCACTGTGCACACGCACCACATCTCTCTCTGCAGTGCCCGGCTGATGGACGTCTGGGCTGATTCTGTGTCCTAACTAACGGGAGTTGAGCTGCCGTGAACACGGGGTGCAGATAACTTCCGTATTCTGGTCGCGTTTCCCCTGGGTGAAGTCTGGGCAGAGGCTGGTGCTGAACACACTGCGCTGGGGTGGGTGCTGAACACACTGCGCTGGGGTGGGTGCTGAACACACTGCGCTGGGGTGGGTGCTGAACCCCCTCGCTGGGGTGGCTGAACACACTGCGCTGGGGTGGGTGCTGAACCCCCTCGCTGGGGTGGCTGAACACACTGCGCTGGGGTGGGTGAACACACTGCGCTGGGGTGGGTGAACACACTGCGCTGGGGTGGGTGAACACACTGCGCTGGGGTGGGTGAACACACTGCGCTGGGGTGGGTGAACACACTGCGCTGGGGTGGGTGCTGAACACACTGCGCTGGGGTGGGTGAACACACTGCACTGGGGTGGGTGAACACACTGTGCTGGGGTGGGTGCTGAACACACTGCGCTGGGGTGGGTGAACACACTGCGCTGGGGTGGGTGAACACACTGCGCTGGGGTGGGTGCTGAACACACTGTGCTGGGGTGGGTGAACACACTGTGCTGGGGTGGCTGAACACACTGCGCTGGGGTGGGTGAACACACTGTGCTGGGGTGGGTGAACACACTGCGCTGGGGTGGGTGCTGAACCCCCTCGCTGGGGTGGCTGAACACACTGCGCTGGGGTGGGTGCTGAACCCCCTCGCTGGGGTGGCTGAACACACTGCGCTGGGGTGGGTGCTGAACCCCCTCGCTGGGGTGGGTGAACACACTGCGCTGGGGTGGGTGCTGAACACACTGCGCTGGGGTGGGTGAACACACTGCGCTGGGGTGGGTGAACACACTGCGCTGGGGTGGGTGCTGAACACACTGCGCTGGGGTGGGTGAACACACTGTGCTGGGGTGGGTGAACACACTGTGCTGGGGTGGCTGAACACACTGCGCTGGGGTGGGTGAACACACTGTGCTGGGGTGGGTGAACACACTGCGCTGGGGTGGGTGCTGAACACACTGCGCTGGGGTGGGTGAACACACTGCGCTGGGGTGGGTGAACACACTGCGCTGGGGTGGGTGCTGAACACACTGCGCTGGGGTGGGTGAACACACTGCACTGGGGTGGGTGAACACACTGTGCTGGGGTGGGTGCTGAACACACTGCGCTGGGGTGGGTGAACACACTGCGCTGGGGTGGGTGAACACACTGCGCTGGGGTGGGTGCTGAACACACTGTGCTGGGGTGGGTGAACACACTGTGCTGGGGTGGCTGAACACACTGCGCTGGGGTGGGTGAACACACTGTGCTGGGGTGGGTGAACACACTGCGCTGGGGTGGGTGCTGAACCCCCTCGCTGGGGTGGCTGAACACACTGCGCTGGGGTGGGTGCTGAACCCCCTCGCTGGGGTGGCTGAACACACTGCGCTGGGGTGGGTGCTGAACCCCCTCGCTGGGGTGGGTGAACACACTGCGCTGGGGTGGGTGCTGAACACACTGCGCTGGGGTGGGTGAACACACTGCGCTGGGGTGGGTGAACACACTGCGCTGGGGTGGGTGCTGAACACACTGCGCTGGGGTGGGTGAACACACTGTGCTGGGGTGGGTGAACACACTGTGCTGGGGTGGCTGAACACACTGCGCTGGGGTGGGTGAACACACTGTGCTGGGGTGGGTGAACACACTGCGCTGGGGTGGGTGCTGAACACACTGCGCTGGGGTGGGTGAACACACTGCGCTGGGGTGGGTGAACACACTGCGCTGGGGTGGGTGAACACACTGCGCTGGGGTGGGTGCTGAGGAACTGCTTTTCTGTGGATTTCTGCTGTGTCACGTGACCCAGAGTGGAAACACAGCGGCTGAGAGGGGTGCTGGGCTGGGCATGCTGTGGGCTGGCCTGGGGTCTCCGGTCTCAGTTTCCTTGTCTCTAAGTTAAGGCAGAGACACACACTCCCCAGCTCGTGCTCACACTCACACACTCACACACACACATACTCACACATACACTTACACACATGTACTCACACACTCCCCTGTTCACACTCACACACACTCACATATACTCACACACTCACACTCACATACTCACACACACTCACACGTGCATACACACTCCCCTGCTCATGCTCACAACACACTCATATACCCTTACACACTCACACATGCTCACACACTCCCCACTCATGCTTGCACACGCACACTCCCCTACTTGTGCTCACATTCACACACTCACACACACTCCCCCGCTCATGCTCACACGCACATGCACTCACACACACTCACACTGATACACACTGCTGTTGCCTTGGAGCCTCAGGTGTGGCTGAGTGCAGCTCACCGAGGTCTGGGTGGGGTTTGGTGTGCGTGTGCCAGTGTCGGGGACACATCCTCCTGCACACAGGGTGCTCCTGACCTTTTAATGCATAATCTGTGTGCCCTGCTCTTGGTGGACCGGGACTAAGATGGAGAAATTAGAGGGCAGAAGTGAGATCCTGTTATTTTCAAAGCGGCTGTAATACAGCAGATCAATAAGTCGCGGCTGGTTCTTACACCAGTCTCTATTGTTCCTGACAGATCGCCCGCTGCACGGAGCGGTCTGTTTCGGGGTTCTGCGGCCCCCCAGCAGGTCAGCTGCTGCCCGGGGATTATTTCCCATGGGTTGAAGAGCAGCAGCTCATTCCGGGAGTGCTGAAAGGCAGGATCTGCTGCAGCGCGAGCCCTGGTTCAGTGGTGAGATTCCGATGATGGATTGCTGGCCGAGGGGCAGACACAGAACGTGATGAGATAAACCAAGGCCATTACCCAGGCGCTCTCTGGTGTGTCTGCCGCGCGTTCAGCTCAGGACACTGCTTTTTTTGTGAACGACGGGGTGGAGAGAAGTCTGGGGCGACCGGGCGGGGGCAGGGATCTTCACTCTAGAATGGTGAGGCAGGGGTAAAACCTCATGACGTCATCCGTTCACACCCCAGACCCCCAGTTCCAGAGCTCCCCTGGAACTGGGACAAGAAAACGCTGGGCACGTGTGCAGCTCCGTGCTCTCCACCCAGGGCGGCGGCTGTGTGATTCCTAAGGACCAAGTCCTCACCTTGCGCTGATTGATCTCAAAGAGGGGGACCCAGAGCTGTCCGCTGACCGCTGACCGCTGGCGTGCAGGCGTCCGCGTGGCGGCTCAGTGACATCTGCGGGCACTTGCCGATGCGGACAATTTACCGCCGTGGTCTCCTCTCTCTGAGGCGCTCAGTCCGCCTGTTCCCAGCTGTCCTCCGCGTGGTTGACGCCCCAGCCCCTGGCATTCTCCTGATCCTGGGGCGGGGAGACTCCGGCCGCTTCCCAGGGAGGGCTGCGTACTGGGCAGCCCCCGCCTCCCTGCTGCGCTCCGGTGAGGACTGGTCCCCCTCATCGAACCTGAGGCTGCCATTCTGGTGGAGTTTCAGCCTCACATAGGCCCTGCCTGTCGGGGGCTCCCCGTGTCTTCTCTAAGTGAACCCTGCAATGCCTGGGTCCCTCCCCAGCCCCGGCCTGCAGCGGGCTTCCCGCCCAGCCCTGCTGCCTCTGCCGGGTGCAGAGGCGCTGCCAAGTAGCCTCGAACTTTCCACTTCATGTTCACTGCATGGGCCAGGTTCCATCAGGAGGCAAGAGCCGAGCAAGGCACACCCCTGACGGGGCACGTGAGACGAAGGGGCAGCAGACACAGTCTGCGTGTGACGGACCCCAGACCACGGCTGTTCCCTATGGAAAATCGAGCTTTCAGCCAAGCTGGGGCCTCGCAGGAGCTAGAGGCAGCCTTGCTCCGGGGCTCCGCCCTGTCCAGTGCCCGGCTCACCTGTGTGCTGACAGGTGCGACCTCTATGAACGGGGATAGCTGGATTCGCACCCCAAACAGGCCACTTTGGCACAGGACTGTGCTGAGCTGATGGCAAAGGAGAAGCAGCAGACTCACGGGCAGCTCTTCACCCTCCCTGTGGAAAAAGGGACCCAGACAGACAAGGGCCTCCCTCCTCCCCAGGTCTTCAACCCACTGGCTGGAGACAGCAATGGCGGAGTCTGCAAAGAAGCACCGCCGATGACTTGCTGGCCTCCGCCGCTGGTTCCCATGTCTGCTGCCCACAGTTTGCCCTGGAGGACGGGGGCCGTCTCGTCCCTTGTCTACGCTGCAGGTCTGTGTCCGGGTTGCAGCCGCGCCTGCGAGTGTTAGGTGAAGCCCAGGCTTCCGTTTTTCTCTGGCTGCTTGGTGTTTCCGTGCAGCGGCTGCAGCCGCCTCGGCAGAGAAGCGCTGTTTCTCTCCTACTGTGGCAGAGAGCAGGGGCTGCAGGGACACAGGCGTCCACGGGGTTGGCCGTGTTCTCTGTGGTGGGTGCGGGTTCACGGTGACCGCAGGGTGCTCTGGGAACGTGTGGGTGACAGCCGGCTGCGTGCAGGAACACAGAGCTGGAACTTACTCATTTTTGCTGCCTGCACAGCCGTCGGCCCCGAGCGCGCAGAGATGCGCGGAGCAGTGGGCCGGCACAGCCTAGGCACGCCTCAGGGGGCGTCTGTCTTCTGTCTCATCCTCACTCGTTCCTCCCTGGTGCTGCCCCAGGCTTCCTCCGCGGGTGCTCAGCCGATGTCTGAGGGTCTATCCGCTGTAGTCTCGGGTGTTCTCTCCCTGGGGACACGTCTCATTTCCAAAGCCCAGTGTCCTGGCTGGGCGACGCCCCCCGGGGGCTGTGTGTGCTGAGATGGGGTGGGAGGGGCTCCCGCACGGAGCCAGCCTGGCACTGCTTGGTATGGGCCCAGGCAGGCGTCACCGCCGCCGTGCCCCCCCTTGCCTGTTCCGTTACCAAATTCTTGTCACTGTACAATTTCACACACTCATTTTCTGAGAAGCTCAGTCTTAAGAGAACAAATTAGACAGAAAGCACCCCCACCCAAGGGGCTGCGAGGAGAAGAGAGAAGGCACGCTGCGTGTAGGCCCGAGAAGCCCATGCGAATGGCTGGGAGCGGAGACCAGCGCCCGGCCACGGCCCTGGGGCTCTGTGTGCCGTGTCCTGGCAGAATATGAATGGGGACTCCGGGACAGAAGCAGGGGCCAGTGCCCGTCCGGGGCGGGGAGTTCACAACCCAGGGCAGTGAGCTCGGAGCTGTGATGCCGGAATCCCTCAGCCCTCGGCCCTGTGGGTTCGCGGCAGACGTGGGTCCTGTGTTTCAGATCAGGCAGGAGAGCCGAGCCCTGCGTGTCCCAGACGCTGGCGTGCGCGAGTTTCCTGTGGCTGAAAGCTGGCCGCCGAGGGCCCCGGGTTGGCCTGCTGTGGCCTGAGTCTGCCCACTCCTATGGGAAAGGCTCTGTGTGGAGCAGCCTTGGCGTGGGCCTCTCCTGTCTTGGACACGCGCCCTCTTTCCCTAGCCCCTTCGGCCTCTGTCTGGGGGAGGTCACCCGGACCCTGCAC
The DNA here is from genome assembly GCF_033115175.1 of Lepus europaeus. Lineage (NCBI taxonomy): Eukaryota > Metazoa > Chordata > Mammalia > Lagomorpha > Leporidae > Lepus > Lepus europaeus. The sequence goes on from NC_084837.1 coordinate 833,849, forward strand.
ACTGGGGCTTCCTGAGGCTGTGCAGAGGGCGCCAGGAGCCGTGGGCCGGCTCTGGGTGTCCGGTGGGCACCGGGGAGAGCTCCCAGGCGGGGCCACTTGCCGCCTGTGCCTGTGGGCTCTCTTAGGGCGGGACAGTCTCTCCTGGGTCGAAAAGGAAGGGTTTCTGAGATGCAAACCAGAAAACCAAGGCGCTCGTGCCGCTGCCACACCCTCCTCTGTCCCCTCCTTCCCTGCCAGCCCCGGCTCCTTCCTCCTTCTCCCTCACCTTCCCCTGGGGGCATCGGCTGTGCTGGGAGGGACCCTGGGACACACAGCCCCACTCTGGGTTCAGCTGGGCGAGCCACTGCCGTGTCCCTCTGAGATGAATGTCTTCCCACTCACTGTGGGCGGAGCTCAGCCGTGGCAGCCAGGCGTCCCTGGTGGGTCTCTGTCCACTGCCGGATGGGTTGGCGCTCTGGGTGGACACGGGGCTGGCCGTCACTCCCAGAGCCTCAGAGGCCCGGGCGCAGCCTGCCTCTGCCCACAGAGGGGCCCCAGGAGGGCAGAGAGTGGGATGGGCCCAGGCTCCTTGCACCCTCCCTGCCTGTCCACGGCGGACAGCTCAGCAGGGGCCATTTACCGTGTGCAAAAGCTTGTGTTGCTTATTCCTGTTCACAGACCTGTTTCTCAGAGAAAACGACGAATTTCCCGGTGACAGTTCACGTGGCCCCTCGTGGAATGCCCCCCCCCCCCCGGCATCTGCCCCATAAGCTCCCTGCCCCTCGGTCCCGGGCTCCCGCGCTCCGAAGCAGCTCTGCTCGGGCCTCGCGCCCGACAATGGGCAGGGGCAGGCGAGGCCGCCGGTGTTTGTCAGGGTTGCTGCATGTATTATTTTTTAATCAGTTTTGGTGTTTAGTACTGTATCGCTACTCATGAATTTTTAACTGATCCCCTTAATTAGGTCATAAGCTACTTAGAGCAGGAGCTGAGTTTATAATTATCGCGTGCCTCCCGGTGCCGGCCCGGTGCTGAGCGCCGCGCAGATCTCGGCGGGCTTGTCGGGTTGATGATTTACTGACAGCCACGGGGTGTGGGTCGTTGCGTTCTTGGGTACTTGGAGTAACACAGTCAACGTCACACTTACACTAATGGGCTAAGTAATTTACTGTCGGCTCAATTCTTTTCGCTGGCAGGTGCTTTGCAGTGCTGGAAATGAGGGGTTTCATATCACAATTCTTCTAGGTTGTTGACTTTTCTCCTCTTTTTTTTGGCCCAGCTCATTCTTCCCCCTCTTGGCAGACAGCACGCAATCCAGCTGACCGATGGGGCCGAAAGCCTCAGAGTCCCTGGTCTCAGTGTTGGCCCTCACTGGGTCACGTGCTCGGAGCACAGGCATCGCCAGCCGGATGTGGCCAAGCACCTGTGGCCTCCTCACAAGGTCAAGGTGCCAGGCAGCCTCCGACAGCACCGTCCCCTCTCCCTACACATCCAGAGCTCTGCAGGTCAAGCTCCAGTGCCAAAGGGCCTCCACCTCCCTCTCCCCTTCTGCCTGCCTCTCTCTCCCCCCTCCAACTCCCTCTCCTCTTCCCTCCCTGCCTCCCCCACCCTGCATGCCTCCCCTCCTCCCTCTACCTCTTCCTTCCCCCCTCCCTCTACCCTTGGCCTCCCTCTTCCCCTCCCCCTCCCTCCCCCTTTCTTCATCCTCCCTCCCCCTCCCCCTCCCTCTCCCCACTCCACCTCCCGCTCCCCATCCCCCTCCCCTTTCCTCCTCTCCTCCCCTTCTCCCTCCTCTCCACCTCCCCTCTTCCCTCCCCTCCTCTCCTCTCCTCTCTCCCCTCCTCCCTCCTCTCCTCCCTCCCCTCCTCCCTCCCCTCCTCCCTCCCCTCCTCCCTCCCCTCCTCCTTCTCCCCCTCCCTCTCCCTCCCTCTCCCCCTCCTGCTCTCTCCCCTTCCCTCCCCCTCCCCCTCCCTCTCCGCCCTGGTCCATGCACCACCACATCCCTGCCCTGGTCCCAGTCTGCTTCTCCTTCCCGCCCTGCACAGCACCAGGTAGCTCTGCTGCCGCCTGTCTTCCCTGTTCCAGTGGCTTTCCCTGGCACAGAATCAAAGCCCACACAAAGGTGAGCACCACACATCGTCCCAGGGAGTTCTGACAGCAGGAGTCTTTCCTGGGACCGATCTGTTGTCCTACCCATCTGTCCACTTTAGTGATTTGTCAGATTTTTGACTCACTTTGAGAACTCAGATCGTGTTCTATTTTCGAGTTGTGAGAGTTGCGTACAAGGTCACGATGTATCTGTATCTGTATCTGTATCTGTGTCTGTATCAACCAAGTGCATGTTTTCCAGGGCCGTGGCTGGTCCTGTGGTCTTCAGTGTTGAAGGACAGCCCCTGCTGTTTCGACAATGCCCAGATTGTCCACCTGCTTTTTAATGGGCCGTTCTTCTGGCGTCAGAGTTGAAAATCTTTGCACAGAGATTTGCTCCTGCGTCTCCAACAGAAACTTCCTGTTAGGTCAGATTCTTTCTTCCTCTCTCCCTCCTCCTCCTCCTTGTCAACAGTAGACCGAGTGCACAGCACCTTTCTCTCTGATTTGCTTTTGCACCTTTGCCAACAACTGATTAATGAAACATTGGGGTCAGTTTGAGCTCTGTTCTGTCACAAGGATCTGCGTGGTTGCTGTAGTTTTCAGGGTCCTGGTTATTGAAGCTGTACAGGAAGTAGGGAAAATGCTTCAATTGTGTTGTTCATCTTCATAATTGTGTTGGATAATCACTTTTCCTTTCCATGTAAATTTTAAAATAAACTGGTACATTGCAACAATGTGTCTTGATTGTTTTTTTTTAAACATTTATTTTATTTATTTGGAAGACAAAGTTAGAGAGAGAAAAGTCTTCCATCTGGGGCCGGCACCCTGGCGCACTAGGTTAATCCTCTGCCTGCGGTGCCAGCATCCCATATGGGCACCAGTTCTAGTCCTGGTTGCTCCTTTTCCAGTCCAGCCGTGGCCTGGGAAAGCAGTGGAGGATGGCGCAGGTGCTTGGGTCCCTGTATCCATGTGGGAGACCAGGAAGAAGCACCTGGCTCCTGGCTTCAGATTGGCACAGCTCTGGCCATTATGGCCATTTGGGGAGTGAACCAACGGAAGGAAGACCGTTCTCTCTGTTCTCTCTCTCACTGTTTGTAATTCTACCTGTGAAATAAATAAATAAATAAATAAGAAAGGTCTTCCATCTGTTGGTTCCCTCCCCAGATGGCCACAATGGCCAAGGCTGGGCCAGGAGCCAGGAACTTCATTCAAGTCTTCCTACATGGGTGCAGGGGCCTAAACAGTTGGCCCATATTCTGCTGCTTTCCCAGGTGCATCAGCAGGGACCTGGATCAGAAGTAGAGCAACCAGGACTTAAATCAGCACCCATATGGGATGCTGGCAATGCATGTGGCTTTACCTACTGTTACACAATACCAGACACATTGCTGGCATTTTGGTTGAAGTAGGTTTGTTTCAGAAGAATTAACCTTAAACAATACTGAGTCTTCTAATCAATGAACATGGTATATCTGCCATTTCTTGAGACTTTCCTTTATTCTTTATTTCTGTGTTTTGTAGTTTCAGCATAATAATTATATCCACATTTTGCTATATTTATGCTCACCTACTTGAAGCTTTTCATGCATTTAAAATCAATACCTATTCATTTCTAGAATTTAGAAATGCTATTGATTTTATTACTGACAGTCTGTCCTGTGACCTTGTTAATTCACCTAGTTAGACTTATCAACGTATTTGTAGATTTTGAGATTATTTCCTACTTAAATAATTATTACCCTGAAAATAGAGGCAGTTTTCTTTTAAATCTGTATTCCATGGAAGTTCAAAAGATTAATGGAAATGTAATTAAAAGGTAAAAAAAATAAAGTAAGCTGTATTTGTTAATGTCAACTCCATTAAGTTCACGACAATTTTGTGGGTGGGGACACTGGTCATTCAGTCCACCCTTGAAGCACTGAGGGTCCCGGAAGTTTAACCATGTCGACACAGTCTCTCTGACAGTACCGACTGAAGAACAATGGTGTCCTCTAGAGATATTTTTAAATGTTCACTGTGTTAGTTTATTGGGGGACTCAGTGTTGTCCAAGGGTCAGTTCTTCTGAGACCAATGCACAGATTCAAGTAAGTTCAACCCAAATCCCAGGAGGACAGGAATGAAACGAAGTGAGGAGACAAACCAGGCCTGCAAGGCGGGTGCCTGGAGATGTCCCAGTGAACGCACAGAGGCGTTGGAGGAGGAGGAGGAGGGGCACTGCCCTGGTGGAGGAGCTCTAGGGTTTTCCTGCTGAAGCTGTGGCTGCCTCTGTGCTAAGAAGATTCTGTAGTCAATGCCCTGTAGAAAGTCAGTCAGGAAACAGCCAGCGCATCCTCGAATCTGCTGCCCTGCGCTGTGCTCATGGCTTGTCCGCTCTGCTTTGATCTGACGCAGGCACCTCTTTGTAGCCATTGCTTTGATTGTGGTTTGTCTTCAGGATGGTACTGCTAAGGCCAGGTTTCATCTCCTGTTTCAATTCTTCGGAGACACGCTCTGTGATTTTTTTTTAAAGATTTATTTTTATTTATTTTGAAGACAGAGTTACAGAGAGAGATGTCTTCCATCTGCTGGTTCACTCCCCAGATGGCCGCAATGGCTGGAGCTCTGAGCCAGGAGCCAGGAGCTTCGTCTGGGTCTCCCACCTGGGTGCAGGGGCCCAAGGACTTGGGCCATGCTGTACTGCTTTTCCTCTGGGATCTTCATTCAATTCTTTTACAAATCTCATCGACAGCTTGCTCTTGTGTGTAGCAGATGTGGTGCAACAGTTTGGGCAGCTATCAAGTAGAAAGCTTGCTCTCCTACTGGGGGTGGGGGTGGAGGAGAGAGAGAGAGAGAGAGAGAGAGAGAGAGAGAGAGACTCCAACCCATCAACTGCGCCAGGTTGAAGCTGGAAACAACCCAGGTCGCCCATGCGGTGTCAGGGTTCAATCACCTGGTGCCGCCGGGTCTTGTGCGGCAGAAGCCAGGACCTAGGCACTCTGGTAGGGGTGTGCACAGCTCAACGGCTGGAACAAGCACCCCACTCCTGTCCCTTATAGCGAGCTGTCCAGGTGTAAACCGGATTTCTCTGGAGCGTTTTCGTCATGGACTTCTCACAAATCATTGATGATTGTACGATTCTTCCACCCACGTTCACTGTGAGTTTGCGGTCTGTTCTTGCCTGGGGTTTAGAGGGTTCATGCGGCCCTCATAACTGAGGTTTTATTCTTCCTGGGATTCAGACTAGATCCTGGGCAGACACGCTAAAGCAAGATCACATGAGTGTTTTACTGCAACCCTGTTTTGGAATTCATGCCTCGTTTTTTCATAATATTCATTGCACTGTATAAAGACCCTCATACACGACCCCACTCCAAACCCTCCCTTCACTGTAGTAGTCGACATCCAGCCTGATGTCGAGGGATTGGTGCTGGCAGGTGGCTCTGCCTTCTTTGCAGCCAGAAGGGAAACAGGTCAGTCTTTCATCAAACATGGTTCTTGTTGTAAGTTTGTGTAGATGAATTCTATCATCCCGAAGAATCATCACCTGTTCATCAGGAATGGACTGAAATTGTGTGAAATGCTTTTCCTGGGGCCTGCATTGTGGGGTAGCTGCCAGCATCCCATGTGGGCACTGGTTTGTGTCCCGGTTGCTCCACTTCTGATCCAGCTCCCAGCTAATAGCCTGGGGAAAACAGTGGAGGATGAACCCTGCACCCACGCGGAAGACCCAGAAGAAGCTCCTGGCTCCTAGCTTGGTCCTGGCCCAGCCCTGGCTGTTGTGGCCATCTGGGGAGTGAACCAGCGGATGGAAGCACTCACTTTCCCACTCTCTCTCTTTCTCTCTCTAAACTCTAACTTTAAAATAAATAAATAAGTAATTTTAAAATATGTTTTTCTGCATTTCTTTATATGATTATTAGCTTTTGCTCTTTAATCTGTTAATGTGGTGAAGGACACTGACTGATTTCCTGGTATTGAACACAACTCCCACTCTGGGACACGCTCCTGTGGTCATGATGTATTGTCTCTCTGTATCTTGCTGGATTCAATTTCCTAATATTTGGCTGGTGTTTCTGTTCCCGTTATGAGGAGTGCTAGTGCTCTGTAGTTTTTTTTTTTTTTTTTTCTTTCTTGTAATGTCTTTATTTTGAGCTCAGGGTAATTCTGACATTTTAAAATGTGTTGGGAAATGTGTCTTTCTTTCCTATTTTTTTTATGTAAAAGCTTCTGTAGAACGTTATTTATTCCTTAAATGTTCCGCACAACCCTTGATGAAGCCATCTGGTAGGAAGATTCTTTGTGGGAAAGGTTTTAGCCACAATTTCATTTGATTAATAAAAACTTTACTACTCAGGATCCATTTTATTCTTGAAGGAAATTTGGAAGTTTTCAATTATTAAGAAAATTATTTATCTCACTTAATTTGCTTTCTAAATTTATATCTTGGTGCTGGCATTGTGGCATAGCTGGGTAAGCTGGCACCTGGGACACTGGCACCCCTTTTGGGCACTGGTTTGAGCCCCAGATGCTCCACTTCTGATCCAGCTCCCTGCTAATTTACTTGGGAAAGCAGTGGAAGATGGCCCAGGTGCCTGGGCTCCCACACCCACTTGGGACCCAAATGGAGCTCCTGGCTCCTGGCATTTGCCCAGCACAGCCCTGGCTATAGTGGCCATTTGGGTGTGAACCAGCAGATGGAAGATTCTCTCTCTCTCTCTCTCTCTCTCTCTCATTGTCTCCTTGTAACTCTGCCTTTAAAATAAATAAGTAAATCTTTAAAAAATGTATGTCATTGGGGCCGGCGCCCTGGCGCACTAGGTTAATCCTCCGCCTGTGGCACCAGCATCCCATATGGGTGCCAGTTCTAGTCCCAGTTGCTCATCTTTCAGTCCAGCTCTCTGCTGTGGCCTGGGAAAGCAGTGGAGGATGGCCCAAGTGCTTGGGCCCTGCACCCGCATGGGAGACTGGGAAGAAAACCTGGCTCCTGGCTTTGGATTGGCGCAGCTCCGGCCATTATGGCCACCTTGGGAGTGAACTAGTAGATAGAAGACCTTTCTCTCTGTCTCTCTCTCTCTCTCACTGTCTGTAACTCTGTTTGTCAAATAAATAAATAAAAAACCTTTAAAAATGTATATCATTATTGCCCTTTAATGTCTCTATTATCTGTAGTGAAATCCCCTATTTCAAAATGTATTTATTTTGTTTTTTTCTTCATTCATGTCATGACAGTAGCATAATTTGGTAAAATGTTTGTATAATGGCCTATAAGTAAATATTTTGCTATATTCAGGTCACTGCTCTGTCTCAACTATTCACCTTCCTTCTGGTAGTGGAAGGTAACCATGGAAACAAATAAACAAAGGAACATAACTGTGTTTCAACAGAATGTAATTTACAAATCCGACAGTAGGCTGGATTTTGCCCAAGGATCATAGTATGTTTATCACTGGGCTAGATTACAAACTTTATTGATTTTTTTAAAACCACTAGCTTTCAGTTTATTGTCTGTCATTTTAATTTTTTTTTAAAAAAATAACTGCTTATTTTTTTTACCTGAAACTGGGACATATTTGGGATGCCATGAGACATTTGAATAGATGTGCACCCAATAAGGGTGGACATATAAATTTCCTCACACACTTAATGCTTTTTATGGTGAAAACATTCAAAATCCTGCTGTCCATTTTAAGTTCAGGAATATACATTCAGTTCGTGTTTTCTATAGTCACCTACGTGCAACAAAACCCCAGAGCTCCTTGCTAAGAAGAACCAGCACCTGCCAGTCAACATTCCTCGCCCTTCTCTCCTGTCTCCAGCAACTCCATCATGCTTTGGACTTCCAGGAAATCACCTTTGTGTAGCCCCCACCTGGGAGTGAGATCATGTTGTGTGTGTGTGTTTCTGTGATTGACATGTCACTTCACATCATGGACTCCAGTTCCATCCATGTTGTGACAAATGCGAGGATTTCAGCTTTTTTTTTTTTTTTTTTTTAATGGGCAAGTGGTATTCCATCGTGCACATTCCCACGCTCCCTTGTCCATCAGTGAATGGACACGTGGGCTGTCTCTGCCTCGGTGCTGTGCCTACTGTGGCCATAAACACAGCAGCACCGTGCAGTGCTCTTGGGCACACGGCCGGGAGCGGGGCTGCGGGTCTATGCTTCTGGTTCTGGGTTTGGGAGGCGTCTCCACGTCTTCCGCTATGGCTGGACTCACTCACCTTCCCACCAGCAGTGTGCAGGGTTCCCTCTCACCGCCTCCTGCCAGCCTTGCTATCTTTTGTCTCCCCTAAATGCCCAGGGAAGCGGAGTGAGGTGAGAGCTCACGTGGTTTTGATTGGCATTTCCCCAGTGATGAGTGAGGAGGACACTTGGCTATTTTTGCATCTTTCTTTGAGAAATATCTTTTTGTAGCTCTGTTGCCATTTCTTAATTGGATTCTGTTGTTGCTGTCCTGAGTTGAGTTCCTTATGTACTCAGGATAATAACCCCTTGTCAGAGGCGTGATATGTGAGCCTCGTCTCCGCTCTGTAGGCGGACTCTTCACTCTGTTGGCTTCCTTTGCTGGACAGACACTGCTTAGTTAGGTGAAATCCCGTTTTCATGTGCATTTGCTTCCTGTGTTTTTGAGGTCTGATCTAAAGAAACCCCTTGCCCATTCCAATGTCCAGAAGCGCCGCCTGGTGCTTTCTTCCAGTGGTTGCAAAGTCTCTAGGGCTTACGTTTTGATCTTTGATACATTCTGAATGATTTTTGCGCATGGTGTGAGATGGAGATCTAATCTCGTTCAGTTTTCTCAGCCCCATGGTTTGGAAAGATGGCCCTTTCCCCGTACATATTATTAGCACTTCAGTCAGAGATCAGTTGGCTCTGGATCTGTAGGCTCATGTCTAGGGCTTCTCTCCTGTTCCATTGGTTTACATATCTGGTTCTATGGCAATACAATGCTGTTTTAATTACTGTAGCTCCGTGATGTGCTTTGTTTTTGATCAAGCTATTTGGTTGCTTTGGCTGTTTGAGGTCTTGGGTTTAGGACTGTTTTCATCCAGTTCTGGGAAAACCCTCAATTACACCGAATATAAATTACACCAAATCTGTAAATTACACCGAATTACACCGAATCTGTAAATTAACTGCCTTGGGTGCTGTGGCTGTGTTAACAACAGGGTCTTCTAGTCCATGAACCTGGAGAGTCACTCCATTTCCTCACATCCTTTTCTGTTTCTGTCACTAGATTTGCAGTGATCATAGGGGAGAGCTGTGAACTTCCTCTTAGGTATTTTATTACTTTGCTTGTAGCCGTTGGAAATGGAACCGTTCCCTTGATTTCTCTTTTAGCTAGTATGCTGCTACATTGTAGCAGGTGTTAGCAACACTGCGCACACTGACTTTGCATTCTGCAAGTTTGCTTCATTGTGTATTAATCCTGGTAAGCGTTTTGGCAGAGTCTTCTGGGTTTCCCACAAATGGGTTCCTGTGGAAGTAACACCTTGACAGTAGGGACTCCATTTCAGAGCACTCCAGACTCCGTCTTGAGAAAGCACCCCCACCCCCCTCCCGCCACCACCCCTGTGAGACTCTGCTCTGAAACTCTGACCTCAAGCACTTGGACAGCAGCAGTCCCCAACACCACGCTTGGCAAAGCATAGACGCCCCCGCCTCCCCTCGTATGATCGCTCAAGATTAAAAACTGACAGGCTGCACCTGGGTTAATGACAAGATTGTGATTTGTCTATGTCCCACATATGATTTAGGCCAATATCTGGATTAATGTCAAGGTTACATTTGAAATTGTTAAGATTGTAACTGGTATTGTCAAGATTATTACTGATATTAGTTTTGCACAGGTTTTAGGTCACTTGACCCCAGTAACCATGTATCCCCCCATCCTACAACCACGTATTCCCCTCCCAATTGTGTGGTTTTTGCCTTTATAAACCCTGTTGCTTTGAGCTTCGGGACTGAGAGTTCTTTAGGGCACGAGCCTGCTCTCCACCGGCAGCAATAAAGGACCACCAGACTTTATCCATGTGTGATGCTCCTCTGTTTGTGCTTCGCAGATACAACAGCATCATTTGCCAACGGTGACCATTTGACTTCCACCTTCCCAGATAGGTGCCCCTATTTCTTTCTCTTTTTTTTTTCTTTTTTTTTTGACAGGCAGAGTTAGACAGTGAGAGAGAGAGAGAGAGAGAGAGAGAGATCTTCCCTTTTCCATTGGTTCACCCCCAAGTGTCCACTATGGCACTGATCCGAAGCCAGGAGCTTCTCCTGGTCTCCCACGCAGGTGCAGGGCCCAAACACTTGGGCCATCCTCCACTGCCTTCCCTGGCCACAGCCAAGAGCTGGACTGGAAGAGGAGCAACCGGGACAGAATCCGGCGCCCAGACTGGGACTAGAACCTGGGGTGCCAGCGCCGCAGGCGGAGGATTAGCCTCGTGAGTCGCGGCGCCGGCCCATCCTATTTCCTTCTCTTGCCTACTTGCTCTGGCGAGGACCTGCGGAGGTGTGTAACACAGAAGTGGTGGGAAGCAGGCCTCCTCTCTCCTTCCAGATCTCAGTGAGGCCTCCTGCCTTTCCCTGCTCCGCGCGAGGTGAGCAGTTCATCTGTCACATGTGGGCTTCATTAGGTCGAGATCCGTGCTTTCTGAATTTGCTCAGAGCGTTTGTGTGAAGGATGTCGGGATTCATCCAGTGCCCCTTCCGCAGATACGGAAATGATCGCCTGCCTGTCTGGTTCTTCCTCCTCTTGGTGTGACACGGCACATTACTGACTGTGTATTCCAGCCCAGCCGTGTGTCCCTGGGATGAAGCCACTTGACCGTGGGAATGATCCCCTAATGTGCTGCGGATTTGGTTTTCTAGAATGCCCTTGAGGAGTTTTAGATGTGTGCTCATCAGGGACATTGGCCCTCGCTTTCTCTTTTGTTATGTCTTTGTCTGGTACTGGGATCACGGGAATGATCCTCATAGAATGAGTCTGGATGGATCCTCCCCTCTCCTCTTGCTGTGGAATGATTTAAGGGAACCGGAGCTCATTCTTTAAATGTCTGATGGAATCCAGCGTAAGCCACCTGATCCCGGGCTTTTCTCGGCCGGAGATTTCCTTCCTGCTGGCTGGCTCAGCCTCGCTGCCCGGCTTCGGTCTGTGCAGGCCTCACTCCCTCATGATCCGATCCTGGTCAGGGAATGCGCCCGGAACTTGTCTGTTTCTTCAAGGTTATCAACTATTCTGCTGCATAATTGTTCAAAATAATCTCTAAGAATCCTTTGTATTCTGTTTTCTTTTTTTCAATTCAATTGATTTTGGATCTTATCAGTGTTATTTTTTCCTTAGGTATAATTTGTTGTTCTTGCTAGTTTCTTAAAGTGAAACAGTAGTTGATGGACTTGAGCTCTGTTTTCTAATATAATCTCTCATTCTGAAGTTTTCATGCACTGCTTTAACCGTATCCCACGTGTTATAAGAGGCTCGATTTTCACTTTCACTTGACTCAAAATATTTCCTAATATTTCCTAATATCCCTTGTAACTTCTTATTTGCTTCATGGGGTATTTAGAAATGTGTCCTTAATCCACCAATTTTATGAGGCTTAATGTATATGTTCTGTTATTGCAAGCTGTTATGATTTCATTCTTTATATTCAGATAACATGCTTTGTATGATTTAAATTATTTTGCATTTATGGAGGCTTCTTTTATGGTGCAATATACAATTTATCTTTATGAATAATTTATATGTACTTGGAAGCTACAGGCATCCTTGATAGAGATGAGGGTATGTCAAAATATTTGTGATAAATGCAATTAAAAAATTTATTTTGGTGCAAAAAAATCAAATCTATATACTATCCATTAAAGACATCCTCCATTAACTTTCTGAAGGTCCCTTGTGTGCATTGATTTCAAAAGTTTTGCACCGAAATATTCATCTTATGATCGCATCTCCGTGACGTTTTTGGAGCGCTCTCGCCCTTGACTGTGGTTTACTTGCCGATGCAACCTTTGCGAGTGCCAGTTGGGCCACCTTGGGCAACGCTGTGCCCCAAGTTCCCGCCCGTCCTAGTGTCCTGCCTGCCTGCTGTGTGTGTTCCTGGGAGCGGAGTTCTGCAGTCACAGGCTGTCAGCTCTGGCCTCACACCTCCTGGGTGCGCACACCTTTGTGCGAGTTTTGTCTGGTGTGGGAGGCCTCTTCGGTGTCCCCATCCTGGAATCTGCTGTCCAGCACTGTTGGGCCCGGCCAGCTGCCTTGTGACGACTGTCTCTGTGGCGTCCATTTCTGCTCCACTCTGCTTTACTCTGTGTGTACTCCACACTTAATGTGTTTCTTACAAATAGCGTTGCTGTTAAGATAGCATGCTGTTTTTAAAACTGGTAACTGTCATAAGTCAGATCTTCAGAAATCTTATATTTAATGCCATTACTGGGAGGACTGATAGTCTTCACCTGGCTCTTTTTTAAAATGTTCATCTCTTTCTTGATTCTTTTGCCCATTTTTCTGCCCGCTTTGGGACTAATTCATTACAAGCAGTTCCGGCTTTTCACAGAATTGCAGGGCTGTAAAAATGGCCATGCAAGCTGAACTACACAAAGCAATCTTCAAAATCAATGAGATTATCTGCAATTGTTTTTTGACCTTTACTCTTTTTCCAAAACATTAAAAACCTCTTGCTGTCTGTTATAAATGTATAGGGAATGAAAAATAGCAGAACTAGTACATTGCTTTAGTACACTGTAATTTAAGAGATCAGGAACACTGAGAATTGCGTAGGTTTTGCTGTTGCTGTGTCTGGGTTTTTCTTGTAAAACGCGTACGAGCTGTTTGAGCCGTGCCTGCCTGCTTCTTACAGGGCAACTTGCAAAGTGCACCGAGCGTCTTCCCTGGGTTAGCAAAGCGTCGTTCTCTTCCGTAGGTCAGGGGGAGCTTTCGACATTTTGTTCTTCCAACGTCAGAAAATATCTTCTCAAAAATCATCTATTTATTTTTGTGAAAGACAGAGAGAGTCATGGGAAGGGATCTTCTCCCCCTGGTTCATCCCCAAGGCCTGCTGTAGCCAGGGCTGGACCAGACCAGGGCCAGGGCTGGGATCCCACTTGGGTGCCTGGACCCCAGTACGTGAGCCACCTCCTGCCCCCCAGGGTGCACATTGGCGGAAAGGCGGCTCAGAGCAGAGCAGCTGGGAGCAGGACTCCATGACTCAGGTGTCAAAGTTCCCTCGAGAGCTCCTGCCGCAGCGCTTCCCCGGGGGCACGCCCTCCTCTTCCTCGCGTTTGGGCCCTCAGGAACGTCTGTGAGTTTGTCCCAGGTTTCTCTGGCGGCTTCTGTCACGTCCAGGTCATGGCCACGACCTCTTCTGCCATTTCCTTGACGTCTAACTTGATTTTCCTTGCGGCATCTTCACTTTCTTTACTGCTTTGTTTTCATTTCTGTCGGTCAGTTCTCCATTTCATAGAACGCTGCTGGCTTATCGCCAGTGACAAGGAGACCACAGAGCTATGTGCTGCGGCCTGTGCACAAGCAGAAATACAGACGCACATGGCTGAGCCCCGGCTGAGCTTGGAACACGCGAGCTGATTGGCTCCGATCATGATGCACATGGAAAGGATTCTGTGGTTCCCTGTCAAGGAAGAACTGGCATTGAAGTCTGTACTTTACATCACTATTTGGAGGCATTAAATATCACTAAATCTGACATCTTTTAGAAAAACTAATGAAACCACAGACATTGACATTGGAGGTTGATCACTGCAATGTGTGCTCAAAAGAGAAACTCAAAGATTCACCTGTGCGTTTACGACTTCACTCTCTCTGGCCAAACCCTCGTCTCATTTCCTTTCATGCTTCCTACAGGACTCCAATATTTATGGTTAACTTACATTCATACCATGTCCCCTGAGGTGGGAGAACCTTGCAACAGCATATAGCCAAGTCTTCTCGCTACTTACTCGACGTTGGTTCCCTTACATCAGTCTTCTCTCGTGTTATAATCCCCAGATGAGGATCTTTTACACTAGAAGTTATCTTCCAACGCCGTTCGAATGATCTCCCTGTGCTTTGAGGACCCCAGCCTTGCACGTGTTTGCGTGTGGGTTACGTGTGTGTCTGGGGTGCATTCTCTGGGTGAAACGTGTCCTTTCACACTTCCCGTAGCACCGATCTGCAGACAGTAAAGTCCTTCAGAGCTCTGAGTTTGTTTCCTTAAAAAGTGTGCATTTCCCGTTAGGTTTCACGATATCCTTTCGCAGGGTATAAAAACGCAGGTGCAGTTTGCTTTTTTCTCCTGTTGCATAAATGCATGTTTTCTTCCCGGTGTCTGTGGCTTCCACTGCGAAATCTGCAGAAACCCCGGTTTGTTCCTCTGTCTGGGAGGGCCCTCCTCCACTGGCTTCTTCAGGGTTTCGTCTTCCCCGTGGTCTCCGGCAGCTTGGACAGGGGTGGTGTTTTTGTTGGTCCCATTTCCCTGCGTGGAAGGTGTCCGACTTTCTTGGATCGGAAGTTTTATGTCCTTCTTTACTGTTTCGGGGAAATTCTTGGTCTTCAGGCCCATTTCCCCCTCATTTCCATGGGAGTGCAATTGATGTTTTCACAAACCCTCTGATGGTCCCTCTTGGAGATTTCTACTCATTTAGGCTCAAGTTCATTGAGACTTTTCTTGGCTGACTTTGATCACTAATGAGCCGATTTGCATAGTTCTTTGTCTCTGACAGGACAGTTTTCACGTGTTACTATTTTTAGCATTTCCATTGGACTTGCTTTAAAGTTTCCATGTTTCTGCTGGCAGTTCGTGTCCGTGCTCACGGTGCCGTCTGCCCTAGACCCTTTAACACAGCGACCCTACCTGACAGCTCTGGGTCCATGCCTCAGCCTAGTTCTCGTTGCCACGACAGAACACTTGGGGCTGAGAACTTCCAAGGAAAAGAGATGCGGTTAGCTCACAGTCCTGGGCGTTCCGGAGCGGTGCCAGCACTGCCTGGCCCTGATGGGGGCCTCGGGCTACATAAGCACATCACGGTGGGGGCCGGGCAGGAGGAGAGAGCACAGGCCAAGACAGGCAGCCAGAGGCCATCCGGGGCCAGACGCACTCTTAACAACTCGCTGGCTTGGGATCTGGGACGGACTTGAGCACATCTCTTCCGAGGTGATGCCGTGTGAACTCACGGCCTCACACGGGACACCACCCCTGTGGGTGTCACACCCCCAACACTGCCACCGTGGGCACCAAGCTGCCAACACTCAAGCCACAGTGGCGGCCACCTCCACCTCCGGGTGTGTGGGCGCTCTTTTCACCTGGACTCTGGGTGTCCACACCGCGTCGCTGAGCGACAGGCATCTCCTGCGGGAGACGGGATTTCCACCCAGGATTGGGTGCCTTTCCTCAGGCCGCCTCGGCCATGGGAGAGCGAGTGGCGCCAGGTCAGATGGTGCTGGGGGCTCCGCTCCCTGCCGCCTCTGCCCCGGAGCGCATCACACAGCGGCCTCTGCTTGGGCTCCCCCATGCGCACCTCACCGATCTGTGGGGATCCCAATCTGCCAGGCTGATCTCGCGGCTGGAAGGGGCCTTGGCCTTCCTGTCAGCTCGCACCCGACAGCGGCCCCAGCCTTGCCCCCACTGCTCCATGCCAGAAGCCCCAGTGCTGTGTGCGAGGCGCAGCTTCCCTGCCACCCAGTCTGCGTTAGCGCGGGATCCCCGCGGGACCAGCTCACTGCCCGCCCTGCATGCTCTCCGGGCTCGCGGGGGCCCGGGTCTGGGGTCTCCCGGCCCCTGTGGGGCCCACACCCTGCCTTTCACCCCGTGTGGCAGAGTGGTCCCGGCATGCGCCCTCCAGGCCGGGGCAGCCAGGCCGCTGCTCTGCTGCGATTAGGGGAGATCCCGGGGTCTCTGCTCAGGAGCCGCTTCCTCCCTCCGGCGTCAGCTCGCTGCCCGTTCCCCTTGCAGCGAGCCCCTCCTGGTGGGGGCTGGGGGCCGCTCTCCCGAAATCTCAGGGAGCTCAGAGCTCAGAATCCCATTCTGCAGCCACAGCTCCATCCTCCATCGGATCCTGATAGGGGTGGGTGGGCACTCCTCGCCCTCTCCGCCCTGGACGCTCATTCTGGGGCCCACCACACCCAGCGGGACAAGAACTCGCACCTCCTGGGGACGGCACGAAGGGTTCCCCAGCGCGTTCTCCTGCGTGGGCCTCTGCAGGCCTGTGAGTGTGCCTGGCGTCCGCGCCCCTGCAGAGACACGTGAGGAAGGCCGGCTTGTGCAGCCAGGGCGGGACCCGGGTGCTGATGTGCCCATGCTTAGGACCCAAGACTGAGGCCTCTGCCCTCAGCCCCGGCCCGGACTGGAGCGTGGATTCGGACTCCGTTCGTGGGATTAATCTGTGCGCACACGTGCAGAGATGAAGGTCTGTCCAGGCTGGCTGGACCAACACAGGGCCAGAAAGAAAGCAACAAACCACGAAACGCGACAGCAAAGCCGGGCTCCCGGCACAGGGAGGCGACCGCGGGCCCCTCGCCAGCCCGGGCTGAGCCCAGCCAGGAAACCCTGTGCTGTGAGGAGCGAGATGCTGCGTAAACCCGAGCGTGACTTACGGGGAACGTTTGTCTAGACTTTGTTTCTTATTAAACACCAGCTGATGCAGAAGTCTGCGTTATAAATTGTTTTCATTCACTCACGCAGGTCCCTCAGCATTTGCATGAATGCGCATCTCATTTTTATAACAGAATGCGTGGCCTTAAGAAAGCATGTCCGTCACAACGGGAAGGGACGGAGGCTGAAGACCGAGAGCGGGGGCGCGATGGCGCTAACAGGTGCGCTGTTGACACTGGACGGAAGCGTGGCTCCTGCTCAAAGCTCAAGACCGCTCCGGCTCTCGCTCTCCCAGCAGCCTGTGAGTACCCGGGGCAGGCGCGGGCAGATCCGGGCGAGGTGGACGTTCCTGGCTGGAGGCAGGAGGTCTGCTGCCCCGCCACACCCCTGTCCTGACAGGGGCAAGGGCGAGGGCGGGGACACGGCCGTGGCGAGGGAGGGCGCAGGCTGTGCGGGGGCAGGATGCGTGTGTGTGGAGGGGCGAGGGGAGCCGGGCTCTGCTGAGGCCGCAGGCAGAGCAACCCCAGCCAGGGCCTGACCACCTCGCCGTGCCTCCTGCTGGGGTAATCCTGACTTAGCGCCCCGAGGAAGCTGGTGGCGCCGCTGCACAAAAACGCGTCCTCATTTAGTTGCAAAATTAACGTTTGCTGTGGGAGATGCACTGTGAGATTTTGCCTCAAAAATCAGCTGAGTGCTAAACGCGCTGCTGATTTGGCCGTGTGGGGCAGCATCTGGCTTCAGGCCTCTTCCCTCTGGCTTGTGAGGCTGGCTTAGGCTCCTCCATAAACACGGCGGAACTTTCCAGAACAGCTCTGGTCTTCGATCGCACTGGTCTGTGCTGATGGACCCTTGGCCCTCCGTGACAGGGACAAACCTCGTGTCCCTGTGGCTCCCCAGGGAGGCAGGCAGCCCCTTCTGCCCTGTGCCCCCTGCCGGGTTCTGCCTGCTCCCCACCCTTCACCTCCAGCTCCTGCCAGCGTCTCGTCTCCCCATCTTCCTTGGTTTCCGCAGCAGAAGTGGGAAGGGAGGTTTTCTGCCACTCGGCTGCAGGGCCGGGCCTCGCACCTTGCCTTGTTGAGATGAGCAGGTGGTGCCGGTGGCCACAGAGGTGAAAGGCATTCTGGGCCCTTCCGTGAGAACAGAGATTCCCCAACACGTGCTGGCCAGAGCGTGTGGAGCACGTGACACTGGGAGGCCGAGGGACGGGATTAACCAAGGCCGTCTGCACCCAGGCTGGACTTCAGATGTGGTGGGAGATCACCCGTGACACCAGTGCCCGGTCACTGCTTTCTGGGCCACTGCCTGGGACACCAGCACCCCTCATGGGCACCAGTTCGAGTCCCAGCTGCTGCACTTCCCATGCAGTTCTCTGCTCATGGCCTGGAAAGCAGTGGAGGATGGTCCCTGCACCCACGTGGGAGACGAGGGTGGTGCTCCAGGCTCCTGGCTCTGGTCTGGCCCAGCTCCGGCCATTGCGGCCATCTGGGGAGTGAACCAGTAGACGCAAGACCTCTTCTTCTCTCCCTCTCTCTATCTGTAGCTCCGCCTTGGGCAGGGAGGGAAGTTGTTTCACATGGGAAGGGTTTGTGCCTTCTGCTTTCTCTGGATAGGACTAACGCTGGGCGCAGCATCAGCTGGGGGCTTCCAGTGCAGGCTGGAATTGGGCCGGGCCAGGGACCCCCGTCTGCTCTCTCTCTCTGGAGTTAAATCTGCCGGGCTCCAAGCAGCGGGAGGAGTTCCAGCTCTCGCTGTTGCCCAGATCTCTCTGTGAGTGAGCTCTGCCTTAGCCATTTCCCTCCCCACCAAGCAAACCACGGCTCAGAGGCCTCTGGGGTGTGCCCAGCTTGGCACCAAGGCCACCCGGCTTCCTGCTCACCCTGCTGCTTCTCCACTCGGGGCACAGTGGGAGAGAGGGGCTGGTGTCCTGCTGGCAAGGCTGTGGGCACCACGGAGACCGGCAGGACGTGACATACTTGGGCTCTAAGTCCTCACGCACCCCTGGCCGCTGGCATGGCATGGCTGGCATGTTTCATCCCCAGAGCCAGTGTTTCTGCAACAACGTTATGTGTGGGGACGATGCTGCGGGAGACTGTGCGTGAAACATGGCTCACAGCCGAGGCCAGGATGCACGTGCACACACACGGATATTTATGGCAAATTACATGAGAGGAACACAGGCTGTAAGTTGAATTGGATTTTCTATGGATACAGTAAGAACTGGAATTTTACGTCTGGTCAACAGCAGAAGGCCCAAACGCACCTCATTATTTTAAAAGAAAAATCAGGACTTGTGTTTTATTTAATAATCTGGAAATTATTTTTAAAGACTTTATTTATTTATCTGAGAGGTAGAGTTATAGACAGAGGGAGAGACAGAGAGAGAGGTCTTCCATCTGCTGGTCACTCCCCAAATGGCCACAATGGCTGGAAATGGGCCGATAGGAAGCCAGGAGCCAGGAGCTTCTTCCAGGTCACCCATGCGGGTGCAGGGGCCCAAGCACTTGGGACATCTTTTGCTACTTTCCCAGGCCATAGCAGAGAGCTTGATTGGAAGAGGAGCAGCCAGGACTCGAACCGGTGCCCATATGGGATGCCAGTGTCTTAGGCAGAGGCTTAGCCTACTGAGCCACAGTGCCGGCCTCAATTATTTTGAACTTCTAGGAGGTTGCATGAGATTCTGCAGATGACACTAAGGCGCCCCCACTGCCTTTGCACCTCACCGTGACGGCAAATGTGATGACGGCTGCCTGGCTAAAAGGCGCCCCACAGCCGCCGGCCTGGCTTTCATTCCCAGCTCTACTCCAGCTCCAGCTCCCTGCCAATGCAGGCCCCGGGAGGCACCAGAGGACGGGTGAGTGGCCGGGCCGCAGCACTCATGTGGGAGGTCTGGGTTGAATTCTGACTCCTGGCTCTGGCCCTGGCCCAGCCCCAGCCCCGGCAGGCACAATGGGAGAGCCTGGTGTCTCTCTGCTTCTTTCTCCCATACATGAAAGCTTTATAAACTGTCGGAACTCCCTCACACTCCCCTCTGCCACGGGGTGCACTCGCCCCACGCACCCCTCCCAAGAGCCCTGCGGCTCCTGTGGATTTCCAATCGGGCCGGAGGCACAGGACAGGGCCTCACCCCTCCATGAGGGGGCCCTCCCCACCTCCTCCTGCCCCCCCCGCCCCGTGCTGTGTCCTCCCGACACAGACACAAGGGCTCAAGTCCTGTGGCTCTGCAGCCGTCAGAGTTCGTGGTGAGGAGTCACGGCCAAGGCCTGGGCTGCACGAGGCCGCACGTCTACCCAAGGTCTGGGTGCTTGGTGTCCCCATCTGTGAAGTGGCTGGCCGTGTTCTCGGCGCTCACGTGGGCTCGGTGTTTGCCTGGAGCATGGCCCTGGACGGAAACACTGCCAGCAACGGCCCGGTTTGCCAGTCTGCCAGCCTCAGTGAGGCGTTTATCACGGGCCTGGCTGCAGTGTCCAGTCCCTAGCAATTTTCAGAAAATGATAATTTATCGTAAGAAAAACTATGTGAGAAAACCACATGGCTGGATCGGAATTATTTAAGGTATCAGTTTAACTACAGTGAGAGAGAGAGAGGGAGAGACTCAAACACTGGAAGAAACCAGAGTTTATTTCTCTGTCCGTAGAGAGCCAGAGAGATTCCCGGGCTGCTGGAGTGTTGCTCCGTCTCCAGGAACCCATGCTGAAGACTCTCGTCCTACAGCTTCCACTTGGAGTCTGAGGGGGCTGCTGGAGCTACTGCCATCACATGTGCATTCCAGCCAGCAGGATGAGGGGAAAGAGGAGAGCCGTCACCTCCTCCCGCAGCCGGCTGGTGCGGCCACTCATCTGCAAGGAGGGAGGGAACTGCTGTCAGAAATGCTGTGTCCGTGGCGCACACCGCTGGCTGGCAGGGCGCCGCGGCTTCTTCCCCAGGGGCTACCCCCCCGCCCCCCCAGGGAGGGGGGCTGCCCTGAGCGGCCGGTTGAGGGCATGGCTCTGGCGTGGAGAAGCCGTGGCCGCCAGCGTGAGGGCCTGGAGGAAGAGGCCCTCTCCTGCACTCCGGCTAGCAGCGTGATTTATCTTCCCAGCGCCCTGGCCGGCCTCCTGGGCTCTCCTTTTTCCCTTGACAAAAAAATCCAATAAGTTCCTTTGCCTCTGCTAATGCCTCTTCCATCCTTCCCTGTCCCCGCACACCATCACCCCCATTTAGGCCTAATTACCTCCACCCAGGCAAGCGCAATGCCATGCAGGTTGGCCTCTCTCCCCTCGCCCTGACTTTCCGATCTGACCCGCGCAGCACGGCCTTGCGGATCTTCCCGGCCTGGCTCTGCCCTTTCTGCCCGCCGAGGGCCCCGCCAAGCTGGCAGCGCTCCCTGGCGCCGTGGGTCCCGCTTCCACAGCTCAGGTCCCCACGCTGCTGCACGCCATCCCGTGCCCACTCCTCTGCACGGCTCCCTCGCCCGCTGTGGACCCCACGGTCGCTCTCTGTGGCCTGCACCGTCCCCGTGCGCCGGTGCTGAGGGCCAGCGCCTCCCCTGAAGCCGCTGCACAGGTGGCTGTGGTGTGGAATCCCTGTGGTGAAACACGGCTCCTGTGCACGGCCCAGGTAGCCCGCAGGCCGGTGAGCAGACATCCTGCAGCCCCAGGAGCTCCCTGTGCCACCCCCAGGAGCGGCCGCGGTCCTGACTCGGCACAGCACCCAGCAGTCGCGGGTTTGCACCTTAAGCACGTGGAGTCACACGTGTGCTTTGTCAGCGCTTCCTTCCACATTGCGAACACAGCTAAGCCAGCGGGGCGGGCGCTCTGGGCAGTGCTGGCGTGTCGCAGGTCCTCGCTAAACATATGCAAAGTGAACGGACGGCCCGTGACCACCTCGCTGTGCACAGATAGCATCAGAGCCGGGATCCTTCTCATTCATTTTCCCATCCAGGGCTGTGTTCCCAGTGTCTCTTCAATAAATCTTTGTCAAGAAAATGCCCGAGCCGCCTCTGGCAACAGAAGCGTGCGGTCTCCGGGGCGCGCTCTCGTGGCAGGCCCTGCGCAGGCCCAGGAGGCCGGCCCCCTCCTGTTGCTGGCGCCAAGCCTTCCCAACACCTTGCTCCCACTTGAGAAGGAAGGCAGGGTTTCCCAGCCCGTGAAGAACTCCACAAGTAGGCGTTTAAAATCGCAAAGTACCCATATGCTGCGCTCACACTGTGAAACGCTCTCACGAGTAATTAAAAACAGTTACGGAGGCAATGGAGTTGTAACAATTGAAATATCACACATATGTGTGCACCGGATCAGAAAACCACATAATCGTGCGTCCCCCACTGTCAGCGCGGCTGCAGGACCCGAGACGGCGCACGAGCCTCCGTCCTCAGCGCTCACATCCGAGCCGCGATCACACCCCGGAGACGCCGCACGCCCGGCTGCGGCTCCGGGCTGGTGGCTGCCGCTCGCAGCCCAGCGCTCACAACGCTCGGAGGTGGTCCCGGAGCAGCTGTCTCTCTCTGCTTTGATGTTCCCGTCACTGCATTTAAAGCAGGAGTGGGCCACGTGTGTGCTGCGTTCTCGTTCGGCGTCAGGTGGGTTTAATTCTTGTGCCCCACGCTGTGTGTGACTTTTCCATTCTAATTAGGACTTTGCAGGCAGGGCCTGTGGAGGGAGGGCAGGGTGGGGGCAGGGCCTGCGGAGGGAGGGCAGGGTGCATTACAGGACCAGCCCCAGGGACACTGCACCGTGTTGGTGACAGTGCACAGGCCCTGTCCCTTTAACTCCACCTGCAGAAGCGTGCGAGATGCTGTACCCGGCTAGCCACCAGGCAGCCCTGCCCCAGACAGCTGTACCCGGCTAGCCACCAGGCAGCCCTGCACCAGACAGCTGTACCTGGCTAGCCACCAGGCAGCCCTGCCCCAGACATGGCCTGGGCTGTAGTCTGCCAAGCCGTGAGCTAGAAGAGTCGGTCACAGCTCCGCTCTTGGCTTTTATGGCTTCACTTCTCCCCACTTCATCTGTAAGATGCGGCGAGCGATAGCTGTGGCACCGGCTCGTGGCAGCAGCGAGGCCCGAGGGCCCGAGAGGCCTCTAGGTCTCCACCGTCCTGCGCAGCACAGCTATCTGAACCGTAACACTGCAGACTCCGGGGAGCCTCAGCAGCGGTATCCCCAGATTCAGGATGATCACACCACTCGTGGGGGGGGGGTGGGAGCAAGAAGAGAGAGGGGCCCCTGCTGTGCCTTTCTAGCCCAGGCTTCCCGACCCCTGCAGCTGGAACGGGGAGCCAAGAACCGGCTGCTCCACCCCCTCCCGCCCCGGCCATGGTGCCCTGGGGAGCACCGAGCCCAGCTCCCTGCCAGGGGAGCCGCTTTCCTGCAGGTCTGGGGCACGAGGTCTGTGGCAGCCCAGGCCAGGCGGGGTCGTGGGGAGTTACCCAGCAGGCAGCTCTCCATCCCCTGCGTTTCCCTGCCCAGCTGCCAGTCAACGGGACTTCACAGCAGGAGGTCCCAGAGCAGACTGCCCAGGGAAAGTTGTGCCCAGCACCCCCACGCCCTCCAAATGGACCCAAGCTGGAGGATGCTGGCTGCCCGGCAGGCATCCCAGCAGCACGGGCAGCTGTCATCACAGGGCAATCTCGCCTCTTGGGCGACTGCCCGTGTCCCCATCCCCTTCTCTGCACGCCAGGGCTATCCCACCCAAGAGCCCACCTTAACTCTAGGAAGCCGTTGTCTTCAAAGCAGCCCGGAGTGGTGGGGAGGGGAGAAGGCACGAGGCAAGCGGCCTGGTCTTGGCTCTGCCGCAGGCACCCACGGGCTCCTGTGCTCGCCTCTCCCCAGCCTGGACCCTGTATCCCCAGC
Organism: Lepus europaeus; assembly: GCF_033115175.1. Lineage (NCBI taxonomy): Eukaryota > Metazoa > Chordata > Mammalia > Lagomorpha > Leporidae > Lepus > Lepus europaeus. The sequence continues at coordinate 857,299 of NC_084837.1, forward strand.
AACACAACAGCGCCGCTGGGCTGGACGCCCAAAGGCCTCGCTCTCCCAGCTCCTCCTCTCCGGCTCTGGGTCGGTTCTGCTGATGGGCGTCTCTTGACTTATTCAAGGAGTATTTTGGGGAAACCCTGACTCTCCATAGAAACTTGCCCAGTCTACACCGCTGATGCTACCGACACGGCTAGGATTACCCTGGGAGGGTGCTGTGGGTGAGACAGGGATGGTGGTGGCCTGAAGCATCGGGGATGTTTCTTGGTCAACGTTAAGCTTCATCCATGGAGAATTCGATCTGAGCCTTAGGCGGCAACGTGAGAAGCAGCTGAATTCTGTCAGGTTGGGGACAGTGGGGTGCACTGAGGGAGTGGCAGGCACAGAGGGCCACTCTGACCAGCTGCTCCTTCATGGGAGCCCCCAGAGAGAGCACCTGAGGGACAGAGGGGGGAGCCACGGCGGGTGAGGGGTTTGGTGTACACGACGGAGCAGCCACACGAGGAGCGGGGCCTTTGGTCTGCGGGCAGCGGCGGCGGAGTAGAGGGGCTGATGCCACCAGCCGGGGGCTAGGGCGATTTCTCAGAGGACCCAGGGAGCGGGGGTCCTGGGCGGCCACGCCCAGGAGGCATGTGGTGAAATCAGGCTGCGGGGGACAGGCAAAGGCGGGGCACATCGCAGCGAAGACCCTCAGACGTCTTCCAGGTCTGGAACGCGTGTCAAAGGAAGAGGATGCTTCTGGGGTTTTGTGATGACAGCAGCTCAGTTGCCCTGCACACAGTCTTCTTATTTTTTTCCATATGGGCAGGTGGTTAGTGCATAATCCTAGGTGCTAACACTGTGTGACAAGGTATTTACTGTCGCCATCGGTGTCACCACAGAATACCACTCAGAGGGGAAGGATTCTGGCAGGATTTACTTTTCTATAAAGATTTAAGAACTGTATTGATTCTCATTTGAAACATGAGCTCAACTGCACCTCTTTCTCAGGCTATTAATTTTTCTTCATCTCTATCAATGCCCTGCCGATACCTTGGGAGTGTCCGTCAACGTGGGGTGACTTGATTCGTGCTGTGTGTTATTTTTTAAAGCCACAACCTCAAATTATTTTTTGCAAGTCAATGGTTTTTTCACAGTCATGTAACCATCACCACTGTCAGTTCTAGACTATTCCCCTCACTCCAAAATGAAACGCCCTCTCGTCAGTAGCTACCTACTCCCAACACCCGAAGTCCAAGGAGACCACTGATCCCATAATCCTGCCTCTGTGAACCTGGCCATTTTGGACATTTCAGGCAAATAGAATGTGTGGTCTTTCGTCACCGTGGTTCAGCACCACGTTCTCACAGTCGCCCACGTTGTAGCACCACATCACTCTTGTCTGGCTACACAGCACACACGGCGTGGCTGCCAACATTCACTATCACTGCTCAGCCGATTGGTGCTGGGTTGCTTCCCGTTTCTGATGATTATGGGTAATCCCTCTCCGAGCGTTTGTGTGCAGAGCTTGGTGCCTACGCATGTGTTCATTTCTCCTGGGCGCATTTCTAGGACGGGAGCTATGGGGTCCCATGTGCTGAAACTCTGAGGAGCTGGCAGGTTGCCAAAGCAGAGACTCCATTTTGAATTCCTGCCAGCACAGCGTGCAGGTTCCTAAGCTTGTCACGTCTAGATTTTTGGTGACAGCCGTTGATCTGTTTGATCGACATTTCCCACATACCTGATGACAGTGTTTTCATGTGTGTTGGGCAATTGGAGATCTTTGGAAAGTCATCTATTCGTATCATTTGTCTATTTCAAAATTGAGTTACTTCCCTTACTATGATACTATGTATTCTGGACACAGATTCTGTGGGTCTTGTCACTTTTCTATGGCGTCCTTTGAAGAACAGAAGTCTTAAGTTCTGATAAACTCCAACTTATCTTTTTTTTTCCTTCCACTGTTTGCTCTTTTTGTGCCACACGTTAGAAGCCTTCGCCTGACCGCAGGTCCCAGAGTTTACTCATTATTTCCTCTGAGAGCGTGATGGTTTGGTGTTTCTACCCTGAGCTCACGGTCTCTATGGTGTGGGACATGATGGCAGCTTCACTCCGCAGCCTGTGCACGACCGGTTGTCCCAGCACCTTTTGTAGAAAAGATGATTCTTCTGGCCATTGGGTCATCTCGGTGCCCTTGGCAAAAATCACTGTGATGGTAAACATGACTCTTTCTGTTTTAAAATTTTATTTATTTCTTTGAAAGAGCAACAGAGAGAGAGAGACAGGCAGAAAGATTTCCCATCTACTGGTTCACTCCTCAAATGCTTGCAATAGCCAGGACTGGGCCAGGGCGAGGTCAGGAGCCTGGGACTCCATCTGACTTCCCGGAGCCACCTGCATCCCAGAACCACGGCCTCATCAGCCAGCCTGGCTTCATCCTCCAGGTAGCTGGTGAACTGGAGAGTTAACGTAGAGAGGTACAATGAGGACAGTAGCGACAGCAGCCGTAACAGTAGTAACCACGTCCCGAGAGCTGAGACGCAGCCTGGGCCCCGCCAGGCACCCCCATCTCACACCACCTCAGGGCACTCTGCTGGGAGGGCGCCGCTGCGGAAGGCGAGCCGGAACACCAAAGTGGCGCTGAGAAACTGATCAACCACCCAGCCTCCCTCCGCCAGAGATGGCGAAATAGAGCCCCGAGGGGCCGAGCCCTCCACCTGTAGTCACCACTCGGGACCCACACGGCCTGGTGGACGCTGTCCACGGGGCGGCGCCACTGCAGGGCTGTGGGACCGTCAGAGGAGGAGGTCTCCGGGGAGATCCCACAGGCCCGTGCACAGGGTCTCGTCCCCTCTCTGCTCAGGCAGCAGGGGCCACCCTTCTCCCCTGCACGCACTCCCACCAGACGTGCTGCCAGCCACGGCCCTCGCCAGAAGCCACACCAGTGGGGCGCGGAACCTTGGACTGGAACCTACGTAACCGTGAGCCAAATAACCTCTTCCTCCCAGGAGGGCGCTGCGCCAGGTCCTCAGTGCAGCAGAGCGAAGCCGACTGACAGGTGATCGGGCAGCCCGCGGTTTCTCACGGCGGCTGGGGGGCGGGTTTCCTCCCCACTCTGAGTCTCGGCGAGGACGATGCGAGATCGTGGACTGGATCGTGTCACGTCGGCCCGGGAGAAGCTGGAGCGGCAGACAACCTTGAGTCTCGCTCCAGGCTTTCCTGGAAGAAGCCGTGACTTCCTCTGCCAGGCCCCGGTGAATCCCTAGCGGATGCGCCCGCCACCCTTCTGGCGTGAAAGCTGAGCCTGGGTGTGGAGCCGGGAGAGCTTGTGGCTGTCGGAGCTGGGAAGTCACGAGTTCAGTGTGTGACTCGGCCACGATGTCCGCTCTGCGCACACTCGTCCTGCAGGGGGAGAAGCGAAAACCTTCCGGGCTGTTCCGGGAATCCACGACCATGTCACTGCCTGGCACCGGGCCTGCGCAGGGCACAGCTCCAGGCTGCCATTTGTGTTCCCTCCAAACGCTGTCATTCCCAAAACACAGCTAACCCTCACCCGTGGCGAGCTCTGAGGGACTGGCCAACAGGAGTCCCACTGCGCACTTTGCGGTGAAGTCCGAGTGGAGACAGGAAGCTCAGCCAGACTTTCCATCCGCCTCTTCTCCCAGCTGAGTCCGGGGTGCCCACAGCCCCTCCGTATCAGATTTTACACGAGTTTTACGACTGTGTTGTTGGATGTGATACCTGAGCACTCCCGCACGTCGGCTCGGTCCCCCTGGCTCCCGCTCCCTGGCGAGGTGGACGTGGAGTTCATGGCAGCGCGGTAACAGCCAGGCCAGCCGAATCCCAGAGCGAGGGTCAGCGAGCAAGCATCTGGAGGAGACTCCGGGAGCGCCTGTGTTTTATGTCCACGTATAAAGCTGTTGTGTTTAAGGCAAGGCAGTTGTCCTACATGATACTCTTGGAGCCCGTGACTCGGATCCTCTTGTCCAAAACCCCTCCTCACTCAGGAAAGGGACAATAAGTAGAGCCACAGCCACCGAGGTCTTGGTTGGGACCTGGTCCTTGAGACGGAGGGGGGGTCTTCTTGGGGTCATGGGGTCACAGGGTCAGGGGGAGGGCAGTGGCCGCTCTCAGGAAGAGGGGCCTGTCTTCACCAAGGGCCTCCAGGGCCCACATCTGTGTCCTGTTAGGATCCGAGCTTCGGCCCATCTGTTTGCTTTATAAGCCCCTGGGGCTTTCTAATGCTGACGCTGTGAGCTCAGCGTAGTTAGGGGAGGATGTCCCACTGACTTTGCTCCTGGAAGCCCCCCAACGAGTCTTTCATCCATGCACCTGTCTTGCGTCCACACCAGCTCGAGTGCCAAGCAGGAGTCATCCAGAGCTTCGTGAGGAGCTCGGGTCCACTGGGATGTGGGGGTGGTCACACTGCGGTCAGCAGGACACCTGGGGGTGTCCTGGCCAGTGTCCCCTCCCGGCACCCAGAATGACACAGACTCCGACCAAGTCCTGAAGAATGACCTTGGCAGCTCCATCAGGCCGCAGGCCCACGGGATGAGCTGTCCCCTGTCCCCTGTGCCCAAGGCTCACGAGCAGGGGTCTCAGATGGAGAGCTGTGCCCCATGCTCCTCTGCCCCTGTCCCCCCAAGACTCCCGGATGCTTACTGCCCCCTGGCCTGTGCTGTCCGCACTCTCCTGGGGTCTCTGTGGTGGTTCCTTGATCGTCAGACAGAATCAACTGATGTGAAGCCTCCATGCTGAGAGACGTGGGCACGGAAGTGCCCTGGGCAGCTGAGGAAGGGGCCCCCAGCTCCCGTGTGGTGTGGAGGCCCGAGGCGGCACGTGTGAGGCGTCCTGGGTCTGCCCGACGGGCGTCCAGGAAGCTGTGAGGCACAAGACCAGGGCCATCCACTGTGTCCTTGCCACCACCCTTCACTGCGCTGGGAACGGCCCACGGGGCCGGGCACGGAGACGCCTCTGCTGCCCTCCACTGCCGTCTGTGTCCCTAGCACAGTTTCCTTGCTCCCTCTCCCCACTGTTGCGTCCACCATACCCACTTCTCCCTCTGCCCCGTCCCTCTGCCCGGCCCCCTTCCTTCAGCCCGATCACGTGTGGGGAAAATGTTCACTGAGCTGGGCTGCAGAGGAGAGGCCTCCTGGGCTCTGGGCGCACAGGGGTCACAGGGGGCGTGCAAGGGTCCCTGCCCTACCGTAGCTGGCGCTCCTGGGGAGGAATGGATGGCCAAGGAAAACGTGGACTCCAACGCCAAGTTCACTTCATGGAAAAGGTTCTTTTGAAATCCACGCGTAGTGTTCCACAGCGCTGCTTTTCTTTGTGCTTTTTGAAGACTCCCTGAGTTTGGGAAGGACGCAGGCGCTGTGGCCGAGAGCAGCGTCCGGACCGACCCTCGGCGCTGGCAAGCTGGGGGCCTCTCCGTGCGCATCTGAAGAACGGAGTGCTGAGAACGGCGTCTCCTGGGCTTGTTGGGAACTGACAGGGGTCACCAGTGCCACGGCCTGCACGCCTGGCAGACGAGCGAGGAGAAGAGACGCGGGAGACGTACCCGTGTGGACACGTTTATAAATATGTGTGTTACTTGGCAAATGAGGCAGAGCAAGGCAGGGCAGTGCGTATAGACGTAAAGAAATACAAGGCGGGGAGTGAGGGAAGTGACGCGGGGAGGCGCGCTGGGTTGTGAGGGAGGGGCCCCTCTGGGCAGTCTGGGGAGTGTCTCGGAGCGCTTAGCGCAGACACGGCACAGGGCTGCAGGAGCTCGGGTCCCAGAGAGGCTCCTGGTGGAACCGGGAATTCTGGAGTTGCTGACACAGGGGGTCTTTGGAGCCACGAGGCCGGGGGAGCAGCCGGGAAGTAAGGGCGGTGGGAGAGGCGGGGATGGAGCCCTCCACTTGTAACCCAAACTTCGTCATTTTAAAATGCGTTTAAAAAGCATTGCCAAAAAGCCCCATTTTTGCAAAACACTGTTTATGATGGACTTGTTTCTTGGCCAAATCGTGTTGCTCTTGGCGTTTTCTGTGACAGCGCCCAGGGACAGGGCGAGGGGGACACCGGCTCTGAAAGCCTGGGCGTCACCCTCCTCAGCCGGCCTCTGCTCCTGCTCTGAGGCCGGCTGTCAGAGTCCCCGGACTCCACGCTCCTGCCCCAAGTCTGCACAATTAGCAGAAACAGAACGACTGGCCTCCAACAAGGGACCAGGACTCATCCCTGGAACAGCTTTCAAGTGCAGCATGTGAAGAACCAGTCACCTTGCAGGGCGCGATGCGCTCGGAGCTTCTGTTCCACTAAGCCCACAGGAGCCGGAGACCAGGCCTGGAGGAGTAGATCGATGGCAGCGTTGTACCTCGTCTTGCCTGAGTGACCTCAGGGGCCCAGCAGGGTGCTGGCCCAAAGTCCAGTTTGCACGGGAGATGCAGTTTTACATGGAAATTCCAGTGAAATAAACACTGGTCAGGGTCTCCGTGGTTTTTGAAGCTACGCACACTGCAGGCTGGGCTGAGCTGCATTTGCCACGTGTTGGTTGGTCCAGGCCTGAGAGCAAGAGGGTGTGGGCGCCATGGGCACTGCGGGGTCCACTTGTCTTTGCTGTCCCCAGGAGGGAGGCCATCCCTGTCACTTACCGAGAGAGCGGCAGGTTTTGCTGGGTCCTGCTTAAGAGATGGAGGAAAATGAAAAAGGATCCATGATTGTGCATGGTCCAGAATGGAGCTTTTTTTTTTTTTTCAAAGATTTATTTATATGAGAGGTAGAGTTATAGACAGTGAGAGGAAGAGACAGAGAGAAAGGTCTTCCTTCGTTGGTTCACTCCCCAAAAGGCTACAATGAACAGAGCTGCGCTGATCCGAAGCCAGGAGCCAGGAGCTTCTTCCGGGTCTCCCACGTGGGTGCAGGGGACCAAAGACTTGGGTCATCTTCTACTGCCTTCCCAAGCCATAGCAGAGAGCTGGATCAGAAGAAGGGCAGCCGGGACTCGAACTGGCACCCATATGGGATGCCAGCGCCGCAGGTGGAGCATGAACCTATTGCACCATGGCGCCGGCTCCCCACAGTGGAGCTTTTTGGTACCCATGACAACAGAAATGTTTATGGAGTGGTAGGGATGGAAGTCGATGTGAATGAACAGAGCAGTGTGGGGAGAAGGTGCTGGAGCCGGCCTGCGTGGTGTGGCCTGTGTGGCGTGGCCTGCGTGGCGTGGCCTGCGTGGCATGGCCTGCGTGGCCACCCCCAGATGCCCAGCTGCTCACAGGAGGAACACGGCAGATGCCGGGTGGGGACAGGGAGGGCCACAGGCCATGCTGGGGCTGTGTGTGCTAATGATGCCCACAGTGAGAGAGCAGAGTGGATGGAGGCGATCCCTGGGGAGGGGGAGGGGAGACTTGAATGGCAGGGGCGGGAGGCGTCCCGGGGCTGCTGAGGCCGTGCCCGGCCCGTGTATCCCGGCGCTTGCTCTCACATGGGCTCAGACTGCGTGTTTCCCTCCGGGCATCTTCATATTCACAAACCTTCCATTTGCAACCCAACCTTTGTTGTTTTAAAACAGGGGAGCGCTGCCAAAAAGCCCCGTCTTTGCGATAAACTGTTTATTGTGAACTCAGCGTTTCTTGGCCAAATCGTGTTGCTCTTGGCGTTTTCTGTGACAGCGCCCAGGGGACAGGGCGAGGAGGACATCGGCTCCGAAAGCCTACGCGTCATCCTCCTAAAATGCTGCCGCCTGCCTCCCGGCACTGCGTGGACACAACCCGTCCTGATGTGCGCGAGCGCCGGCTCAGAGCAAAGACCCGCTTCTGACTGCACAGAGCCTCTTTCAATGATGAGGTCATCATTGGGAAACTGCTCCAGCAGCGTGCCACGGACGGAGGACGGTCAGGTTGAGAACTCCGACAGCTTCTGCGTCCGAGCGCTTTCTTTCTGGCGGGATTATAAACAGGATCCACATGAAACTCCCCAGACGGACGAACGCAGAGCGGCTGCCACGTGGGCTCCCCGAGCCGGCTCCGGCGCTTGTCTGCTGCTGTGGGTGGGGAGTGCGGCACCTGTGGCTCAGAGGACCCAAGGCAGCCATGGTGAAGTCTCAGGACTCGGCCCAGAGCCTTGGCTGGAACCAGGGCAAAGCCAGGGGCCTGAGCGTCGTGGGAGGTGAGCTGCAAGATGGCCCAGGCCTTCCAATGGCGGTGACAGTGACCTTGCTCCTCTGCTCCACGCAGCTGCGCGCCCTGCGCCTGCCTGATGCGGACACACCAAACACAGGATGTTGCTGAAGCCATTTTGCAATTTCAGGGACCATCTGTGATCACACACGTGGACGAGGGTCGCGGGGCCGGGGCTCACGCTGTCTGCGCTGGGAGAAGGCTGAGAATCGCTTTTCTGTGATGCACGTGGACGCTGGCCAGCGGGCGGCCAGGCTCCCTCACAGCCTGAAAAGAGCAAGTGGCATGGCCAGCGGCACCCCGAGCCCCATCCCCTCGGGGGGATCCCCAGCTCCAGCCGTGACCCCCCACATCCGCCACACAGAGTGCACAGGGGTCAGCACGGGAATCGGCTCCCGCAGACACATGCGCGGCGCGACTGCTCCTCTGCTCTCACGCCCGTCAATCACTGCTGGAGTTAGGCGCTTCCCGCGGTGAACCCCAGCTACAGGCGTGAGAGCAACGTGGTCCTCCGGCGATATTTCCTCAGGACCAGGGGACACAATCAGGTGCACAGCTCAGCAAGCGTCCAGGTGTGGCCACACGGGTACAGGGCATAAATGGCTCGGCCCCTCGCCCAGCCCTCACAGCTCCTTGTCCTCCATCGGGAGGCCGGGTCTTCATCCGAGATGGGAGACAGATGTGCCCCCGCCTGCTTCTCTGTTTTACAGAGAGAAGTAATTGCAAGGGCCTGGGGCTGAGACGGCGCCCATGCCCGGGGCCCGGTGTGCGCGAGCTGAAGCCTGTGCGGTCAGCGACTGAAACTTAAGCCGAGCAGGAGCCTCCAGGGGCCTGCCACCCTGGCCAGTCCCTGCCCGGCACCGTCACCGTGGGGGGGCAGCTGTCATTGCCAGCGCCTGCGCCACACTGGCGTCACCACGCCGTTTCCCAAGGCCCTGCCTCTGCTGTCTGCCTCGCGGTACCCTTGGTGCTGGCTTTGCCGCACCAGTGCTCACCTGCTCTGCAGAGAATGCTGTCTTCAGCTGGCTGCTTCCGGCACGAGAAGGGAGCGAGGCTGTGGCTCTGCAGGAGAGGCACTGGGGCGGCCAGGGCCGCACAGCTTGGAAGTCACAACTTTTTTTTTTTTTTTTTTTTTTTGACAGGCAGAGTGGACAGTGAGAGAGAGAGACAGAGAGAAAGGTCTTCCTTTTTCTGTTGGTTCACCCCCCAAGTGGCTGCTATGGCCAGTGCATTGCGGCCGGTGCGCTGTGCCGATCCGAAGCCAGGAGCCAGGTGCTTCCTCCTGGTCTCCCATGGGGTGCAGAGCCCAAGCACTTGGGCCATCCTCCACTGCCTTCCCGGGCCACAGCAGAGAGCTGGACTGGAAGAGGAGCAACTGGGACAGGACCGGCGCCCCGACCGGGACTAGAACCCGGGGTGCCGGCGCCGCAGGCAGAGGATGAGCCCAGTGAGCCGCGGTACCGGCCGGAAGTCACAGCTTCTCTAGGCCTGGGTTTTACCACTGCAGACGTGAGAGGTCACAGGTCATCTCCTGCAAATCAAACATCAGGGTTCCGAGTTAGAAAAATGACTCCCTCCCGCCACAGTTTCAAAAAAGATTTTTGTCTATTTTCATTTTGTTGGCAAGGCAGAGAGACACAAAGAGCGCTCCCATGTGCTGGTTCACTCCCCAAATGGTCACAACAGCCAGGGCTGGCCAGGCCAAGCCAGGAGCCTGGAAGTCCACGCTGGCCTCCCACGTGGCTGGCAGGGCCCAGGGACTTGAGCCCTCAACTGCCGCCTCCAGGAACGCACAGCAGCAGGAAGCCGGAACTGGAAGTGGAGGCGGGACTCAAACCCAGGCCATGGACATGGGACATTGCCCACGGGCAGGTTAACAGCGGCGCCAAACGCCCGGCCGGCCGCCCCCTCCTGTCTGAGCTCTGTGTTCACTCTGCCGCGTCCTCGGCACCCACTCCGTGCTCTGCCTGCCTGCCTGGGCACCCCCTCCGCAAAGGACAGCCTTGGGCCTGGGTGTTGCTCTCGGCTGCCGGGCCTTGGACCCTGTGCCTGGCAACAGCCGTCCTCGTCTCTTGGAGAATTCCCTCTCCCTCCTGCGTGCAGTTCGGGAAGGAGCAGACACAGGGCTTGTGCCCAACGTGTGCCAGGGCTGCTGAGCCCTCGGCCGGCTGGCTCCCACTCTCTCCAGAGCTCTTGCAAGGCGAGGCCGGTCGCTGCTCCTGCCTGGATGCCGGGCCTGCCTTGAGTCCTGTCCCACTGTGTCCCCTGGTTTCTGCTTCCCCAGACTTTTCAAGTTCTGTTTTTTCCCCTTCTAATGAACTCCTTCTGTCCTCAAGCCAGGGACAGACCTGCTCATAACAACCACACAGCCCTGAGGGTGTTACTGTCACGTGTGAGGTTACCCGTCTCCAGGAGGCTCAGCACGGTGGGAAAGGTGTAGACCCCAGGGCCAGCCCGCGGTCACCCGCAGGGCAGGGGAGTCTCGCTGGGGAAGGCAGCAGTCCAGCTCCTCAGCAGTGTGCAGCCTGTGGAACGGTGAAGGGGGCTCGGCGAGTCCCCCGCACTGCAGGCGGCTTGGATTGGGTCCAGTTCGGGGGGCACAATCAGGAGCTGGCGTCCCAGAGAGGCGCTGCCGTTGGAGGCGAACAGTCTGGCTGAGCCTGGAGCGCAGCACTCCCAGTGCAGAGTCCCAGGCTGGGGCATGCCGTGGTCGTGCCGGAACTGGACCCTGGGCCCGCCGGTCAGCACTCTCCCAGTGGGCGGCCTCCCTCTGCCTGCAGGGTCGGCGATGACCACGGACTGCTGGTCACGCACTCTGCTGACCCGGGTGCGTGCCGGGGAGTGAGTGAACTGCAGGGAGCCCCTCTCTGGATCCCCTGTGTTGCACAGCTCCTCGGTGTCGGCTGCCCGATGCCAGGGCGCCCGTTTTCCTGCAGTTCTGCTTCGTCCCTGGGCCTGTCTGCGGGGGGGGGGGGGGTGTCTCAGTCCCCCACAGTCGGCATTTTCCACTGATGGAGGGGGCGTGCTCTGTGACCCAGGTTGCTCCGAGCCTACGGGTTGACGTCAATAGAAGCCACAGGGCAGAGTCCTGGCCTCAGGCATGGTCAGCTGGAAGTCCCCGCGGCGGCCCGTTCAGAGATCCCCAAGGAGACTCGTGGGGGTGGCGCTGGCTCAGGGTGAGTTCACGCTCTCCCTGGTGGTGGCTTTTTATGCCATTAACCCTGCAAGCAATGTGGCCGAGCCCAGATGGCATCCGCACTCACAGGGGCACAGGCACATGGCTGCCGAGCGCCCCTTGTGGGAAGCACACCGTCCCCCGAAGGCGCTGACTGCCTCAGCCACCTTTGTCACCGGCAGAACACCAGAACGCCACTTCCATCACATCCCGGCTGTGTCCGAGATGCGTCTGCCCCAGCTGACGCGCTGTGGACGGGAGCGGCCGCCTGTGCTGGCCCTTTCTCACTGGAGCTGAAGCCTCTGCTCCAGGCACCGTGCTCGCATCCCCGTGGGACGTCCCCTCAGGCCTGCCCTGCCTTGTGTGACCCAGTGCGTCCACACCACGGGCAGCGTTCGGTGTACACCCATTCACTCAGAGTCCCTGTAAGAGCCATTTGGGCTGGGACAGCACTGGGAGCCAGGCCTACAATTCTGAGAATGGGACCAGTGTCACAGGGGTGGGTGCTGGCGTCGGGACTTTGTTCCAGCACTTGTTTAACATAAAAAGAGGTTTGTTTTCAGATCCTGACCAGAACAGAGAAAGCGCCAGTGAATGCTAACAGGGGCTGTGGTTTTGCTGCTGGTCTGTTACCATGGCAACCAGCACTCCACAGAGGGTGCACGTCTGGTGTGGAGCTCGTGTCTTGGGAACAATGAGGCCACGTGGCCTGGCTGGACTCTTCGTGGCTCAGGTGGCTTCACACCAGCCAAGTCACTGTTCCATGGGGACACGGAGGCTGTCGCCAATTGGAAGTGCTGGCAATGTCCCGTGTCACAGCACGCTGCGTGTCTTAACAGCACAAGGACAGTCATTTCTCTTGCTGCCAGGTGAACCCTGCTCTAGTGAAGGGGAGCAACGTCCACTTTCTCTCGAGCAGGCCATTTGGGGACCCCTCCTGAAGGCCAGGCTCTGGGCTGTGCACCGGTCACCTGGTTACCCCTGCTTTGTAGCTGGGGAACCCTGGGCTCCACAGGGAGGGTGGTCCCCACGTCACACGGCTGGAGGGGTCAGTTTGTTGGGCTAACCCCCCTCCCAGCCCAGCTGAGCACCGGTAGTCCTCCTGGGCTTCCTAAGCCCGCGTGTGCGCTCTCCTTAGCTGGGAAGAGTACAGCCCCTGCCTGAACAACACCGAGGTGGTGCTTCCATACTCACCAGAGCCACACACCGACATCACCACGTTCAGCAGTGAACTGGGACTAATTAGACTGAATAGGAAATCACATGGAAATGAAGGCAGGTTCAGTGTTCCACACAGCGACAGCCTGACCTTTCCAGAGTGGAGCGGAAGGGGTTGTTGATGAGCACGACCCCTCCCTCCCCGCCATGTCCAGGTGAGCGGCTTCGTCTGCAAGAGCCTGCAGCACGCGCTGCTCCTGGCTCCACGGCGGCCTCCATGGGCCCCCTGGCAGCATCCTGGATGCCCGGGCACGCCTTTCTCAGCATTGTCAGTGCGTCAGTTGTGTGTGTGCACGTTGTGTGTGCATGCACGCACGTGTGGGAGATGGTCACAGCTGTGCACGTGTGTGAGAAGCTCTCAGTCCCATTTGTGCATGTGTGTGCATACTTGTGAGTACACTTGTGTGTGGAAGATGTTCTTGGTCCCACTGAGCACACACGTGTGCAGGTGCACCTGTGTTTTCCTCTTCTCTGCTGCCCAGCTGAGCTGCTTTCAAAGGCTCAGAGGAACGGTGTATCCTGCACATGCTCGGACCAGACAGGAAGCAGGATGGGCGACTGGAGGGCGTGAGGACCACCTGCCTCCCCATCTTCAGGACCTACACAGGAGGGCCCGGCCTGTGGGTTCCAGCCACTGTGGAACCACAGCGAGTGTTTGTCCGAACGCCCTCTCCCAACCACAGGCCTGAATGCCTTATCCAGGAAGACCAAGGGGCGTCACCTGCTTGGCCTCTGCCTGCCGGGCTCTCAGGTCTGGGCGGACTCCCAAGGGTTCTGTGACGGCAGAGGTCCCATCTGCTGATGTCAACCCACTGCCCCAGTGTGACCTCCTATAGTCTCAGGTCAAAGGTCATGGCCCCTGCCCTCCTGGCCCTGCCCCCAGCACTGCTGCTGGGCAAGAGGAAGGAGAGCGATGGGAGCAGCACCGCGGGGCGTGGTCCACCGCTGGGCATGTTGCTGGGCAGGGAGGCTCTTCCTGCTCTCCCCCTGGGTGTTGACAGTCACTGCTTTACGGCTCCCCGTGGTTAGCCCAGAATTTGTACCTGCGACCCCAAATGTGTCCTTCTGATTTCACGTCCCATGACATTTTTGTTCTCTTTAGACGTTGTTTTAATTAAGTAAGCAAGATGAGAAAACATGTCCTTATTAAAAATTCTAAAAATTTCAGACAAGTCAGCTTCCTTCTTAGGGAAAGTTCTCTTTGACCAAAACCCAACCCCGGGCCCCGTCCAACCATGCTACTCAGCGTGGTGTGGGTTCCTGCCCACCATTTCCCATGACTATATGCACAGGACTCTTTCTTATGCAAATGTAGGCATTGTTCTGGGATTCAGATCTTGATTTTATTAAAAACACGCTTCACCTCTTAGAGTAGTTTTGGGTACAAAGGAAAACTGACAGGAAGGTAGGAGTCTGGTCTCCTTCTCTGGCCGCACACAGGGACAGCCTGCCCCGCCGTCAGCTCCCTGCTATGAGGATCCCACAGCCGCGGAGGGACCTGCACCAACGCACCCTCCTCCCCCAAAGTGCGCAGTCCCACCGGGCGCTCTGAGAGCTGCATGCAGTGTGGCTGAGCACAAACGCCTAAGATGTGTGTTCACCACGTACTGTCACATGGGGCTTGATGGTTTTAAAAACATGGCTCCACGCCTGGGAGACTGTCTGCACCAGGCCACACGAAGCCAACTCGTCTTCAGCTGCAGGGACGCACTCGGCCCCGGCGCCGACGGACGCGGCCCCTACATCTGGAGATGCCGATGGACGCGGCCCCTACGTCTGGAGACGCCGACGGACGCGGCCCCTACGTCTGGAGACGCCGACGGTGCTCCTGTGACCACCATCAGACTGGGCCAGCGTCCTTGCAGGGGCGTCTCTGTGTGCGCTCTGCAGCAGCACTTCCTGGGAGCATCGCGTAGACTTGCTCAAGTGGGAGAATTTCCATCTCAGATTCTAGTAGACGTGGCCAGCCGCCTTCTGACAGCTGTGTGAGCTGATGCTATCAGCACTGTGTATGATTCGCCACAGGTTTTCAATTTATTCTGTTGAAGGCAGTTGAGTGAAGAGAGGGAGAGGGAAAGGGAGAGAGAGAAAGAGAGGGGGAGAGAGAGAGGGAGAGGGAGAGAGGGTGCGGGAGAGGGGAAGAGAGAAGGGGAGAGGGGGAGAGCAGGAGGGAGGGGAGACAGAGAGAGAGGGAGAGAGAGAGGGGGAGAGGGGGAGAGCAGGAGAGAGGGGAGAGAGAGAGAGAGAGGGAGAGGGGGAGAGGGGGGAGAGAGGGAGAGAGAGGGAGGGAGGGAGTGAGAGAGTGAGGTGGGGAGAGAGAGAGAAGAGGGAGAGAGAAAGATCTCACCCAGTGGTTCACACAGCAGCCAGGTCTGGGCCAGGCCAAAGCCAGCAGCCGGGAGCTCCATCTGAGTCTCCTGTGCGGGTGCAGGGCCCAAGCACTGGGCCATCTTCCGCTGCTTTCCCAGGCGCAGTAGCAGGGAGCTGGATCGGAAGTGGAGCAGCCGGGTCTGGGACGGGCACTGATATGGGATGCCGGTGTCACAAGTAGAGGCTGAGGCCGCTATACCACAACTGTGATAACGTCACACAGTGTGCATTTTCCAACCTAATAATGTCTCATTAGCACTTCCAGTTCATTTTTCTGACAGCTAGCACGGCCGAGTGCATCTTCATCACCCCTTGGCCACTGGGCAGTTTCCTCTGTTGGGCCGTGTCCTCTGTCCTTGTCTGCCTGGGCTCCCTGACACCTGCCTCAGGTGAACCAACACGTCTCAGCGACAGGTCTCTGGTGTAGGGGTGTGTCAGCCCTCTCCGGGATTCGAATCCCACTTGTGCCACGGCCAGGGGCCCGGGCTGCTGCTTTCCTGACAACCCCGCCATGGTGCAAGGTGTGCAGTGTGCGTGTGTGGGAGGGTGGGCGGGACGTGAGATGGCCCAGCAGTCATCTGGGCTCCCTCCTGGTCCTTGGCTCTGCCTGGGTTTGCTGCCATCGTATCAGGCTCCAGCAGTTGGTGTGGCACTTCCCTCACAGCCCCAGGGGCAGCTGACATCTGTTTTAAATAGGTTCTGGGGCTGGCCTGGTGCGGTGTGGCCCTGCATCACCCCTCACGTCCTCTACTTGGGTCGTGACCCTGAGGTCGGCCTCTGCAGGTCCTCCGTGCACAGTCCCTGTGGCGCCTGGCTGCCTGGCTGCTGTCCTGGCCGCTGTCCTCTGCCTCAGCAAGTCAAGATGGCGGAGCAGGCGCAGGCCCCAGCTCTCACTCCCAGCCTGTGCCCGCGGCTCGGCCAGAGGCGCCCCGGCCTGACCGGGAGCAGGTGGCTCTGACGTCTCTGTGCCGGGAACAGCAGCCAGCCTCTCAGAGCCCCCATGACTCTGCGGCAGGGATTCAGGTAGGACCTGTGTCCAGTGCCCCGTCTCACTGACCACTGAACCCAGAGTAGCTTTTTCTTCGTTTTACTGCAGATCCTTTGTAGGTCCTCGATGCACAGTGACTTCATTAAGATTTGGTGGGCGTTTGTCTGGCTTCCCTCTAAGAGACACATCAGAGGTGCAGTGTCCGACCGATGGCAAGGTTCCCTACGGAACCTGTCAGTGTTAACTCACCGCAGCGTCCTGCTTGGCTCCAGCCAACGTGCAGTGGCCTGTGGGGACGAGACACAGGCTGCGAGAGTCCCGGTGAGATTTCATGGGAACCGCTGATTTCCCGGAGAGAGGCACTCCGGGTTAGAGGGGAGACGCCCCTGCTCCTGGCTTTCTCTTGCTTGAAACTGAATCTTCGCCCAAGCAAGGGGAGGGGGGGCTACGACTCCGAGGGGCAGGAGGGTGGCAGCACGGCTTCCCAGGAGCATGGGTGGTCGGGTCCACAGGCACCCAGAGGCTGCATGGCCAGGTCTGCAGAGGGCGCGGGAGGCCGGGGGCGGGGCTGTCATGGGGGGGGGGGGTGCTGGCAGCCCGGAGCTCTCCGGGGGGGGTCTGCTCTTGTTCCGCCCTCTTTGCTCTGATGCTCGCACGCCGGAGGCCTCTGAGCCGGGGCTAACGAGGGAGGGAGGGCAAGGAAAATCAGAATTTCCAGGAGCACCACTGCGCCCCTCACGTCCGGGGGCCTTGGTCCAGGGACGTGTCCACAGGCCTGGGGAGGGGGCCCCCACCCCCACCCGGCCCCCGCCCCGCGCCGCTCGCCGGAGCGCAGGACGGCAGGAGGCCGCGTGGGAGCCCCACACACGAGGATGGGGCGAACAACCGGTGCCGATGGCGCTGCAGCCCGCACCCCCGCCCGCCGAGGCCGTCTCACACGCATGCGCCTGGACGCGGTCCTTTCTCCACGCCCCGCAGCTCCACAAGAGCAACTGCGAGCCGGCCTCGCTCATGCGCAGTGAGGAGACGCCCACCCTCACACAGGGCAACGGGATGTGACGTAGCACGGAGACCACACGCGCCTACGAGATGACGTAGCCCACAAGCACCTACCGGGTGACGTAACTCACGTGCGCCCACTGCAAGGTGACGTAACTTACGTGCGCCCACAAGGAGGTGACGTAACTCACGCGCGCCCACAAGGAGGTGACATAGCTCACGCGCGCCCACAAGGAGGTGACGTAGTCACGTGCGCCCACGAGGAGGTGACGTAACTCACGCGCGCTGACCAGGAGACGCCCGACCTCACACACCAACAACGGGATGACTTAGCACGGAGCCCACGCGCGCCGACAGGTTACGGCGTAGGGAGCCGCGCCACGCGTCCCCAGTGCGAGGGACAGAGCGCGGCTCACGTGCTCCGAGGAGGAGACGCCGCCACGGCTTGTGGGCTGACAGCCGAGGGCACGAGGAGGCCGGGACCCAGAGTGGACCCGCCTCGCAGGCCCGCAGGGGTGCGCCGCAGGGAGACCCGCAGGCCCGCAGGGGTGAGCCGAGACCACGCAGGGAGACCCGCAGGCCCGCAGGGGTGAGACGAGACGACGCAGGGAGGCCGCAGGGGTGAGCCGCAGGGAGACGCGCCCGCCCGCCCGCAGGGGTGAGACGAGACGCAGGGAGGCGCGCAGGCCCGCAGGGAGGCCGCAGGGAGACCCGCAGGCCCACAGGGGTGAGAGGAGACCACGCAGGGAGGCCGCAGGGGTGAGCCGCAGGGAGACCCGCAGGCCCGCAGGGGTGAGACGAGAAGCAGGGAGGCGCGCAGGCCCGCAGGGGTGAGCCACAGGGAGACGCGCACGCCCGCAGGGGTGAGCCGCAGGGAGACGCGCAGGCCCGCAGGGGTGAGACGAGACCACGCAGGGAGGCCGCAGGGGTGAGCCGCAGGGAGACCCGCAGGCTCGCAGGGGTGAGCCACAGGGAGACGTGCAGGCCCGCAGGGAGGCCGCAGGGAGACCCGCAGGCCCGCAGGGGTGAGCCACAGGGAGACGCGCACGCCCGCAGGGGTGAGCCGCAGGGAGACGTGCAGGCCCGCAGGGAGGCCGCAGGGAGACCCGCAGGCCCGCAGGGGTGAGCCACAGGGAGACGCGCACGCCCGCAGGGGTGAGCCGCAGGGAGGCGCGCAGGCCCGCAGGGAGGCCGCAGGGAGACCCGCAGGCCCACAGGGGTGAGCCGCAGGGAGGCGCGCAGGCCCGCAGGGGTGAGCCGCAGGGAGACCCGCAGGCCCGCAGGCCCGCAGGGGTGAGCCGCAGGGAGACGCGCCCGCCCGCAGGGGTGCACCACAGGGAGGAGCGCACACATCACGTCGAGCCCATGCACTGCGGGGCTGAGCCCGGCACGCGCCGTGTTGTGCTCGTGCCCACAGCAGCCCAGGCGAGCGCGCAGCCCCTCTCGGCACAAAACTGTGGGGCTGAGCAGTCGGGTGAGGGTCAGCGCTAAAGGCCGCTCGGCGTGACCGCTGCTCCTGGTCCTTGGCTGGCACGACGTGTGATTGACTTGCTCCACCTTGATCCCGGCGTCTCCTGACCCGGGGCTCGCTCTCGTGTTTCAGTCTTGTTTTTGCCAGGTTTTTAAAATAAGTTTTGTTTATTTATTGTAACTTATTTGAAAGAGGGTCAGAGGCAGAGAAAGTTCTCTCACCTGCTGGTTCCTCCCCAAATGCTTGCAGCAGCTGGGCCTGGGCCAGGCCGAAACCAGGAGGCCAAACTCCATCCGGGTCTCCCATGTGGGAGGCAGGAACCCAGGCACTTGGGCCATCGCAGCGGGCTCCCAGGGAGTGCTTGTAACAGGAAGCTGGGGTCCGGAGCAGAGCCGGACTGGAATTCAGGCCCTCCAGGGTGGGATAAGGTGTCCCACGTGGTATCTCTGATGCCAAACGCCCACCCATTTCTGCCGGTTTTATCATTTTTGTTATGTGATCTCTGTGGCTGTTGAGTTGGGTTTCTCGCCAGCACACGAACCCTCCCGTCGTGCCCATCCACACGAAGGCTGCACCCCAGCCCTGTGCTGCTCCAGCGAAGGCCTCTCTGCGCTCCAGGGAGAGGCGGCTCCCTGCCTGCCCGTGGCATGTAACTGTTCAGAAAGGCTGAAGGTGAGATCCCCCAGGGTGCACTGCTCATCACCGCTGATGCCCAAGCACTGTTTCCACAGAGAGCTCAGGGAGGGACATTGCTCTTGGGAGCTCAAGATCGAGTGTCCTCCACACCTCCGCAGGTGTCCATATACCTGGACACACATCTACAGCTGTGTTTGCCGGATCTTCACGGTCCCAACTTCATGGCATGGTTCTGCAGGCCACCAGGACTCCGGTTCCTGGTGTTCCCCAGAGCTGCTTCTCCACCTTCCTCTCTGCTGCTGACCATGTAAGAATAAGGACGTCCCGGACGTGTGCCGTCATCTCAACCTACCGGACCCTACAGTGTGACAGGATGGAGTCCCCATGCTGCCCTGGGAGCCAGACTGGCCTGTGAGACTCATCACGCTGCAAACTGCAGCCGTGTGTTTCACACAGAATCATTCAGCGGTCAGTGCTAGAAGCTTATCACCCAGCTGAGTGCTCCTGGAGCCCCCGGGCTGCCCTGGAAGAGGAAGGGATGCCAGTGGCCTCACCGAAGTTCACCTGTTTCCCACCAAGTCGTATACTCACGGAGCTGCGACATCCAAGCTGGAGCACCAATTTTTTTAAGGTAACATTTCTCTTTTTATAATTTTTTTAAAAAATTATTATTCATTTGAAAAGCACATGTTGAAAGAGACAAAGAGAGATCTTCTGTCCACTGGTTTAGTCCCCAAATGTTTGCAACAGCCAGGGCTGAGCCAGGCTGAAGCCAAGAACTTCATCAAGGTCTCCCATGTGGGTGGTAGGGACCCAACCACCTCAGCTGTGACCTCTGCCTCCCAGGGTGTGCATGAGCTGGGAGCTGGAGTCAGCAGGGGAGCAGGCACAGAAACCCTGGCACTCAGACGTGGGATATGGAGCCCGAGCCCCGGCAAACCCCAGGCACCATTCTTCATAAACATGGACTCGGCGTAGGCTGGAGCCACTCACACTTTCCAGGAAGCTCCCTGAGCGTGGTGTGCTGAGTGCACTCACCGTTGCATTCCCAGCACCCAGAGCAGTGCTAGAAACAAGGGCTACTTGGTCATGTTTTGAAAACAAATGATAGAATGACTATTTCCTCTTTTCAAAACCCATTGCCCCACTTCAGTTAAATCCAGTCAACAGTGGGACCAGGTGGTTGGTAAAAATTAAGAGAAAAGAACACATAACTTCATTTTCTTTTACTGTTTTCTACAAATATTTATTGTAACATTTGAATAGAGCTACAGGAAACCCTTGGCGGTGATAGAAGATATTGATTCACTGTTGGGTTACAAAAATTTATACATAACAAAATGTAATGCTCTTCATATAAAAAATTAGACTCCTTAAACAAAACTTTCAAAGATTCCTGGTCATAGCAGAATAACAAAAGTAGATTTAGGTTTTAGAAATTGCCTCTTCTAGAACACTGGGCCTTTCTGCTGGGGAACATACTTAAGTCTGCAATGCAAACTTGACTCGTTTAAAGTCCCTAACTGGTTATAATAATAATTATTGTCACAGCTGCACTTACGGGACGTTTACTGTGGGCACATTCACATGTGGTCTGCCTGTGAGCTGTATCAGGGAGACACTCATCTCCCGTCCTGAGAGGGAAACGGAGGCATGTGCAGTTAGTTAGCAAGGCCCTGTGGCTGCATGAGTTGTGCACAGCCAGGCTGCCCTGTCGTACGTCTGAGGACAGAGGTGGGGAACAGGGAGGCTCGGGAAGAGAGTGGGTGGCTGGGGTGCCATGGGGTGGGATAGGGCTAAAGACAGATTCTGATTCATGTGGCTCCAATGAACCATTTGAAGACTTGTATTAAGAAAATTGCATAACTCATTACCTGTAACCGGCAGACTTTGGGTCTCCACTGAGCCAGGCAAGGTTCGTGGGCATCTGCTGTCGTGTGGTGAGCATTATGGGCACACCAAGCCCCGTGCTCTACTCTGTGTAAGTATCTCCTACTCTTGAGACAGACTTGTCTGCCTGATGTGTGGGCAGCACACTAATGTGTGGTGAATCAGACTGACTGTCTACAGGAGCTGGCCTCATCCCGAATGCTCGGGACCAGGAGGAGCTCACATTTCAGACTCTCTCACTTCTTGGAGATGCACACACACACATAATGAGGCATCTTTGGGACGGGATCCAAGGGTGTACATTCCATTCATTATGTTGTACATACATCTCGTCTGTACAGCCTGGAGGTGATTTTGTACAATATTTTTAGTGCACCTGTCACCATGAAGTCAAGTGTGAAATCTCCCATTTGTGGCGTCAAAGCAGCTCTCACACGAAGCTTTGGATCTTGGAGCATTCCAGATTGTAAACTGCTCAGTCTGCACCCACAAGTCTGACACTGGATCTTCTCGTCCAGGAAGCCTGGTGTGACAATATTATGACCCCAGGCACACTTTGCCAGTGTTTTTGAACAATTTCAAAATAACACAAATAACAAATTAAAAAAACACCCCACAAACAAAACATGGACAATGTATGTCAAGTTCTTTGTCCTGGTGGGTTTAGTTCCTGGGAGGATGTCACTTAACTGTCCAGTTGCCCTTTCCCTTAATTTCAAAATAAATGAGGCATCTCTGGAAACCTTGAAGATGTCCTTCCACTACTCCCTTTCCCAAATCCGACT
Source organism: Lepus europaeus (assembly GCF_033115175.1). Taxonomy (NCBI): domain Eukaryota; kingdom Metazoa; phylum Chordata; class Mammalia; order Lagomorpha; family Leporidae; genus Lepus; species Lepus europaeus. Next base: position 878,954 of record NC_084837.1, read on the forward strand.
CTGCCTGCGATGGAGGAATCACAGAATGTCACCCTCACACGTTGTCCTCTCTGCCAGGACCGTGAGATGGGCATGTTTGAGGATTGATGTGGAGTGCTTCACGTGTGTCGGAGATCACGGGTGGCAGGCCATGTGCAGTGCTTTTCCACAAAGTCGTCGTAATTACATTGCCATGGTGCTAAGAAGGAAGTGGACCCTGAAGGGAATGAGTACATTTTATTTTTTAGGATCAGCCTGGGTCAAGTGGTTTTGGGAAAGCGATCACAGAGCTCGGCGTGTTTTCCTCATAGCTTACCCCAGGTGTGCAGTGGCATGAAGTGCTCTTGGTCAGCTTCCTCCACTGTTTTTTCTCATTTTCCATCTGAGAATCTGTAGATGGAAGGAGGTGACTGCACACAACACACACTTGAAGGCTGGGAAGCAACGTTCTGCATCCTGGGTAGGACACAAGTGGCTTGGAATTCTTCTGCAACACCATTTGTTTAATCAATCATTTATTAAGTAGAATTAACTTGTGGATGTTTACCTTATGCTTTGAGCTGTAATCCAATTCTACTTTATTTGCTTTTCTGCTCCAGTCATTCTAGCCATGGCCTCTGGAGCTTTGCCCACTGACTCCTGTGTTTGCTTGACATCACCCATCATTGAGTTTTGTTTTTCACACTTTATTCCCATCTGGTACTTCAGTGTGCCCCAGACTTGTCTTCTCTGTTTCTTGTCCCAGTCTGAGAATCAGTTCTCCAAGGAGTCCTGGTTCCTTACACAGAGTGTTAGTGTTAGAAACAGGAACCTGAGCACTAGGTTTGCTCTTCACTGTGAGATCTCATTGCCTCACTGCTTCTAGACCCTCTTAGCTCACACAGTTGGATTGCTTTGTTTTTTTTTTTTCAGCTAGGAAAATCATCTGACTTCTCATTTCTGTTCATCACTGGTTAGTGTTCCCTGTTATATACAGATCAGTTTATCCACTCACCATTTGTTCATTAAAAGAGATGCTGGTTCCTTCCAGTTTGGGCAATAACAAAGCTTCTACAGTCTCCACGTGCAGACTTTCTTCAGGCACAAGTTTTCGAATCACTAGGGTGATGGGAGTATAAGAAATGGCTGCACTGACCTCCAGTTTTCCACCTTAGCCGAGATTTGGGGTTGTCAGTTTTTTTTTGGGATTTGGGATTGTCAGTTTTTTTGGGATTTGGGGTTAACTCATAGCCGTTAAATCTACAATTCCATAATGACAAATGATATTGGTTTTTTTCCTATGCTAATTTGCAATCTGTGTATCTTCTCTGGCAAGGTATCTGTTCAGATTTTTTGCCCAATTTTAATTGGGTTGTGTGTTGTTCTTATCAGTGAATTTTAGGGTTCCTTTGTATGTTTGGATATAAGTTTTTATCATATATGTTTCTGAAATTATTTTCTTTATGAATTTTCATTCTTTTAACATGGTCTTTCACAAAACAGAATTTTGTAATTTTAATAAAGTCCAGATTAGCACTTTTCTTTCATGAGTTTTGCCATATGGTATGAAATATACAAAATTAATTATCAATCTCAATGCCATTTAGATTTTCTGTAGTGTTATCTTCTAGACATTTTGTAGTTTTGTGCTGTACACTGACAGCTATGATCCATTTTGAGCTATTTTTCGTGAAAACTCCATCTATAAGTTCAATTTTTGCCTCTGTTTTCAGTTATTCCAGTACCATCTGATGGGAATGTTAGCCTTTCTCCACTTTGGACGTTAGAGTTGCTGCAGAAACACATTAATAGTTAGGGTAATTGGTATGGAAGGACATTATTTTTTCTTTGAGAAGGACATGGGATTTGGGGCCTGGTGGGGAATGCTATGATTGGAATGTGTTCCTCCAAAGACCCCTTTTTAAGACTGGATTGTCAATGCAGCGGGAGGTGGGCCTTTGGGAGGTGCCTGGGTCCTGAGAGCGCTGCTTCGTGAGTGGAGCAGGGCCCTCCCCACAGGCATGAGTTTGGGGGAAGAGGACGTGTGTCTCCATTCCATCCTGCCTTCTGCTCTCTACCGTGGGTGAAGGCCCTGGTCAGATGTGGGCCCTTGATCTTGAACTTCATTTGCTCCAGCGCTGTGAAAGGCAAGTCTCTGTTCTTTATCAATTACTCACTGTCAGGGATTCCATTACAGCAGCACAGACTGGAGTCGGACACCCTCCCTAAGAGCATGGAGCGATGCGGAGTCCTCCACGATCCTGAGGAAAATACAGGGACTTCTGATTTCTGCTCTCACCAGTAAAGGACCCAGGAGTCATCACTCCCATGCTTGCCACCAGGAAAACCTGAGACAATGGAAAACCAGTGACCTCTCTTGAGCCCATCAGAGAAATGACTGTGCAGGCTGAGCCACAGAGACACAGGTGAATTCTGCTTAGAAAGAGGAGAATCCTCCCCTCTGGAGACTCTGACATGATATTTCTGATGAGTTCATGCAGGTGAGAATCGATGGCCGTGAGAGTGAGGGTCTCGTCGTGGCATTGCTGGCTCTGTAGGAAGAGAAGGAGAAACCCAAGGCCATGCACCTGCTTCCCGCTCTTGGACTTCCTAGCCTTCAACACCATGAGCTAAATAAACATCTGTTTGTTAAAACTTCCACAGCCTGTTGTATTTATGGCAACAAGCAACAGACCAAGACACGTCTCACCCAGTTTTTAGGAAATATGACAAGGCACGCTAAACACAAGAAGGGTACAATCTGAGAGGCTGTGCATGAGAACCAGCGTCAGACATGACACAGATGTCAGAACCTAAAATAACTGCAAAAGAAATGGAAGGAAAAATGGAAATTGTAAAAAGACTAACAAAGAAACTAGTAATATTTTTAATGGGCTCATCAGTAGATTGGTCACAGTTCAGGCATGTATGAGAGTTTAAAGATAGGTCAATAGAAACTTCACAATTGTAATGGAAAGATAAAGATGAGAACAGAATATTCTGTAATCATGAGGTAATTTCAAGAAATTTAACATATATATAAATATAAAACGGTTAAGCCAGAAGGAGAAGAAAGGCAGAATGGAGTTGACAGAATGAATTAACAGATATTAGTGGAGAATTCTCCAAAATTAATGCCAGACTCCCAGTCACACATTCAACAAGCTCAGATGAATACTGACAGTTACACGTGTGCACGCTATAACATACCAAAGCTACAGACAACCAAGAAGGAAGAGGGGGAAGAGGAAAAGGAGGAGGAGGAGGAGGAGGGGAAGGAGAAAGGAAGAGGAACTGGAAGGCGGCTAAAGGGAACTTCATCTCACCTGCAGAGGAATGTAGGTGGGAACTACAGCAGATTTCCTGAGAAACCATCGAGTAAGAGTGGAGTGAAGAGACAAAGTATTGAAAGAAAATACCAACTTAATTTCAATACCCAGTGAAAATATCCTTCAGGTGTGAAGGGGAGATAAAGGCACAAAATAAAACCTGGTAGAAAAGCAAATTGAAACAAATACACTATTGTAGTGGGAGATGTCAGCAAAAATCACAGAAGTGTAGCTCTTCGGAAGAGAAGTGTGGATCAACATGATCTCACTGGCATTTATAGAAAATTCCCTCCAACCACAGCACAGCACTCTTTCCTCTCAAGACAACGTGAATCCTTCACCAAGATACATCACATTCAGTGCAGTGAAACACACAATACATTTGAAAGAATAGGTATCAAACACACAGGCTACGTCAAAGTTCCAAAGGAAATATGCCAATGTTTGAACAAACTGAAAATGAAACAAACATGTAAAGTTTTCTGAATACAGTGAAAGCAATACTTAGAGGCAAATGTGTATCTTGAGATAGATGTATTAGAAAACTTAAAAGTCATCTAAAGACCAATAACCTAAGCTTCCACCATGGGAAATTAAAGAAGAAAGATATTTGTCTAAAAGATTTATTTTATTTTATTTTATTTAAAAGAGTTGCCGAGACAGACGGGGAGAGGGAGAGGGAGATCATCCATCGGCTGGTTCACTCTCCATATGGCTGCAATGGCCAGGGCTGGACCAGGCCAAAGCTAGGAGCCAGGAGCTTCATTTGGGCCTCCTATGTGTGTAGCAGGGGACCAAACACTTGGACCATCTTCCACTGCTTTCCTCAGGCCATAAGCAGGGAACTGGATCATAAATGGAGCAGCTGGGACACAAACTGGCACCCACAAGGGATGCTGGCATAGCAGATTGTGGCTTTACCCACTGTGCCATATGCTGGCCCCAGAAGAAAAACTTTAAGTCAAAGAAAAGAAATAAGGAGTGGTAATCAATGAAATTAGAAAAAGGATATCAATAGGGAAAATCAATATGCAAAAAACTAGTTCTTTGAGACTATTAATAAAATTGATAAACGTCTAGCTGGGCCAGCCAAGGGGAATAAAACGGAGACATATTACCAATATCATAAATGAAAGACACATCATGAATAGTGGCCATGGTCATTAAAAAGATATAAATAAATACTATGAACACCCTAGATAAACACATTTGATAGATTCGATGAAATGGGTCAGCTTCTGGAAAGACATAAAAATCTCACACAAAGTGAAGCAGAGAACTTGGTAGATCAATTACTAATGCCCTTCCAGAGCAGAAACCCCAGGGTTTAGATGTTTCCCCAGAAGATTACACCAAGTCTATAAGGAAGAAATTACAGCATTCCCCAACTGCTCACTGAAAACAAAGGCAGAAGAAACTATTCTTAATTCATTTATGAGACTAGCTTTACTCTAACACCAAAACCAGGCGAAGATGTTACAAAAAGGAAACTCAAGACCAATATTCTTCATAGACACAATCAAAAATCCTGAACAAATATTAGGAAGCCGAATCCAGTAGAATCTGAGAATTGTACATCACAGTGACTCCCAGGCATGTACAGCTGCTGTGCCATCACAGCACATGCTGCATTGGGGATTAAGATTGTGACACTTTTGGGGGGACAAGATTGTATCCTGACACAGAGGGTATTCATGAGGACCTTCCATCCATTGGTTCACCTCCAAGATGGCAGCAGCAGGATCTAGAAGCCTCTTCCAGTTCTGTGTGGGTGCAGGGCCCCAAGGACTTGGGCCACTTCCACTTCCTTTCCAGGTACATTATCAGGGAGCTGGATTAGAAGTGGAGCAGCCAGGACTCAAACCGGAGCCCATATGGAATGCCAGCACTGTGGACAGCAACCGAACCCGCTGCACTACAGCGCTGGCCCTGACGACCTCAATTGTAAATGCTCAAAGCCTCAGAGACAACACCTGCAGCCGGCTGTGTCTGCCTTTGGCCCGGGCCTGGAGCATTGCATCAGTAAGTTCCTGTGGCAAGTCTCGCCCTGCAGAGACCGCTACTGAGAGCAGGAAAACCTTCATTTTTTTATTCTCCCAGAGCCTGGTTGACCCCAGTGTGTATATGGTGGTTTCCTCGTGGCAGGGGCTTCTCTAATTCCTAGTGGGAGATTTAGCTCTACCCTGACCCCGCAGGGTAAGGGTTCAGGCCCACTGCCCTCTGGCCTCTTGAGATGCCAATCAAGTCCGCACCCTTGCTCTTCAGATCACCCACTTGTAAGCCAGCAGCTCCCACAGCCCCCTCCTTGGGTTCACAGCTTGTTAGAAAGATGCACGAAGTGCAGAAGGCTCCTGTTACAGTGGAGCATGAAGGCTATAACTTAGACCAGCAGGAAGGATCGCTGTGTGAGTCTAGGGGAGGAAGACCGCCTCACGCCCTCACCAGGCACGCCCACCTCCCACCCTGCCCAGGCTCCGGAATCAGAGGCTCCGAGGCCTCTCCTCACAAAGGGGTTGTCTGGACACTTAAAGCAGGACTGACTGATGCCTTGGTGGTTGCATGCCAGCCCCCGCCTTGTAATCTTGTGGTTGGTGTGAGCGGCAGGCAGCCCCTAAGACCAGGGCGCCATCTCAGGTGACTGGAGCACAGCAAAGGCTACGCCTCTCACCCTGACCAGGATATTCCACTGATGTTAGGGTGTTTGTGTAAGGAACCGGGGCCGAAGTCCTAGTGATACAGACACATATTTCTTACGCTGTCACAGTGTGCAGGATGTCATCACAGCTGTGTTTATGATTGTGTATCAAAGGACAGTTGTGAACTGGCTCACAGCAGAATCCTGTCTCCTGCCGCCTGCCTGTGCTTGTTACTGTATCACTGTGTCCACTGTGTCCACTGTGATGAGTGGCGGATTCCACCCAGCTTCATTTCCTCCTCCAGAAGAGTCCATGGACACCGCGACTGCAGCCCATTTTGTTGAGTGGAATCCTGGTCACCACGGCCCTTGGGGTCTGGTGAATCCCGTGGGATTCATAGACCACAGGAAAGTTCAGGGATTCTGATTTTCCACCACTTGTTTCTACCTCCTTGCTCCTATGGAAACAAAACAAAAAAACCACACACAAACAAAAAACCAGACCGTCCAGAATTTAGAAAATACCACAGGGATTCTAAGTGTTCACCATTTCAGCACACACGTTCGTACACAAAGAGATCTGAAGGTTTTCTGATTTCAATTAAGATTATTATCTCCTCTCAGCATCTTTCCTTCCCCCACAAGTCCCTCTGGCTGGTCTGATTTACAAGAGCATTGGCTGGAGACGGCCAGGCTTACGTGCAATAGGCTGCATCCCCTCCAGGACTCTGTCTTAGATCCTGAAGTCCCTTCTCCTACCCTGCTAAAGATCAGCAGCTTGGACTTCAGGTGAGAGACAATCTCTGTGGCTTTTCTAGCAAGAAGTGTGTGGAAGGCCCTAGAAATGAGGTGTGAGTCAGAGGCCGTCTGGCTCCTTGAACAGTCCTTTCCCATCTAAATCAGAAGACCAAGGTCAAGCCCTTCCCATGCTACCAGTAGTTGGGTTCCAGTGGTTAAAGTACTGGACTTCTGAGCCTTAGTTTCCTTGTCTATCAAATGAGAAGTTCTGATTACATATGAATATCACTTTGTGAAGCATCATAGGTGTGTGATACTTTTAGTAGTACAGCTACTTGCTCCTTAGAAGGGGGCTGTGTTCTGGGACATGGGGCATTAGGTGCTTATGCCTGTGTGAGCATCATAGTGTATCTACCAAAACCTGGTTAGTGTGCTCTAAACACCCAGGCCGTATGTGTGTGTGTGTGTGTGTTTGGCCTATTGCTCCTCCGGGCCACAAGGAACAGAACAGCATGAGATAAATTGTGTGCAAAAGAAAATTATGCAGTCAGGAGGCGCAGTAGACAGTGGATGGGTGGGGCTGCTGCCAGTGTGACAAGCAAACTTACCTTTGTACAAGTAGAAGGAGTGCGAGCACAAATAACAAGTACAGCATGTCGAGTATTCAAGCCAGTAACGCAGTGGTTTATTCTCAGGTTTTATGTGCTGTACCTAATTGTGCTACACTTCTGTACAGTCAGCAGCAGGTAGGTCTGTTACACGTGTGGGTGACACGTTTCAATGCCACCCTGCAGAAGCTACCACAGCACTAGGTGGTGGGGAGTTCTCAGCTCTGTTACAATCTGTGGGGCCACTGTTGCACATGAGGTCTAGGAGGGACTGAAGCATTGTTCTAGGGCACCTGGCTGTTTGTGAATGTGTGCACTAAGCACTGACAAATCAGTCATGGTTCCTTCAGGTGTGGTGGCGATGTCCTTAAGACCCTGTGGCACTCATTCCTCATGTCGTCATGGAGAACAGTGGGAAACTTTGGTTCAAGACATCAGTGATATATCCAAAATAACCCATTCAGCTTCCCGACAGAGAATGCTCCCAAAGATGCTGCTGAGACTCATGGCACAAACAAGTTGTGCAAGGGAAAGGATCAAAATCTGTCATTTCATAGACACATCAGCTATTAGGATTGTGACCTCAGAGCATACAACAAATACTATGGAATTCAAATCACACAGTTAGCACTTGAACATAGATTCCTGTACATGTGACCTGTTGTACCTGCTACACCAAACACACCTGTGAGAATTGGGTGCTCTAAGGTGGCCCTGTTCTCACTCCAGCTCTTAAGCACCCGACACAGACTACAGAAACAGAGTTCACATTTAGAAAATACGTGTGTATGTGTATCACTCATGTGGCATACACACATTAATATTCACATGGGTATTTCAAACTCTGTTGGTGTGACTCTTAAGTTTCCATCTGTTTATTGATCTTCTTCCCACTGGCAGTTCAGCCCCCATTGGGAACCTAATCCCAGGTGACTAATTTCATACCATTGCAACCATGCCTTCATGCATGTGGGAATTGAAGAGGACAGTGCCCACTGCTCGGGCACGGAGGATCGAGCTCTCTCGTCGCTCTCCCTCTGATCTGATATGTTTGCAGCACACCTTGCCTGTCACAAGCTCTTGCAGCTGCACCCATCCTCCTCTCAACACAGACACACAACCTGGAATGGAAAACCAAGCTCTGGATGGTGTTCATCCAGATGGGCAAGAGCATACTCCTTAGTGTCTGAGGGTATCTGAGCATGCTGGTAGCATCTGATGAGTGTCTCACAGGACTGAGCCTGCATTTGAGCATCTGATGGTGATAGTGTTTCATGGTACATAAGAATACTCTAACATTTGATAGTACACAAGAAAATCCCTTATTGTCAAGTGGTACCTGAGAATACTTTTTTGTGTCTGATGGTACATAAGCATACCCTTTAGTGTCTGATGGTACTCAAGAATGCTTTTTTTGTGTCCTAGCCTCTCTGAGCATTGTCTTTAGGGTCTTGTGTGTAAGGTCATGGGCACATGATTTATTGTCTGATGGTACTTAAAGCATAATTTTTTGTGTCTGCTGGTATCTGCACATTCTGTCATGTCTCTTTATACCTGAACCTACTCTTGTGTCTGATGCTATGTGATGTGTTCTTTATCATCTGATGCTATTTGAATGCATTCATAGTGACTTATGGTGCATGAACACACTCTCAGCATCTGGTGCTAACAGCATATTCTTTAGTCACATGGTATATGATGATGTTGTTAGTGTCTGACAGTACCTGAGCATAATCTTCTGTGTCTGACAGTACGTGATATATTCTCTACCATCTGATGGCATTTTGCGGTGTCTTTGAGTCTCATAATACGTGATTATATTCTTTAGAGTCTTGATGTGAGCGCAATCTTTAGCCTTTCGTGGTACATAAGCATATGCTTCAGTTTCTGGTTATACATGAGCATATTCCTTAACATTTGATTTGTTCTATGTAGCATTATCCTTTGGAAATTTATCCATATTGCTGTATAAATCAGTAATTTATTAACTTTTCTTTTTGAAAAATTTCCCCACTGTATGATTATGCCACAATTCATTTATCCGTGTAACTCCAGATGGCTGTTTTAAATTTCATTCTTTTCTGAATAAGGAACCTATACATTTTCTTGCATAAGTCTTGCATGGATTTGTATTTTAAAAATTTCTCCCATGATTGAAATTGTTGGGTTATAGGTTATATGTATGTTTAACTTTATTTTCAAATTTTGCTATGGAGTTTTAAAGTGGTTTTTCTTTTTTGAAGATTTATTTATTTGAAAGTCAGAGTTACACAGAGAGAAAAGGAGAGGCAGAGAGAGAGGTCTTCCATTTGCTGATTCACTCCCCAGATAGCCGCAATGACCAGAGCTGCGCCAATCCTAAACCAGGAGTCAGGAGCCTCTTTCAGGTCTCCCACCACTCAGGTGCAGAGGCCCAAGGACTTGGGCCATCCTCCACTGCTTTTCCAGGCCAAAGGAGAGAGCCGGATCAGAAGTGGAGCCACCAGGACTTGAACCAGCACCCATATGGAATGCCGACACTTCAGGCGGTGGCTTTACCTGCTTCGCCACAGTGCCACCCCCTAAAGTGGTTTTTAAAAGCAATGCATTAGGGTCTGGCAGCGTGGCTCACTTGGCTAATCCTCTACCTGCGGTGCCGGTGTTATAGTCCTGGTTGTTCCTCTTCCAGTCCAGCTCTCTGCCGTGGCCCGGGAAGGCAGTGGAGGATGGTCCAAGTGCTTGGGCCCTGCACCCACATGGGAGACCAGGAGGAAGCACCTGGCTCCTGGCTTCGGATTGGCACAGTGCACCGGCCGTAGCGGCCATTTGAGGGGTAAGCCAACTAAAGGAAGACCTTTCTCTCTGTCTCTCTCACTGTCTATAACTCTACCTGTCAAATAAAAAAAAAAGTCTTAAAAAAGATTTATAAAACAAGCAATGCTTTAGACTGTATTAGGGTTCTGGTTACTTCATTTCTTCAACAACCTTTGATGTTATTGGTCTTTTCATTTAAGCCATTCTAGAAGATATCTCATGGCTTTTTATTGGGATTTAAATCAGTGTTTCCTGGTGACTAACTTATCATCTACTCATGCGATTTTTTTTTGTGAAACATCTGTTTAGGTCTTTTGCCCATTTAAAAATTTTAAAAATATTTAGTTATTTCTTTGAAAAGCAGAATTATAGGGAGAAAGGAGAGAGAGAGAGAGATCTTCTGTCTGCTGGTTCACTCCCCAGATGGCCACAACAGCCAGGGCTGGGCCAGAAACTCCATCCAGTGTCCCATATGGGTGGCAGGGGTCCAAGCACTTGGGCCATCTTCTGCTGCTTTTGCAGACCATTAGCAGGGAGCTGGATTGGAAGTGGAGCAGCCAGGACATGAGCCAGCCCTCATATAGGATTCTAGAGTCAGTAGGCAGCAGCTTAATCCTCTATGCCACAGTGCCAGCCCTTGCAATTGTTTTGCTTGTCTTTTTTTATGGCTTTATAGGGATTATTTGTGTATTCTGGATACAGATTCTTTGTCCAACACTATATGTTGAAAATCTTTCTTCTTCTTTGTTGTTTGCCAACTTGTTTTCTCAATGGTGCCTTTAGTGAGTGTACATTTGTTTTAAAGTGACATAGAAGATTTTTTTTCAAAGATTTATTTTATTATTTATTTGAGAGGTAGAGTTAGAGAGAGAGGTAGAGACAGAGTGAGAGGTCTTCCATCTGCTGGTTTATATCCCAGATGACCAGAATGGCCAGAGCTGGGCTGATCTGAAGTCAGGACTCAGGAGCTTCCTCCAGGTCCCCGACATTGGTGCAGAAGCCCAAGGACTTGGGCCATTCCCCACTGCCCCCACAGGTGCATCGGCAGGGAGCTGGATAGGAAGTGGAGTAGCCAGAACTTGAACTGGCACCCATGTGGGGCACCGGTGCTGCAGGCTGGGGCTTTAACCTGCTGCGCCATAGCACCAGCCCCGAGTATACATTTTTAAATTTGATAATTTGTATCAATCATATTCTTCTTTTTTGAATAGTGGCTTTTATGTTTTGTCTAACCCAAGTTTGTGAAGATTCTTCTATGTGTTTTGTTCTAGAAGGTTCTGGTTCTAACTTTCATATTTCATATTCTGTACTACCTCAAGTTAATTTTCATGTCTGAAGTGAGTCAAGAATTATATTGGTTACTTGAACATCTGTTTGTTCCAGCACCAGTTATTGAAAGCAATATCCTCATCCCATTTCTTTGATTAGCCCCCGAATACCTCACATTAAGTTTTGGCAAATGGTATTGCTGGTGTTCCATGTGTTTTCCAAGACATGTGGATGATTTCATGTATCGTTGGGAAATCATGGATCCTGTCACCAGGTCTTTGCACATGGAATTTCTTCTACCCATAATGACTTTTTTTTGCTATTAGCCAAAACACACTTAATAATCTTAGAAACCTCCCTTGATTCTTCCCATATGGTGCATCTAAAAGCTTCTTTTGGGGTGTCTTGTAACACAATGAATTGCTCTATTATAATATTTGTCATACTTCATGCTAATTTTCTCTTTACTCAACTGTCTCCCCAATCAGACAGTGATTTACTTGAAAAAGACCAGTCTTTTATCTTTGTATCTTCACTACTCAGCACTGTGACAGGGAGAAAAAAAAGATGGCCACTCAGTTCATGGTTTTAATCAAATGTGAGTGTGCTGGTGCTCCCCAGAAGCAGCGTGGGATGGTGAGAGAAAGCATGGACTCTGCAGTGAGATCATTCTGATTTCAAATCTCATTTCTGCTTTTTTCTAGATGTTTGACTTGGGGAAATTAATTTCTGAACTTGTCTATTAGTCAGTAATATGGAGTTATTTAGAACCTTTAGCTGCTTTGAAGAGTGGAAGTGAACACATTGTTATTTTCATGTTAAGAGTGCAAAGGCAAGTTTGTGTCTGAACCCACTAATTGCCTATTACAGTACCCAGGAACTTTTGACTTCGTAGTTAAATGGAAAATGCCTTGATATCTTCTGTCTGTAAACACATAGTGTCACAATTTGGATGCAGTTTTAAAGATATTGTTTCAAGATGGAGTCTACTTTATAAATCTGTCTGTGTCTATCAAATCACACCCAGAGTATTTAAACCAAGCAGGAATCCAGTCTTAGAATAACAGTATTACATCATCATGGAGCTCACCCAAGAAACCATGTACTCCGAAGTGCGAAATGGGACTCTTGTAGACGTTCCGTGGCCATCACATGCGGAAGAGCAGATCACATCCCTGGACTCTCAAGGCGAGGGCACGGCCTCTCCACGTCACTTGGCAGAGAAGGCACTTGAGCCATTAGGCAGTTCTGCTCAAAGTTCTGTTTCTGTGTCTGCCCCACCCCCCACCCTGATTGCGCCCATCTGTCCCACTGACAGGCACTTGGAAATTGCAGAAAACAGGACTGCACGTCTTTGCTCTGAAACGCTCTATGGTAGCATTTCAAGAGCAGTATTTTCCAGTGCCACTCGCACACATGGCTCCACAGTTGAGTGCACCAGTCACTCCCTCTCCCACCAGCTGGGTGAGTTCCCAGCACTTTCTGAATTGACCTGGTACCTATTAAACCTCTCACGGGCTTTTCAAATATGAAGAACGTTTAATAAGTGAGGCACTAGACTGAATAAATAACAATGAGATGAGTGCTTTAACATGATATAATCTCTAATGAGCATTCCATTTGATTTAATAATCTGTTTATTAAATGGACTAAATAAAGGATAAGGAAATTGAACACTTGTCTCAGAGCAGACTATTAAGGATATTCCCATTCCATATTTATTTCCCTGAATTGAGGAAATGTTTATTAAGTCCTATGGGTATTGAATAAATTTTTGAATCACTAACTTTTTCAATAAAACTCAAGTATTAAGTTTTAGTGCTGGTTATACCTAACACCTTGTTAAATTCCACAAAGTACAAAGAAGGGTGAGTGATGATTTACTAATTGCACAGTAACTAGTACTTATTCTCTAGTGAGTTTATAAAAGCTACATAGATTTGGGTTAAGATTGGTTACATCTGTTAAACCTCTGTCAGACCCAGTGAGGGTGTGTTAAAGACGCCTGTTGTGTTGAGTCTCACCTTTGAAGAACAGCATGCATTTCCCCAAATTGATTCACACTCACGTGGACAGAACTGGGGTTTCCTCTTACTGGCAATTATGACTTACGTATTCTGTGCGAGGATTCGCTTTCTTGGTCCCAGTTGCCATCTCCCTCTGGGCCCATTTCATTCCGGAAGGCCTTACACAAGGCCTGGGAAACTGCCGTGCATTCTTGCTGTGGGTCTGGGGTCTAAATGTTCCTGTGCTTTGTTTCTAAATCCTGGATGAAAATGAGCAAGCAATCTCCTTCTGATGTGTAAGTCTCTGTCCTGGTACATCAGGATAAAGGTTGTAGACTCCATTAGAAGTGATTCCTTACTTGTGTTACTAATAACATCTTACATTATTAACCCCGAAACTATTTTAAAAATCCAATTTACTCTTCTCTGTGGATACCAGGCCAGAAGCTCATATAACTCAATGGAATCATTCATCTCCACTCACTTCCAGTAGGAGAAGCTAGTCTCGGATGGTAATTTATTTTCTATATTTCATTTTGCCTGAATAATGATACTAGACTAGCCAATTTTAATCAATCAGTGAATATTTATTAAGTTCCTACTATGTGTTCAAGTCTCTTCTGCAAAAGAATCTATTTTTAAAACACTATTAATATGATCAGGAAAATCAATTCAACAAATAGTTCTTGTGTGTGACATGGTAGCAAGTTAAGTGACATAAAGATAAGGGTCATGTGATGGCCTCCCTCTGGAGCACCACTAACCACTTATGTGGGGTAGAGAGGGGAAAAGAGACCTGCTAGGACACTGGTGAGAACCTTACTGTCACGCTACTGTGGAAGTGTGGGGTCAGTACAGAGAGACGCGGGATGTGTGCAGAGATCTGGTTTTCTTGACTCCGAATGCAGTGCTAGGGAACCCACCTGTGCAGGAAGGGAAACTGATGACGTGGAGGAACAAGGGGCGGTTCTAGTGTGACCTGGGTCATTAACAGACTCAGACCGCATCCGAGGAGATGGCCTGGGAGGGAGAGAGAGCTCTCCCTTTTCTCTTTCCTTCCCTCCCCTCCCCTCCCCTCCCCTCTCCTCCCTCCTCTTCCTTCCCCTCCCCTCCCCTCCCCTCTCTTCCTTTCTCCTCTCCTCCCCTCTCCTTTCCTCTCCTCTCTCCTCTCCTCTCCTCTCCTCTCCTCTCCTCTCCTCTCCTCTCTTCTCTCCATTCCCCTCTCCTCCCCTCCCCTCCTCTCTCTTCCCCTCCCCTCCCCTCTCCTTTCCTTTCCTCTTCCCTCTTCTTCCCTCCCCTCCCTCATCCTCTCCTCTCTCCTCTCCCTTCCCCTCCCCCCTCCTCTCCTCTCCTCTCTTCTCTCCATTCCCCTCTCCTCCCCTCCCCTCTTCTCTCTTCCCCTCCCCTCTCCTCTCCTTTCCTTTCCTCTCCTCTCCCCTCCCCTCCCCATCCTCTCCTCTCTCCTCTCCCTTCCCCTCCCCTCCCCTCTCTTCTCGGCTCCTCACTCCACTCCTTTTCTCTTTCCCTTTATTTTTTCTTTTCTCTTTGTTTTCGCTTTTCTTTTCCTTTCTCTTCCCTTTCTTCTTTTTTTAACCAAGCTAAGTTTGAGATACCCTCAGCAAATCTGCTGGGGTTCGTGTGTGGAGTTAGGAGAGCTAAGACCTAGGAGGAGACATATAGGGGTGCTGTTGCCTGGACAGCATGGCCAAGTCTGCTAGGGCTCCAGAAAGGCAAAGGTGAACAAGATGTGCACGTGGAAATTAAATTATCTGTGTCATTCTCTCTCTCTCTCTCTCTCTCTCACACACACACACACACACACATATACATACATTTCAAAAAGTTCATGGAAAATTAATAATTTTATTTCTGTGCAAAGTTTTTAAATTTCCATATAATTTTTCATAATACATGTTTTCCATGAACTTTGTGAGGCCTCCTCATATTCACATTTAATTGGCACGTAGTGATTTTACAAATTTGGGGGCACAGTGTGGCATTTCAAGACAGGTACTCAGTGTGTAATGCTGAGACCAAGGTGGCTGGCATGTCCGTGACCTCAGACTTTTGCCCCATCTCTGTGTCAGGAGCATTCAGAATTCTCTGCTAGCTATTTTGAAATACTCAGGTACCTCAGCCATCGCAGTCCTGCTGTGGGATTTCAGGAGATCCACCTGACCCTAGTGAACCAATCCCATTTCTAAGTAGTGCCAGTAACCCTGGATGGCAGTGAGAAGAGGGGCCATTAGGAACTCGAAACCCACACATATGCATTTGCACTTTAAATTGCCTTCTATTTTTTTGAGTAATTTAAATTTTTTTCCTATGCAACTTATACATGGATGTATTTATCTGGAAACAATTCAAGCAGTCCAGGACCATGTGGGACGGAAAGTGCAATTTCTGCTGAATGTGTGCTACTTTCACACCATCAGAGAGGCAGAAAATTCAAGCCAGCCTGTGTAACTGAGGGCACACAGATTTCTGTATGTCTTCCCTTGTAGTTGATCTCAATGATAACAGTTCAGGATGTATTCTTCTGTGAAAATGCTTGGGGCGTTTTTAACTTTTACTTAGAGACCAATAAGACTGCCAGTAAGCTGTGGAGACAGTACAGTGAGTTCCTGTATTCCCTTCCCCTGGCTTCCCTCAGGGATAACATCTGACAGCCACAGTGCGTTTTCAAAACTAGAAAGCAAACACTGACACATCAACTATAGTTAAACTACAGCTAAACTGTAGTTAAACGCATCTAACGAAAGCCTATTTTGTAATAAAATGCTCAATATCCCATGTAATTTATTGAATGCCCGTATCTTTAAACGCTGGCCACACACAGCCCACGGTAGAGCCTCAGTTGTCCGCCTCATGACTGGGGGGCTGACTGGCAGCTCCCCCGCACCTCAGATGAATTCTGCCCTGCATGTCGCCCTGCGGGAGAAAGGTCCAAGTCGAAGCGTGCAGTGCAGTTTCTACTGAGTGTGTGCTGCTCTCACACATCATAAAGTCAGAGAACCTTCAGTCGATCTTGTCTAAGGACCATCTCTATTGTGAAATTGTATCATATGTATAGATTTTTAGATACCTCAGATTAGAAAAAAGAAAACAGTAGGTGGGAGAAAGCTCTGTGACCAGCAGTGTGATCACGTGAGGACCAGCTAAGGCTACTCGAGGTGCCCTGGTAGAAGCCAGCCTCCAGGCGAGTGGCTCCTGTCTGGAGGATTTGTCTGATAACAAGGGCTACGGCAGTGGCCACAGGAGGCTCAGCCAGGAAGACCGTGTGTCCAGGAGACAGGACAGATGGTGGCATCAGGTGGTAGAAGTTGAGAAGAGGCTGGGAGGTCAGAGGTTCATGCTGGAAAGGATGGCTACAGGGGGCTAAGCCAGGTGATAGATTGAGGGTGATTCCTGTGTGCCCCAGACCTAGGGAAGCTAAAGGAACCTGAGTGGGGGATCTGGTTTTTCTGCTGTGACCTGGCATCAGATGCCCAGTTTGCAAAGCAGGGAGAGTGTCAGACTGTCTCATTGAGTTGGGCGAAGTGCAGAGGACAGGGCCTCTCACAGAGCGGGACCTCAAGTGTGGCTGCTGTTACCATCCTCAGATTTCTCCAAGGAGTTGAGCCATACCCATCATGTGAGCTCAGCTCACCTCTGAGTGTGCACTCAGTATTTCTCAGTTTGCATTGTATAACGGTGAGAATTAAACTAGTAAAGGAAGCACCGAGGTCATAGTGCATGATGAAGATGAAGGTGGGATTGGCTAGCAGGAGTCACCTGAAGAGGGGAGCCCAGAGCCACTGACCACAAAAGGGCGTCTAGAAGGTTCCATCTTGCTGAGTAGAGCTGTTTTTGATTTTACGTGTTCTGTACCACTAAGATATTCCTGCTGGAAATGTCCAGCAGGCAACTGGAGACAGTGAGCAGGAGCCCCGTGGTAATGAGGGTTTGCCTCGATTGAAGTTGGCACTGGCAATGTAAACGTAGAAGTCATTAGCAGAGAAGTGGTGTGTGGAGCTCTGAGAACGGACGGCCCCTCCCAGGCTGAGCTTCACAGGAAGAGAGGCAGAGAGGGCTGCAGCCTCAGGAAGGCACGCTGTGGGCGAGGGGAGGGCAGAGGCAGCCATGAGCTCGGGACACAGAGGAGACACAGTCAGAGGTCAGAGAGCACCAAGGGAGGCCGAGGTTAGAGCAGAGGTCAGGCAGGTGCACCAGCTGTGCCCTTGAGGTTTGCAGCCCAAGAAGGAAGACATGGGGAATCGTGCAGGGATGGGGAGATAAATTTCAGAATGAAGCTGTGCAGAAACTTCAGGGGAGTCGTGAGGAGCTGCCCCAGGAGACTGAGCGCTGTGTACAAGAACGTGGCTCACACTGCCTGGATCTCATAGACACTGGGGGAAAGACAGTAACGTCTGCTTCACAGTTCTGAAATAAACAGTTCACATAAAGTAGCAGTATAATGCCCGACAGATACATACATGGTTATCTAAATAGCTGTGTCACATCTATGGAACCAGCAACCAAGTGCAAGTTGTTATTCCAAGCAGGGCTAGCTTGAAATATGGAGATTTTGAAGTAATTAAGGGAGTGGGGGGCACCAGGAGAGACCTGGAGGGAGGAGGGAGCAAGGAAGCCTCCCAGCTAAGGCCCTGTCTCTGTGACAGAGTCAGCCAGGCACAAAGCTGGGTTGCCACTGCCCACAGGTGCATAGGGGGCCCACTGAGTCAGCTCAGGTCAGCAGAACTTCCCAGCTGGCTTCTAGCAGATGGGAAGTGCTGAATTATAATTTTACACCCCTGCATGTTGGGGTGGCGTGTCAGAGCTTCAGCCAGCCCACACAGCATCTCACATCTCTGCTTCTCTAGGCCTGTTTCTCTTCTCCTCCTTCACAGATGCCCTTCCTCTAGCCTGTCCCCTCTGACACTGCTGGTGAGGGTTCTTCAAGCTTCTATCCAGGACAGGCTCAGTGGACAGATTTGCAGAAAGAGCAAGCCTGGCTCCTTCCCTTCACCCTGGGGACACAGCTCTTGTGTTTGACCTGGCCCGGGTGGCTTTGCTGTACCTTAGGCCTTTCCCGATTCCCCTACACTTGACTTTCCCACCTGTGAGATGCTGAGGGGGTGGTGCGAGGTGACCCCCTTGCTCCTGCTCTGTGGTTCTCAGCTCGAGATAGGAAGCAGGACAACAGCAAGGGCAGGGGAAACGAGAATTCACTGGCGCAGGACTTTGTAGAGAAATCATAGCTCCAGAGGTTAGAAGTGGTCAGACTATGCATCACCTACAGGGATGCGTAGACAAGAGGCGGTTCCCTCCTGTGGAATGAGCATGCCCTGGAAATGGATTCAACAGGCAGAGACCAGGCAGCGAAGTCAGCACAGTACTGGGGGCTGTGTGAATTCTCTTCTACAAATGTGGCCAGCTTTGTCTTAAGCATAGTCTTTAGAGAATCGCTGTGAAGCAAGGAGGGGGAACCTGCGTAGACACACGGGCAGCATCGTGTCCCAGAGCCAGCGCCTGCAGAAACCGAGTGAGACTGCAGTCACAATGGAGTCTGCAAAACATTAGGTCTAGGGTTTGCTCCTTCTTTGCTCTCCTCAGCATCAAACTCCTTGATAATTTTGTTCAGGTTTACGCACCACGCTGAGACCTGGTTGAATTTGGAACCGACCTTGGTCATGGCAGAGCTGCCGTTGTATCCATCAGATGCTGACATCCTGGCGCTGGAGTCACCTCTGGCTGGGGTAGTTAGAAAGGCTGAGGAGCAGAGGCCACGCTGGCTCAGTGCTGGAGAGGGCAGGGTAGGGCGGGAGAGGGGGAGAAGGCCTACCCCTGACTCCGCAGCTCTGACTCCCTGATGGGAGCTCCAGGCTCCCAGCTTCAGTCTGGCCCAGTCCTGGCTGTTGCAGCCATTTGGGAAGTGAACCAGCAGATGAAAGACCGACCTCTCTCTGACTTTCAAATAAATGAGTACATCTTTAAAGGTTCCATTTAAAGTGCCAGTGCCTCTCACCACTGCTACCTAGGCCAAAGACACATAGTTTGTGAACAGCCGGGAGTCGACTCAGCTCTCCTCACTGGGAGGAGCACTTGCCTCCCCTTCCGGCCTTGGACCAGGACTCTGCCCTGCTCTTTATCCTTAGAACGCTGGTCTGCATGGCAGCGGCACCTTTGCCTGTAATTTTTTGAAAGTAAAACTTACTTCCAGCAACTCAGCTGGTTTTTGAGTGCAATTAAATATAATTAGTGACCCTTGATATTTAATTTCTATTTTTTAAGAAAAAAGAAACTGCAGAAAGCTGCTTCCGTTTCCTGTGGTTTCCTGCTAACCCTAAACCACGGCCAGAGTCGGGGGGAGAGCAGCCTCAGCCCCAGGAAGGACACTGTGAGAGGGAGCAGAGGATGTGTGACACGCAGCGCAGTTGTGCGCGGAGGTGGGGTCCCAATGCCGGCAGAAAACACAAGGTTTCTAAGAACATCGCAGGGGCTGGCGCTGTGGAGTAGCAGGTAAAGCCGCTGCCTGCAGTGCCAGCATCCCACATGGGCGCTGGTTTAAGTCCTGGCCGCTCCACTTCTGATCCAGCTCTCTGCTATGGCCTGGGAAAGCACTGGAAGATGGCCCAAGTCCTTGGGCCCCTGCACCTGCATGGGAGACCTGGAGGAAGCTCCTGGCTCCTAGCTTCGGATTGGCACAGCTCCAGCCATTGCGGCAATCTGGGGAATGCACCAGCGTATAGAAGACCTCTCTCTCTGCCTTTGCCTCTCTGTAACTCTGCCTGTCAAATAAATAAATAAACCTTAAAAAATTCACAGGCCTCTTGATAGAGTGTTGACATGAATTATGGTTTAAGTAATGGTAACAGACAAAGTAGACTTTCATGATTTTGATCACGGCTCTGTGGTGACACAGGACAACATTCTGTTACTTGGAGAACACATGCCGAGTTACTTTCATTGGAAGGAAAACTGTCTGACTTACGTTCAGATGGGCTAAGTAAAGCAGCATGGTGTGTATTTGTACAGACAGGCAATTCAGAAGTCTTAATGCAGATATAAGCATTCATAATTTCCAGAACTATAGATACTACAAACTTATGCAAATGTTATCTGAATGGTTAATTACTCAATTTTCTTTTAAACTTATTAGTTTTGTGGAATTTTAAAAGTAAATATTGGGAGTGGGCATTTGGTGCAACAGTTAGGATGCCGCTTGGGAGGCTTGCGTTCCACAGTGGAATATGTGGGCTAGAGTCCCAGCTCCACTGCCACTTCCTACCGATGTGCACCATGGGAGGCAGCCAATGGTGGCTCGTGTACTTGGGCCCCAGACACACACATGGCAGACCATTACGGAGCTCCTAGCTTCAGCTTCAGACTGGCCCAGCTCTGGCTTTTGTAGAGATTTGGGGGAATGAACCAGCAGTGGATGGAAGACTTCTCTCTCTCTCTCCCCACTACCTTTCAAATTAAAATGAAAATAATTAAATACATTTTAAACAATAAAAATAAATTTGTACTGGTAGACTTCATTCCAGTCAACATTTCCCGTCCTTATTGAAGAAACTGAAGAGCACAGGTACACAAACAGATTTGGAACATGAAAATTAGCGTATTTATGGTTTTATGGTTTAACAATATCAGCGGAAGTCAAACAAATCAAAATGGGATTATAATAATATAGATATCTGAGGGAAAAAAAATCTCTGGTTTCACCAAGCCCAGCAAATATTTTTAAAAGATTTTATTTATTTGAAAGTCAGAGTTACACAGAGAGAGATCTTCCATCCACTGGTTCACTCCCTGATTGGCTGCAATGGCTGGAGCTGCCAATCCGAAGCCAGGAGCCAGGAGCTTCTTCCAGGTCTCCCATGCTGGTGCAGGGGCCCAAGGACTTGGGCCATCTTCTACTGCTTTCCCAGGCCATAGCAGAGAGCTGGATCAGAAGTGGAGCAGCCGGGACTCGAACTGGCACCCATATGGGATGCTGGCACTGCAGGCAGCAGATTCACCCACTACGCCACAGCGCCAGCCCCCGAATATTTCATCTTGGAACATCAGCATCTACTCCTACCCTAGTCAATGGTGTAGCATTTACTTAGCAGCTCTTCTATAATTGTAGAGCTCTGAATATTTTTGAAATAACCATGATTCCCTTATACTAACTCTGTGTGTGTTTATTTGTTTTCACATCTGATGAGTTATTTCTTTAGGATAATTTCCCAGGAACGTTTTCCTGAGCCAAAGTGTATAAACCACTTCATGGTAAAGACTTGTGCCAATTTTTTGTGCACAAGCTAAAATTTTCAGAATTTACACAAATTAAGTTTTGGCTTGTGTGATACATTTGTTATTCTAGCAAAAGTGGTAAGTAGGTTTATATTTGTGAGATGAGGCACAGCTGGAGCAAAGGAACGCAAGGAAAAGGCAACCTGTGACCAGGAATGGTGTCATGGTACTGGGATTTCTTGTTAATAGTGTGCAAAAACACGTATGAACCAAGCACAGGACGACTGTCACAAGGAGGCACAGGCAGAACGTAAGGAGAATAAGAAGGGATGAAGAAGAAAAAACAAATTCAATCAGTGATTTTCATCTAAGTAACAGTGGCGTCAATCCTGAAGAATGGTGCTCTGAGTTCAGTGACGGCTCCACCTTCAGCAGAAACTCTGACTACGGTTTGGAAAGGAAGGGGGCCCTGCCCCCGGAGTGGCCTTGGTTGGCCCTACACTCCGTGACAGCCTGCATTTCCCTGGAGTACCAGCACTCTGTGGCCTGAAATACTTCCCACTCTCTCTTTTTTTTTTTAAAGACTTATTTGTTTATTTGAAAGTCAGAGAGTTAAGGGGAGGCAGAGATAGCAAGAGAGGTCTTCCATCCACTGGTTCAGTCCCCAAGTGGCCGCAATGGTCCGAACTACACCGATCCGAAGCCAGGAGCCAGGACCTTTTTCCAGGTCTCCTACGTGGGCGAGGGGCCCAAGGATTTGGCCATCTTCTACTGGTTTCCAAAGCTATAGCAGAGAGCTGGATCGGAAGTGGAGCAACTGGGACTAGAACTGTTGCCCATATGGGAGGCTGGCACTATAGGCGGCAGCTTTTACCTTCTACAGCACAGCACAGCACCGGCCCCACTTCCCACTCTTAGACCACAGCTGTCAGGCTCCAGGAAACCATCTCCCAGCCCTTGAGACGCAGCTCATGGGCACATGCAGTCCATTCTGCCAGCGACAAATGTGTGGCGTAGGGACCTGGACTCACCCACTGCCCTTCTCATGGTTAATCTCCTCAGCCAGCAATCGAATGCTCCTTCTGGCTACCAAGGTCATTTTAATTTAGAGTGAGGAGGTTGAGGACTTGGCCTTCCCAGCCACATTGATCTTAGAGGGATGTGCTAGCCCAAGTGCCTTCATTCATTTTGTACAGTTCAAATAAAGAACTTAGGATTCCATAACTCTATCTTATCTCTAGCTTAAAATAGTAGTCAGTTGAGGTTAATATTAACACTTTTGCAGAAATTGCCTTATGCTGAATTAAACTTGAAAGAACTTACATAAGGGACCAAGCTCAGTGTCTGGGGTTTTTCTGTGTGTCACTTGCCACTGATTTAAATTTTGGTAAAAAAGATGTCCTTGGACATCACACAATCTGCTCATCACACAAGATGAACCCAAGTGCAGCCCAACCAAGAGTGTGGTCCCACACAGAGGCAGAGAAGGAGAGAAGTGCTGTCATGTCAGTGCACCCATTTCTTTCTAGAGCTTTTGGCTCCTTGGAGTTGTACCTAGTTTGACTCTGAACCTCAGATGTCTTCCAAACTTGGAGCAAGAACTCGGCAGGTGATTGCCTTGTGCAGTGTCTGTCACGTGTTCTTGAAGGGTATCCTGGGCAAAAAGGTGAACACATTTAGCCGACCAGATTGACTGCACTTTCAGAAAGAATTCAGTGAGACATCTTCAGAGACGGACCCTGCTCTCATCTCGGTTGGTTTTAAAAATCCAACCACAAGATCATTGAAGGCCCCTTGTTTTCCATTTTAGGCTTCCTCACAAATACTTGCCTGCCTCTTCAGTGCTTTGCTTTCTGGGAGGTGGGCCAGGAACAACAGTGTTGTTAAGGCCAGCGCATGACTCTTCACTCATCTGGATAACCTGGGCGCTGCCCCCAGATCACAGGTCTCTAAACGTGATAGCTTTTACATAAAGTCATCTTCACTGATAAATTTGTTTTCTTCACACAGACCCATCTCAGTTCTGCCACGTTTTGTGTTTTATTTTTTCCACTGTAGTTGAACCTATAAACTCCAGACTGTGGGCTGTGACCTTCGGAGCAGTAAGGATTTTGAAAGTTTGACTTCTTGGCTTGGGATTTAGTCTCTCCATGAAATCATGGGAGGGTTATACTGCTGGTCACCCCCAGCACTGCTCTGAGCTGCCGAGTGGAGTCTAAGAACACAGGTGCCAGTTTAATGTTGGCTATGGAGAACGGGAGTCCACACCAATAGCCTGGAGGTGTGACCCAGGTAGATGTCCCACGATGACAAGAGGAGTGTCTTCATATGACAGCTGGACACGAAAGCGCGGTCCCACGCAGCCACTTCCCCTTTCACTTGAAGTAAATAGAGCAAGGTAAAAGAAATAGCCAAACTCCTGATTCGGTTTTGCTTCAAGACATAAAATCAATATAGATGTGAAAATCAAGGCAGAACATCTAATTTGCCTTTTATAAAACCAGTTAAGACTTAACAATATAACAGCTTTGAAGTCACCTCTGTCTAAAAGGATCTTCTTTGAGGCGTGGACAGTTTGTCTACTAAGACTGCGGGTCCACGCTGACCTGCTCCTGCTGATGCTCTGAGGTTAGCAACAGGGAGAGTCCCGTGGACCAGTGAGCTACCCAGTGGCTGTGATACCAGTTCTCTGCAGCCCAGCTGTCAATCACAGAACCACTTCTGTGCAGCTCACTTTATAAATGCGCGTCGTTACTGAGCAACCTGCCAGCTCCTGAAACAAGCTCGTCATGAAGGTCATAAAGGCTGACGCTCTCCAGAAACGACCGAGATGAGTTCACGGAGGCTGCTCTTCCTCTCGGCCTGTGCAGATTCAGAAATGTGAACGGGAAAGGACACAGTGAGTGGTGCCTGCGCCTGGGGAACACTGCTCTGCTCAGAGGCGCCGGAGGGGAAGAAGCAGAGACGTCGTGAGTCAAGCAAAGAACAGAGGGGAGAAGAACCCTGAAATTCTGAAGTGTCCTGGCTTCACTCAACTGATGAACTTGAAACCCACCTTGTTGCAATTTAGGAAATGTAGTGGAATAATTAGAGGGCAATGTGGAGGTTTTGTCTTTCACAGGGAATCCATTGTCCAGAATAATGGATTCCTGCCGTAGATGAGCATGTGTGGGTTGGCCTGAGCAGTAACGTGCCCTGGGGACTTCACGTCATCAGAAGGAATCACAGGAACTAGGGGAGCACAGAAGATCAAAACTAAAGTTTGCTCATCTTCCCAAGATGAAGGATCCTGGGAACAGTGCTTTGCAGTCACCATCATGAAGAGAGAACACCGGGCTCTCTCCTGGGCTGTGTCAGGCCCTCCTCTTGAGCAAACCAACTGACCGTTGAGAGAAGGCAGCATTGCCAGCTAAACGAAGGGTCTTGTTTAGTATAACGTCATATGACGTCAGCAAAGTAATTGCTGCAGTCTTTAGATTTTATTTTCTTTCCAGTGATCACTGATAAAATTAACCCCTTATTCCAACAAGTAGTTCATGAATGTCAACTCTGTGTTAAACATGATACAAAATGTTGCAGTATTTATACATAAAGATGAAAAAATTTCATTGTCCTTCATCAAAGAGAATTTCTATATACACCATATCTATAATGTATATATGTTTATATATAAAACATTAATATATTTTTGACAACTTATTTTTAAAAAGATTTATCTATTTGCAAAGCATAGTTAGAGAGAAGGAGAGACAGAAGGAGAGAGATCTTCCATCTGCTGGTTTACTCCCCAAAGGGCTGCAACAGCCAGGGCAGGAGTAGGCTGAAACCTGGAGCTTCTTCTGCATCTCCCACATGAGTGCAGGCATCCAAGCATTTGAGCCATCTGCTACTTTCCCAGGCCATCAGCAGGGAACTGGATTGAGAGTGGAGCAGCCAGGACTCGAACCGGTGCCCATATGGGATTCCAGAGTCTCATGCAGTGGCTTAACCCACTGTGCCACAATGCAGGCCCCCACACACTATTTTAACAATGAAAAATACACACCCACACACACACGCACACATGCACAGGACACTACTCTAGTTCATTCATTGCTTGTTTTAACTGTGCTAAGAGTTAGAAATAAAAAAAAAATGTGTAAAATTCTGTCTTCACTATGTAAGAGCATACAACTTAGTAAGAGGAAAAAGACATAGAAGTAAATACCCATAAAGCCATGTCCTGCTTGTTAAGAAGACCACGAGGGAGGAAACAGTCTTATTTTGGGGCATCAGGCAGCTTTCAAAGAACCTCCTGGAGATGTCACACCCAAAGAGGCGGTAGAGGAAACTCTCTCGGAGGATGGGGCCACTGGATGCATACACGGAAGGCGGAGCCAAAAGCCCTTTTGGAAGTGTGTGGCCAGTCCCACAGGGGAGCATGTGGCCCGCTGTCTGCTGGCTGGAGAGGAACCTGCGTGGGTCTGTGAGGGAATGCAGGGTGAGCCGGCTGAGCCGCATCGCAGCCGAGCCCCTGCAGATGCGTCCTTCGCTCAATGTCCTGGCTTTGCCTTCAGTGCACGGTGTCTGCACGGGCAATGGTGTGGCAGTAGCCACGGAGAAATTGGATCTGAGGATCCAGCAGGGATGTGGGTTTCATCCTGTGCTTGTCTGTACAGCCTCTGATCTGAAATCTCCATCTTTGAGACCCTGGAGAGTCAGAGAAATTGAAAATGCTGTAATGAGTTCCTATTTGCTCCAACTTGCAAGACTGGGCTCTGTTGTTTGCAACTGAAAATACTGACTGCTTCACCCAGAAATCTCAGGTTTTAACAAGTTCCCTGGACAATTCTTGGATGTAGTCTGCACAGTGTAGGTGCAGGTGTTTGGGGAATATCTTTGAGGATTCACTAATATAAAAAAAATAGAAAGAAATACTGGACTTGAAGGGCTGCGTTTCTAAACCAGTGGTCCTCACAGGACAGAGGTGAGAAAACTGTGGAGGATGGGTTTATGCTTTGATCCCTGCACTTGACTGTCCACAGGCATGAACTGACTTACGCCTGAGTGACAGCACTGACTGCTGGCTCCTCTGATTCCCCATGGCGGGTGTGGTAGGGCAAAAACTCCCTTCACTGCTGTGGGCAGTACCCCAGGTCCACTGCTCTTGGCCGCCTAGAGTTTCTACTTTCACTTGCTCTGTTCACACCACGTGACCTTGTCGTGTCCCAGGCTCTTCCAGTGTCTTTCTGTCCTCTTTTCCCTCGTCTCTGAAGTCTCCAGGTGCTTGGACCCTTTCCAGTATTCCGTGCCTGGCTCAAAACCTCAGAAAGCGGCTGTTCCTGGCCGTCCACCTAGCAGTCTTCAAACACTTACTCTGTGTCCAGAGTGCAGCGTCTGCATGGATGGATGAAGGCAGTGCACGCCAATGAGTACATAGAAACTCTCTCTCTGTAGATCATACGTACTTAATAAACACACGTAACGGTGACTTCTCTGCTCCCCTCTGTACCCTCCCCAAAATATCCGCATTTTAAGTTTTATCACAAGGGCAACAATGTGGACTCTTCTTCCCTTCACTAAGCATTTAAGATAGCACCTGCAACAAGCATCAGAACGATTTGCTGAATTAGTAAACGGATAAACAAATATATTAACATCAGTGCAGTGGACTCCCAAGCAGTACAGATGGGAGGTGTAAGCTTGGTGGAGGAAGAATATTCATGAAAAAAGCATGGTGAACCTTATTTAACTCGCAGTGTGCAGACACTGTGCTAGGAGCCGTATCTCTGTGCAGTCATGTAATCTGAGCAGTTGGCGAGGCTGAGGCCAATGCATTTGTTGTCCTGTTGCAGACAAGAAAGGCAGGGACACAGACCCAGGAGCTTTCCCAAGGTCACAGAGTCAGTCACAGCATAGTCCAAGATTTTGGTTCCAAAATCTGTCTTGAACAATGGACCGTTTTGCCACAGAGTCAAGGTAACAAACATTTCAGAGAAACCTAGAGAAAAGCATAGCAGTGTCTGCAGAATATTGGTGTGCTCTGAAGTTTGTATTCAGATATTCATGTTGAAATTATTTTAACATTTATCTGAGAGAGAGTTTGTTCCCATTCACTGGCTCATTCCCCAAATGCCTGCAATCAATGAGGTTGGGCCGGGCTGCAGTCAGAAGCCAGGAATTCAATCCAGGTTTCCCATATGGGTGGCAGGGACCAAGTTACTTGAGCCACTACCACTGCCCCCAGGGTCTGCGATAGCAGGAAGCTGGATCAGCAGAGCTGGGAAACAGCTCGAGGCACTCAGGTGTGGGATACAGGCGTCTTAACTGCTGGGCTAGTGACCACCTCCACAGGTGGAAATTCTAAACCTCCAGGTGATGGTCTTAGGAGACAGGGCCCTTAGGAGCTGACGACTCTGTGTCCCGGGAATGGGATCAGTACCCCCGTAAAAGAGGCCCCAGCGAGCTGCCTTGCCCCTTCCACCACGTGTGGCCTCTGACAGAAGATAATTCATCCGTCCCCAGGAAGAAGGCGGACTTGTCCTCGGTTTCCAGGAGACAAAGTCTCCCTCATTGCGATGCCCTGCATGGTGGGACTGTCTTTCTGTCTAGGCTTTGGGTCAGGCTGGAGAGTCCAACAGTGTGATAGCTGTTAAGGACCCCAGGCCAAACCACATGGTAACAATGTGATGAGGGCTGGGGACCCCGCAGACTGGATGTACTGCTAGAGCCCAGGGTCCATCCGTTTCTTTACTAAACCTGCCAGGAACCCTTGTGCACACTGTGTGGGTAACCTCATCAAGGGCCCTTTCCAATGGCTCTGACAGAAAATGTCCTAACGGGGCCACAGGAAAAACAGGAACGACTATGTAACCCTCATGTTATGTCTCCTTTCAGCAGGTTAGAATATCTTGCACACACAATTAAATTAGACTCAGACCATTTCTAGGGAATCTAAGTGACCATTTCCACAGGGAGAAAGCACGCAGGAGCGAAGGAGAGTTGTTCTAACAGAGTATTTAAAATTCAGCTCATTATCTCCTCAGCAACTCTTGATGCACTTGCTGCGCGTGTGACTCCTGGGCCTGGCATCTTGGTGGCGTTCACGTCGAAGGCTGCAGACGCCATTAAAAGTCCCAATTCTTGCTGACCCAATTTTCTTTTAGATTCATTCTGTTTGTTTTGTTCAGTTCTAGCAGCTCAGCCTGAATCTGGTAAATAATTTAAGAATCCTGACTCAAACCACTAGAACACATTTTTCTAAATCATCAACAATGTTTGCTCTTTTCAGAGACCAAATCAGTCCCAGCTCCGTGTCCTCATTCTAAATGGATTTCTGAGAACTTCTTGTTCAAGATGGTGAATGAATATATGAGGTTACACCTTCTGTCTCCCCGAAGCCCAGTGGAGTGACAGCAAACCCACAAAAACACATCGTTAGGGACCTGGGAAGCTGTCCACCAGCAAACC
The DNA here is from genome assembly GCF_033115175.1 of Lepus europaeus. Classification (NCBI taxonomy): domain Eukaryota; kingdom Metazoa; phylum Chordata; class Mammalia; order Lagomorpha; family Leporidae; genus Lepus; species Lepus europaeus. The sequence goes on from NC_084837.1 coordinate 907,959, forward strand.
ACAGCAATCAGGTACCCCTGATGCTACAGAATGCTGTCACTGAGGACGTAATGCAAAACAAAACACTGTGTTTCTCAACCTGCAAAACCAGGTCAGAGAGGGCCTCCCAAAATGGGGTCTCAAGACCACGGTCAGCAGAGGCAGGCTAGAGAGGGCCTCCCAAAATGGGGTCTCAAGACCACGGTCAGCAGAGGCAGGCTAGAGAGGGCCTCCCAAAATGGGGTCTCAAGACCACGATCAGCAGAGGCAGGCTAGAGAGGGCCTCCCAAAATGGGGTCTCAAGACCATGATCAGCAGAGGCAGGCTAGAGAGGGCCTCCCAAAATGGGGTCTCAAGATCGCCATCAGCAGAGGCAGGCTAGAGAGGGCCTCCCAAAATGGGGTCTCAAGATCGCCATCAGCAGAGGCAGGCTAGAGTGGGTCTCCCAAAATGGGGTCTCAAGATCACCATCAGCAGAGGCAGTGCGTGCGAAGTGGCGGAGCTGCTAATTGAAGTAAAGGCTCTGGCACGTTACGCCCTGAGCAGCCCTTGTGTGAGCTGGCCGTGCCGGTCGCCATCCCCGTGCATCTGTGGGCCTAGGATCCAGTGCAGCAAGGAGTGTGCTGAGCAGGCAGCTGTAGGTGACTCCGGCCACCCTGGAGGACACGAAGCCCCTTCCTCTGCCTGCCCAGCTCCACGGCACAGCCAGGGCTGCGGGCCCGGCCTCACCCTCTCAGGGAGACTGGTGTCATCGCCCTTTTTAGACCTCAGGTGCACAGAAGCTTGTTAATCCTACGGGGCTGGGCTAAGGGAAAGCTTGGGGAGACTCGCAGCGGAGTGTGAGGCCTTGCCCTGGACTGGGGCAGCCGCGCCCTGGCCCTCTGAGATGAGGACGGCCCCGCAGCGCTTCTCAGTGGTCCCGGCTTCCTGCCCAGGGCCGCCAGGCACAAGGCGGGGACCCCGGGGCTCTTTCTCGGCCCCAAACCTCGGGCGTCCCCTTCGCGGCCGCTCACCGCTCTGTTCCCTTGACTTCCTGAGTTTTTCGGCCAGAGCTGTCCTCTTCCATTTGTGCAAAGGACCAACGCATGCGTTACTTTGCTGTTTTGTCTGTTTTCTGTTCTAGTTCCTGGACCGCCTGCACCTCGAAGCCCCGCGCACTCCCTGCCGCAGTCCGGTGCGGTTTGTCCCAGAGGCCGCGCTCCCGTGGCTCGGTCCCCGGTTTGGGCCCTGTGGTGGGGCTGGTGCTCGCCCTCCGTGTCCGCACGGGGCCACACCCTGGTGACACGCGTGCTCCTACGCACGAGGCCACGCCGAGGTGTCGCACGCGCTCCCACGCACGGGGCCACAACGAGGTGTTGCACACGCTCCCACGCACGGGGCCACACCCTGGTGTCGCGTGCGCACCCACGCGCGAGGCCACACGCGAGGCCCCGCCGTGGTGACGCTCCCACTCTGGCTCCCACACGCGGGGCAGCCCAGGCGCTGTGGGTTCGCGGCCAGCAGAAGTGCAGGGCCGGTGGCCCTCGGATTGTCCCAGCCTGCGTGTTGGTTGCGGCTGCTCTAAGTGTCTCATGCGATAGTAGTTTCAGTTAGGATTGTCTCGTCCAGTGATTGCCGGCTAAATTTTCATGACAATTTCTTCTCCAGCCACCCGCACATGTGAAAATTACCAGGTGGAGGTCACAGTGCAGTACTGTGCTGTTGGTGTTGAGACTAATGACCTGGGTCAGACACTGTGGCCTGTGCTGTTTGGAACCTGTTGTGTCTGCCCACAGCTGGCGTTGGGGCTGGGCTGGAAGCGGGAGGGAGCGATGTCTGTGGCGCTGGGACGCGAGCCCGGCTGTGCCCTCAGACCCGCTGTTCTTAGTCATTTTGCCTGATTGCCCGTCAGATCCAAGAGAGGTATTCTGAATTTCCCTGTTAAAGTAGAAGTGAGTTTCTCTCTATGGTTCCATTGCTTTTGTTCCTTTACATATTTTAAAGCAAATTTATTAAATGTTTACGTCTTTAAATTTATTACATTTTTATTATCAAATTGAATTTCTTATTTTCTGTTTGATCCATCCTGTCTGCAATAATTTCACTGCTGTGGTTTAAAACCCATTTTATTTGATGCGAATATAGCGACCCCAGTGCTCTCTTGGCTAGGGTTTCACTGGTAAGTTTCCATCTGTGCATTTCACCCTGTGTGTCTGTGGTGGCTTAGCAGTGCCCAGCTTCAAGTTCTCCAGCAGGCCGCCCTTCAAGTGGAGTCCACCCTGCGCTCCCCACGAAGGGTGGTCTTGGCCACGCACTCCCCAGGAACACGTGGCGCAGTGCGCACAGGCGATTTCAGGCCGAAGACCCCTCTCTGCTCCCCGAGAGACCCAGCCTTCTCAGCCTGGACCTCGGACAGAGAGCAGAGGGATTCAGCTCTGGATTCTAGCACAGTTTTCTCAGGCTCAGCGAACGTGGACGTCTTCTGGGAGGCCTGCTAAGCTGGTGTCCTTGTCCACATCCCGAGTGTCCACCTCAGTGGTCCCGAGAGAGGATGGAGTTTGCACCTCTCACTATCACAGGATTTGTCTGCAGAGACAAGATACCAAGGTCTCTTAACAGGAAGTAGTCTTTTACTGTGCTGGCATAGGCCCAGGTGGCGTTTCTTATCCCAAATCCTGAGCCCTGAACAAAGAGGGCTATTTCCTCGTGTATGGCTTTAGCCTCTTTTTCTCCCTTGTATGGTTACCTGCATTTGATTGGACATTCTAATGTCACATGGTGGCCACAGGAATGATACAGTAGTGCCCATGGGAACATAGTTACTGAAGATATTTTTCTTTTTTTTTTTTAAGATTTATTTTTATTTATTTGAAAGGCAGAGTTAAAGAGAGTGGTAGAGACAGAGAGAGAGAGAGAGATCTTCGATCTTCCGTCTGCTGGTTCACTCCCCAGATGGCTGCAACAGCCAGAACTGTGCTGATCCGAAGCCAGGAGCCAGGTGCTTCTTCCGGGTCTCCCACATGGGTGCAGGGGCCCAAGGACTTGGGCCATCTTCTATTGCTTTCCCAGGCCATAGCAGAGAGCTGGACTGGAAGAGGATCAGCCGTGACTAGAACCGGTGCCCATATGGGATGCCGGCACTTCAGGCCAGGGCTTTAACCCTCTGCGCTACAGCCCCAGCCCCACTGAAGATATTTTTCTTCACACACATACTGAGCCCTAAGCCGTCTGGTGAGGGTTAACACCATTAGTCTGTACTCCCAAGCAGAACCTGAAATGGTTACAAATACGTGGCTAGGGACTACAGCAGAGCATTCACAGGTGGGCGGGTCACAACCACACTTCATTCCCAGGACGACGCCTCCTTTCTCCTTATCTTGGGAAGGCCGCTGCCACTACTCTGATGTCAGAAACACGGTGAGCTAGGAGACAGGGGCGTCTGCCGCATCACCAGCTCTGCTGCCGGCCGACGGTGCATTTGGGCGGCTGAGCTGGTGTTTCCTGGCCCCACACGGGCCCCGTGCGTCTTGGCTGCCCTCTGAGCTTACTCTGGACGGCGGCTGCAGCAGCTGTGACGGATCACCCGGACCACAGGTGCAGCTGAGGCTGGGCAGGTGAAACGGCACCCTGCAGGGCTTGACTTCCGGCACATCCTTAGACTAGAAGGTGTGTGGTGTTTTTCCGAAATTCAAGTTGAACTAGCTGCACTGTGCTTCCATTTGCTGAATCTCGCCATTCCTTGCTTGTCTGTCCCAGAGGTTCTCAAGCATCAGCGAGTGGCCGAATCTTCCAGAGTGCTTGCTGACACAGACGTCAGGGCTTCCTCCCAACCATTTCTGACTTGGTTTCCCTGGGACAGCGACAGGACTTGGAGTTCCGAGGGTGTTCTCAGACGCTGCGTCTGTTGCCTCTAGACGGACTTTGAGAGGTGCTGGCCATCTCGGAGCGATGGCTGGGGATAAGCAGGAGGAGTCTCCTCTTTATTTTTCTGTGAATCTGCTCACTGTGCCGGGGGTGCACCCAGAAGGTTCTTGCAGGGTTTGGGGCATCTGCTTTCTTCTCCCGTGTCCTTGGGAGTTGTTGCTGGAGAGACAACGTGAAGCTGTGCTCTGCCGTCTCCTTGGCAAGAACAGAACCATGAACGCCGATTGGATTTGAACCCACGGGAGAAGATTTGTCCTTGAATAAGAACGCAACCGTGAGGTAGGTATGCTAATATCTGCAAAGAGATGCCAGAGCCAACCACACTGAGCAGCACTGGCCTCAAGAAGAGGCGGCTCCTCGCACCTGGAGCTGACTCCCTGCTGGTGTGCGGTAGCTGTGCTCATTGATGTCTCCTGTCCACCGGTCCAGATGGTTTCTTGTGCTTTCTGCGCCCTGCTCGTCCGTGGTGCACGACACAGGGGTCCCTTGCTCTCTGGCCTCTGGTTTGCTTCAGGCAAGGAGGAACCAAAGGAAGTGGTGGGAGTGGGGTGCAGAGAGGAAGCCCAGGCAGTCGTGAACACCACCCTTCTGGAAGTGTCGCCTTTGGCTAAAGGGGAGCTCTGAGGGCAGCTCAGCCCGTGCACACAGCTCTGCCTGAGATCCCGCTGACCCGTCCCACCCCTTTCTCTCTGGGCGGGGGGGTGGGGGGGTGGGTAGCCGCTCTACTCTTTCCTGCCTGCAGGAGTCCTGTTCACTCCCCTGCCTGCAGCCCCTCTGTGAAGAATCCCTTCATTAAACCCCCTCAGGTGCCCTAATGTGAAGGTGCCTCTGGTTCCTGCTGGACCTAAACGGCCCCTTTGTGGTTTTGTCTATAAGGAAGACTGTTCTGAGCCCATTGATTGGATCTTCACAATACCACTTCCTTATTGATTAGAAATTTTACGTCTGTTATATCTTTATGTGGAGATTTATGTGTATGCTTCTAGGCTCCCTCATTTTTATTTCATTCAGATTTGTAAGAATCTCAGTAACACTAAGTATCTGTATTTTTAACTAATTCTACAGGAAGTTCTTTGAACACTAGATTTGCAACCAAGTAGGAGTCACAGAGAGATCTTCCACTACTGGTCCACTCCCCAGATGGCCCAAACAGCCAGCACTTGGCCAGGCCAAGGCAGGAGCCAGTGGATTCTTCTGGCTCTCCCACGAGGGTGGCGGGGGGCCAAACACTTGGGCCATCTTCCATTGCTTTTTCCAGGTCATTAGCAGGGAGGGCTGGATTGGAAGTGGAGCAGCCAGGACAGGAATCAGTGCCCATAGGGAATGCCTGCGTCCTAGGCACCAGCTTTGCCCACTGTGCCACAGCGCTGGCTCCTGATTGGCAACTAATTCTGTAGGGTTGGTAAATTGCTACTGGAGAGGTGTTGTCTAGACAATTTTACTTGCTTAGCAAGGACAATAAATAAATAATTATGTAATTTTACAGTTCCTCAGGGAAGTCGCAGCTTGCCTTTCTGCACTTCCCGTGGGAGGTGGGAGGTGGGAGGTGGGGAAGGTGCAGCCCCTGGAGGACCCTGGCAGTGACCTGCTGCTGCTGCTGGTGGGGCAGATGCCTGAGAGCTGCGTCTGCAGACCAGAAGCGAAGGGCAGCCAGAGGCTGGGAAGGCTGCTGGTGCGGCAGTCGCATTGCTTCAGCGCAGGTTAGCCAGGGAAGCACTTGGCTTGTTCTTTTTTTTTAAATTTTTTTAAAATTTATTTGACAGATAGAGTTAGACAGTGAGAGAGAGACAGAGAAAGGAAATGGCCGCCACGGCCGGAGCTATGCCGATCCGAAGCCAGGAGCCAGGTGCTTCTCCTGGTTTCCCAAGCGGGTGCAGACGCCCAAGCACTTGGGCCATCCTCCACTGCCCTCCTGGGCCACAGCAGAGGCTGGACTGGAAGAGGAGCAACTGAGACAGAATCCGGCGCCCATATGGGATGATGGTGCTGCAGGTGGAGGATTAACCAAGTGAGCCACTGGCGCCGACCCCAGCACTCGGCTTGTTCTATACTGGCTGCACTTACTTACTGCGCATAGTTTGCAAGGATTAATAAGCAGGGATAATCACAACATTTCAAAAAGCATCAAATGTACAGGAATTCTACGTTAGAAATGGACACTACACTCAACAAATTCCTGGTTTATGCAACCATGTCTCACAGTGCAGCCATTCTCCTGACACGACCCCAAGTATCAGACAGAAAACAAGAACAGACCCTTCCCCTGGCCCTGCAGCCCCCAAGTAGGGTTCCTGCTCTGGGGTGTCAAATGGGACCCCATGGGGGTGGTATGGGAAGAAGACACTAGAAATTCTACTTTATCTATTTTAGTGGTGTCATTTACAACTTTCAATTCTTGGTCACATGTCTGATACCATCAGCAGATGATAGCAAGTGAATGACTTCATACATTTATGAATCTGACTGCATCAGGGGGGCACATGCCCACAGTTTAGTAAGTTCAGAGCTGACGCTGTGACACGTGCTGCTGTAGGGCCATTGGCCGTCTGCGGCCCCACCACTTGCAGTTGTCTGAAATGCCGGCTCTCGGGCCCAGCCCCGGTCACTGCTTCTGATCCTGCCTCTCCCTGGATCCCTGGAGATGGAGAAGCAGAGGCCGGCCTGGGAAGCCTTTCCTGTTTAGCTCACTGGGAGCCCCTGAGATGGAAGGGGCACACAGACACGGACTCCTCTTCCTCATCTTGTTCCTCCCCATTTCTGAAGAGGGTGCCCTCCCTCCCACTCTCCCCTGCTGTGGTCTTTCGTCCGCGCTCGGTCAACGTCCTCTCTGGATGGGCTCCTCTGTGCAGGATGGACCTGCCTCCCTCGCCACCTGCCCTCGGCCTCACTCTCGGCTTCCCCACTCTCTCACCTCCCTTTCTCCTCATCCAGCCTCCCATGCGCCATCAGTTTCCTTTTGAAACCTGGATTTTAAGGCCATTCCTCTAATTGAAAACAATAAATTAAAACAGTGGCTTCTGAATGCTTTTCAAGAATCTGGTTGTTAAACAGTATTTCCTGAAATGTTTGTATTTTATAATAGTTTATGAATGATGTTTGTGAACTGCAGAATTATACTATTGTTAACATCTAGCATCCATAATAGTAATCTCATGTAGAAAGCACAAGAATTGGGGCCAGTGCTGTGGCTCAGCTGGTTAAAGCCCCAGCCCATGGTGCCGGCATTCCATATGGGCACCCGTTTGAGCCCCAGCTGCTCCACTTCTGATCCTGCTCCCTGCTAATGTGCCTGGGAAAACAGCAAAGAATGGCCCAAGTGCTTGGGCCCTGCACCCACGTGGGAGACCTGGAAGAAGCTTCTGGCTCCTGGCTTCGACCTGGCTCAGCCCTGGCTGCTGTGACCATTTGGGAGGTGAACCAGCAGATGGAAGAACTCTCTGTTTATTCTCTCTCTCTCTCTCTCTCTCTCTTTCAAATAAATACATCTTTAAAAAAAGAGAAAGAGAAAGTGAAGTAAAAATGAGAATTGTATAAATACTATTTTGGGTTGAACTGATCATCTTATTTTTAGCTGATGATACAAGGGCACAGTTCATTCCTAGCAACCTTGGGCGTGAGCATTTTGAAGACCCTTCCTGGTGGCGTCCAGGGTCCTGTCGGGACTGCCCACACTGTCGCGTCTCACTTCCTGGGTGCCTGGGGCTATTCCAAGGCCGAGGGACAGTGAGCCGTGCTGCCTCCGAGCTGCCCACCCGCACGTGCATTATTGGTGATAGCTTTGGCCTGTGGCTCTGGGGAAACTCTTTTTAAACTACTTGTCTGCTTCATTCTAGTTTAATTAAAATCAGCTGATTTAATACATAGAAACTGCAGCGTGCTGCCCAAACAGGAAGGGTGGAGCAGGCCACGGTCCTGGGCCTCGGGGCTCCTGCACAGAGGAGGCACCAACCATGTGTCCTGTGACTCCGTCTGGAGAGTGATAAATGCAAAGCTTATTTCCCTTATTTTCAGTTTAGCATTATGAATAGAAAGCCCAATAATTCAGCATCTCAGTGGGTTGTTCTATTTCCAAAGGCTGCTGTCCTTGATAATAAAATTCAAATTCCTAATGCAGTGTGTATTAGATTAGACTACTTAGGATTACATAAACCTTCACGGGGACGAGATTCAATCACGTCTTCAGCCACAGACCTCTCTTCTGAGCTGGTGCTCTCCACAGGAGTAATGCGGTGATACCTCTTTGCTTTTGTCAAAGGGTCCTACAGTCATCTAATTGATTTCAGGGGTCTTGGAAGCATATTAAATAATGTTCCTCATTCAAGCATTAGTCGTGCGTATCTTTGCACATTATCATATTACAGGGCAGAAAAGAATGTTCAATTGGGGAAATCACTGAGAACTCAGTAATACTCTCCTCATTCATGGCTGTTTAATAATCTATCAATTCTTTCCAGAGTTCCAGTTATGGAGATTCATGGCTTTCTTCCTCCCATAATACCAACTCCTTCTTTATTTTCTCCATTATTTTCTACAAAATTAATCTGTGACCCTCAGAAAGCAACTTGAGTGGATGTGAGGTCAAGTGTGAGCCATCGCCAAGGGTGTTGTGTGGGTCCTGCCCCAGACACCTGGCCCTGCTCTGATGCACTGCCGGGCACAGGGGCACCGCGAACGTGGGGCCGGCCTAGTTCCTGCAGTCTTGCTTTGGAAGGAGACTGAGTGTGGCGAGGGGTTGTGAAAGCTCTTTGGAGCATCTGTAGCTTTGGCTCTTACACAGTGGAGGAAGAAGGAAAACCCACACTCCAGACGGGCAGGTTCTCTGCGTCCTCAGGAGGCTGGAACCTGACTCAGCTCTGTTGGCATGGGCGAGCGGCGCCTGAGACCCAGAGCGTCCCCTGACACCTGCCTCCCTCCTGCACACCCTCAGAGCGGCCCCTGACACCTGCCTCCCTCCTGCACACCCTCAGAGCGGCCCCTGGCACCTGCCTCCCTCCTGCACACCCTCAGAGCGGCCCCTGACACCTGCCTCCCTCCTGTACACCCTCAGAGCGGCCCCTGGCACCTGCCTCCCTCCTGCACACCCTCAGAGCAGCCCCTGGCACCTGCCTCCCTCCTGCACACCCTCAGAGCGGCCCCTGGCGCCTGCCTTCCTCACGCACACCCTCAGAGCGGCCCCTGGCGCCTGCCTCCCTCCTGCACACCCATGGCAGAGCCCAGCGTCTGTGTGTTCCCACGGAGCTGACAGTGCACCCAGGATGAATCTTTCTTCTGTTTCTTCCTTGCTAACATGAATAAAATTTTTAAATAAAATAAAATCAGAAATTGTGAGTCCTCCAGATTTGTTCATCTTGAGGATTGCCTAGACAGTTCTTGAAATTCTGTGTGAATTAAATTTTCATTCTACTTCTGAAAAAAAAAAATGATCAGAATTTGGATAGACTGCATTGAATCTGAAGATCGTTTTAGATGATCTTAGTGCTGACATCTCAATAATTTAAATGCTTCCGGTTTACTTTTGTCCTCTTTGTTTTCTTTCAAAAATGCCTTGTAGTTGGCAGTGCACAACAGTGCGCACGTCTTACCTCCATGGTTAAGTTAATTACTAGGTGTTTTATTCTTTTTGAACCTGTTGTAAATGGATTTTTAAAAAAAATTCCTTTGAGGATTATCCATTGTTAGTGTATACAAATAAACTGATTGATTTGTGTTGAATTTGTATCTTGCTACTTTGCTGAATTCATTTATTATTTCTAACAGTTTTTTGTGGAATCTTTAGTTTTCTACCTAAACATACCTGTTAATAGAGATAATTTTACTTCTTCCTTTCCAGCTTGGATGCATGTTCTTTCTTTTTCTTGACTGATTGCTCTGGCTAGGATTTCTGGTGCTATATTGAATAGACATGATTGAAAGTGGTCATTCTCGCCTTGATTCTTAGTCTTGAAGGAAAACTTTCATCACTGAGTACAATGGCTTTTATTACGTTGAGGTAGTTTTCTTCTGCTCCTGTTTTGAATATTTTTATTGTAAAAAGATGCTTACTTTTCTCTAATGATTTTGTTTGCACCCTTCACGATGATCAGTGCCAGTCCTGTTTTATGTCAGAATGGCAGTCTCCTTGGTCTCCTGTCATTTGGGGAACCAGCCCTGCCTTCCTGGGGTGAATCCCCTGGAGTACGGCATGCACCCTTAGCAGACTGATGGTTTCTGCCTGCTGGTAGCTAGTTAAGGGCCTTTGCATGAAGGTTCAGAATGCACACTGATCTGTGATTTTCTTCTCTCATAATGTTTTTGTCTGACTGTAGCGTCAGGGTATGCTAACAGGACAAGAATTGGTAGAATTCACCCATGAAGCCATCAAGACAAGTGGTTTTCTGCATTTGGGGATTTGTTCTGACTGCTAGTTCTATCATTTTACTCACTGTAAATCTATTCAGATTTTTATTTCTTCCTGATCAATCTTAGTGGATTGTGTGACACTAGAGTTTGTCATTTTCTTCTAGATTTTTCTGTTTACTGGCATACAGTTGCTTACAGTATGCTCGCATAATGCTCCTTGCTTTTGTGGAATTTATCTCCACTTCTGATCTGAGTGATTTAAGTCTTATTTGTCTTAGTCCATTAAGCTAAAGTCTTGTCGATTTCACTGTTTAAAGAGAACGACCTTGTATTTTCATAGATTCTCTCTCTGTATATCCTCTGTTTCTTTCAGTTCTGCTCTAATCTTTATCATTTCTTTTCTTCTGCCAGATTTGCTTTAGTCCTTTAATTTTTCCTAGTTTCTTAAGTTATAAAGTTAATAATTTGAGATGCTTCTGCTTTTTAAATGTAAGCGTTTATAGCAATGAATTTCCCATAGGACGTGTTCCCTAAGCTTTGCTGTGTGTACTTTTATTTTCATTCATCTCTAAGCATTTTCTAATTTCCCTTGTGATTTCTTCTTTGATTTATTGTTTAAGGGTGTGTCTTTTGAGTTCCAAAATTTGTTAATTTTCCAGTTTTCCTTCTGTTATTGATTTCTGCCTTTATTATGTTGTAGCCAAAGAGGATACGATGTATAATAATAACTCTTTTAAAATCTATTGAGACTTAATTTGTGGCTGACATATGAGTATAGTCTTTCCTCCAGTTGGAGGAGAAAGTATGTTCTAGTGTTAGTGCATCAAGTGTTCCTTGTATGTCTGATAGATCTAGTATGTGTGGTGTTTCTTCTGATCCTCTACCTCCTTGATTATCTTCCCTCTTGTTGATTGATCCACTGAAAAGATGGTCGAAGTCTCAAATATTGTAGAATTATTTCTCATTTAGTTCCACATATTTTTGCTTCACATATTTTGATGATCTGTTATTAGGTGCACAGATGTTTATAATTATTATATCTCCTGCACTATTCAACCTACTATTAATATATAATCCTTTTTCCTTTTTACGAGAGAAAGAGACACAGAGAGAGAGAGAGAGAGAGCACTCTGTTCACTGGTTCACTCCCCGATTGCCACAGTGACCTCAAGCTGGGTTGGGTACAGAAGCCAGGAACCAGGAACCCAATCAGAATCTCACATGTGGGCAGCAGACCCAGTCGTTGAGTCACCACCATTTCCTCCAAGGCTGCAGTAGCAAGCAGAAAGAGTTAGGAGCAAGAGGCAGGCGTTGAGCCCAGGCATTCTGGTAGAGAACACAAGTGTCATAGCGGGAATCCTAACACACATCAAACACGTGCCCATCCTAACACGCTTAAAGTCTGCTTTGCCTGAAATGAATACAGCCACCCATGCTCCTTTTTGTTTTTTTGTATTTATAAAATGTCCTTCTCTAGTGATTTGTTGTAAACATTTACAACATTTACAAGCCCTTCCTCAGCCATGGCATTGTCTGTGTATACAAAGGCTGTTGATTTTTGTGTGTTGAATTTATATCCTATAACTTTACCAAACTCTCTTATGAGTTTCAGTAGTCTCTTTGTGGAATCATTTGGTTCCCTTATATATAAAACCATGTCATCTGCAAACAGAGATAATTTGATTTCTCCTTTCCAATTTGTATCTGTTTGACATCTTTTTCTTGCCCAATGGCTCCGGATAAAACTTCTAGGACTATATTTAATAGCAATGGTGGAAGTGAGCATCCTTGTCTGGTTCTAGATCTTAGTGGAAATGCTTCCAATTTTTGCCCATTAAATATGATGTTGGCCATGGGTTTCTCATATATTGCCTTGATTGTGTTGAGGAATGTTCCTTGCATACCCAATTTGATTAAGGTTTTTTGTTTGTTTTGTGTTTTTGTTTTTATTTTTTACAATGAAAGGATGTTGTATTTGTTGCTTTCTCTGCATTGATTGAGATAATAACATGGTTTTTATTCTTCAATCTGTTAATGTGATATATCACATTTATTATTCTGCACATGTTGAACCATCTCTGCATACCAGGGATCAATTGTACTCAGTACAAGTGAATGATCTTGGTGGATTTTTGCGTCTATGTTCGTCAATGATATTGGTTTGTAGTTCTCTTTCTTTGTTGTTTAATTTTCAGTTTTTGGAATTAAGGTGATGCTGGCCTTGTAGGAGTTTGGGAGGATTCCCCCCCTTTCAGTTGCTTTGAATAGTTTAAGAAGAAAAGGAATTAGTTCTTAAAAAGTCTGGAAGAATTCAACAGTGAAGCCATCCAGTCCTGGGATTTTCCTGGTTGGGAGGGTCTTTATTATGGATTCGTTCAACATCTTGGTTATTGTTCTGTTTCTACGTCTTCATGACTCAATTCTGGTAAATTGTATGTGCCCAGGAATCTGTCCCAGCCTTCTAGATTTACCAATTTGTTGGCATATGGCTGTTTGTAGTAATTCCTGATGATTCTTTTTATTTCAGTGGTATTCTGTTGTTACATCACCTTTTTTACCTCTGATTTTATTAATTTGGATCTTTTCTCTAGTTTTTGGTTAGTTGGACCAATGGGTATCAGTTTTGTTTATTTTTTTCAAATAACTAGATCTTCATTTCACTGATCTTTTGTATTGCTTTTTGGCTTCAGTTTTGTTTATTTCTTCTCTAATTTTAATTATGTCTTTCTTCCTAATTTTGTGTTTGGTTTATTGGTTTTCTGGATCCTTGAGATGCATTGATAGCTCATTTATTTGATGTCTTTCCAATTTCTTGATGTAGATACTAATTGCTATAACTTCCCTTTTTGCACTGCTTTTGCTGTATCCCATACCTTTTGATATGTCATATTGTTGTCTTCATTTGTTTCCAGACATTTTTGGTTTCTCTTTTGACTTCTCCTCTGACCTGCTATTCATTCAGGAGTGTGTCATTCATCTCCATGTGTTTGCATATTTTCCAGAGATTCTTAGGTTGTTAATTTCCAGTTTCATTCCATTGTGGTCAGAAAAGATACATGGTATGATTTAATTGTTTTGAATTTTCTGAGACTTGCTTTAGGCCTAGCATATGATCTACCCTGAAGAAAGTTCCATGTACTGATGAAAAGAATATGTATTCTACAACTGTGGAATGAAAAGTTCTGTAGCTATCAGTTAGGTCCATTTGGCCCATAGCATCAGTTAACTCTGTTGTTTATTTGTTGATTTTCTGTCTAGTTGAACTGTCCATTGAAAAAGTGTGGTGCTGAAGTCCCCCCATTACTATTTGTATTGGAGTCTATGCCTCCATTTCAATCCATTAAAGAGCCAGGTGCCCTGGTATTGGGTGTATATATATTTATTATAGTCATAACATCCTATTGACTTGAGACCTTAATCATGATCCAGTGCCCTTCTTTGTCCCTTTTAACAGGTTTTGTGTTAAGGTCTGTTGTGAATGATAGGCTATACCTGCTCATTTTTGTTTTTTGTTAGCATGGAATATCTTTTTCCATCCTTTCACTTTGAGTCTGTGTGTGTCTTTGTCAGTGAAGTGTGTTGTAGGCAGAAAATAGATTGCTCTTGTTTTTTAATCCATTCAGCCAGTCTGTATCTTTTAATTGGGGATTTCAGGCCTTTATATGCAAGTTTATTATTGGTAAGTAATGATTCGGACCCACCATTTTCCCATACACATTCCTATTGTTTGCCTGGCATTTTCTTTGTACTTTTACAAAGAGATTTTTGCCTTCACATTCTTTCATAAAGATGACTATCGTTCTTTATTTCTCTGTGTAGCACATCCTTAAGAGTCATTTCTAAGGCTGGACAAGTGGTGACAAATTCTTTCGGTTTCTGTTTGTTTTTGGAAGGTCTTTATTCCACCTCCATTTATAAATGAGAGCTTTGCTGGGTGCAATATTCAGGGTTGAAAGTTTCTTTCTTTTAGGACTTGGGCTATGTCTCTCCATTCTCTCACAGCCTGTAGGGTTTCTGATGAGAAGTCAGCTATTTGCCTAATTAGAGATCCTCTGAAAGCTATCTGGCATCTCTCTTGTGCACATTTTGGAATCTTTTTTTGTTTTACTATTGAACGTTTGACTATAATGTGTTATATTCAAGAGCATTTCCGGTCATCTCAATTAGGAGTTCTGTGTGTACTTGGACGCCCATTTGTTTCTCCAGATCAGGGCAGTTTTCTGTAATCATTTCACTGAATATGTCCTCTAATCCGTTCTGGCTTTCCACGCCTTCAGGAGCTCCTCAGACACATGTGTTTGGTCATTTGGTAGTAGTCCATATATTTTCAATACTATTTTCAGTTTTTCTTTCTTTTTTTATTTATTTAACAGATATTTCTAAGGATTTGTCTTCTAACTCAGAGCACCTTTCTTCTGCCTCACCAGGTCTGTTGTTGAAGCTTCCCACTGTATTTTCTATTTGACATATTAAATTCTTCATTTCTAATATTTCAGTTTCTCTTCAATACCTCAATTTCTCAACAAAAATTTTCATTCATATCATGTATGGATTTCTTTGTCTCGTGAATTTGTTTCTCTGTGTTTCTGAGTAGTTTTGTGACCATTCTTTTGAATTACCTTTCATCAATGTCTTCATCTTCGCATTCTAATATTGAAGTGTTGTTGTGTTCCTTTGGGGGATCATGTTGTCTTCCTGTTTCTTGCATTTCTGCATTTATTTTTAAGCATTTGTGGAAACAATTGCTGGTTTAATCTCCTGTTGGGTTTTATCTTTGAACTTTGTCTCTGTGGCTTAGTGGAGTGTCTGTTCCTTCAGTGTGTGGGGGGTGGGGCCAAGGAGCTCTGGTCAGTGCTGTGGGGCAAGAATCCAGGGTGACACCAAGTTGAGTGTGTAGATCTCCTCTATTGTCAGCAGCGGAGATGATGAAGCCCGCTGGCGTATTCACAGCTCACCTGCTTTCTTCCTAGGTGATCAGTGCCCCAGGTTAGCCCAGACTGGGTACAACCCCCACCCACACTGGTGTATGAACCACACGGAGACTCTGTGCTGTCCTCAGGGTGAGCACAGAGCCCTCTGCAGTGACCCACTCCAGGCAGTCAGGGGGCGCCCCACAGCCACGGGTGCAGAGATCCGCTCTCAGCCCCACAGCCTGCCCTGTCCGTGGAGAGAACAGAGATGTTCCCAGAGCAGTCTGAGCCCGGAGCCTCTGAGAGGATGGGGCCTCACAGTCCTGCGGGGGTGCCAACCCTCCGTCAGACCGTCCAGCCAGACTCAGAGTCCGAATGGAACGTGGTTTTCCCTCTGGCAACATCCTCTGGGCGTGCTCCTGAGAGCTGCTGCAGCCTCCACTGGTGTCAGGATGGTGCCTTCTCCCCTGCGTTTTAAACCTTTCCAAAAGGTCACCTTGCCCTCTGTAAATGAACAGATTGTCACGAGCCCTGCTCACAACTCTCGGCTTCCCGTCCCTCTCAGTATTCGCACGTCTGAACGCCGTGGAGGGTGGGTCCTTTTCCCCACCACGCTGCGTTTCCTGCCTGCAGCTCACCCTGCCCACCTGCCCGTTGGGCTGCCCTGTGCGGCTCCAAGCACGTGATGAGTAAACACGGTTGCTATGGCTACCACATGTTGCACTGGGATTAGGGACCAGTGATGTGTACAATGCTCCCTCAGCCTGCCGTTCAGGAGCTGATGGGGGTGCTACCATCGGGGAACTCCTAGGCGATGTCCCAGTGATGGATAAATCCGTGGGACAGAGGCCTGATGCCTCGTGCCGACGAGGGGCAACTCTGAAGGGCTTCCTTGCTCCAGGGCTTCACTGGTTCAGCCGAGCCTTCACTGAGATCCCATCACTGCCCAGGCTTCCTTCGTTCCCACTCTGTCCACTGGTGTTGACTCCAAGAACCCTCCAACGAGTGCCCTGTGGCCTGGTCTCGGTCTTAGAGAACGCGTCCCTAGGGACTCACCCAGCAACCACAAGCCACATCAAGACAGGCTTCACACAGGCCCCAGCGTGCAGTGGGAGGCACCTGGGACACCCCAGGCTCTGTGCACGCCCCACCCCATCTCCTCCCAGTGCTCCCAGACCCTGTATTTTCACTTGCTGGGAAGACTCTGTTTCTGGCCGTTTCTGGCCGTTTCTGGCCCAGTGGAGTTAAGCAGGCTCACAGAGGGTTCAAGGGTAGCGTCGCCCCCCAAGGCCCGGCACACAGCCCCCCTGCGCTCAGCTTCAGGAGTGCCCGGCGAGCTTGCCTCGCAGGCCGCTTCAGATCTCAGTGGTTTCTGGGAGGGTATCTCCTCCTGCCAGCCTCCCACGTTGCCTCTTTGATCTCCAGCGGGCTGTGACACTCTCTCTGTGTTTTCTTGTCTAGCATGACCCCGGCAATTTGAGGCGCACCAGTCAGGTATTTCGTACAATGCCCCTCAATTTGGGCTTGTCTGATCTTTTCTCATGGTTAGATTAAGGTATGGATTTTCTGGGAGATTGCCACAGAGCTGCTGGCCTTTCTCAGCACAGCAACCAAGGGCGCATGAGAGCCGAGAGGCGCGTGACAGGCGGTGCGATGGACTCCGTGGGTACTGCGGCGTGTGTCGGGCGTTGCCAGCACCACGCTATCCCGTTTCCCTTTGAAATTGATCCAGATCTGGGCGAGCACCTTTGATTTGTCACTCTATGATGCTTTGCCACTGTTATCTGGGACTGTGTTGTGAGGCAGATCTGTCTGTTGCCCACACACCCCTGCTGCCCCTCCCCACTGATTGCCTCATCTCCACATGCTGCACGGACGCACGGAAGCTGATCTGACTCTCAGGTTCACGACCCAGCACTCAGCCTTTACCTCCTTCCTGAGACCGCCCTGTGGAGGGGTTCCTCAATAGAACCCCATTTCCCTCTTCCTTCTGATAATGGCTGTGCTGCAGGCCCGTCTTGTCTGGAGTCATCGATCCTCCATACAGGTCCTCGTGTGGAGGAACAGCGCTCACCGGCCGAGGGCCAGGCTCTCAGGGAGCTCCTGGTTTCCTGTGTCAGCGCCCCAGGGCCCTCCCGGGAGAGAACTGGGGGACGCAGGGGGGGGCCACGTGTACTCAGAGCACGGCAGTGTCTGTCTCGACTGAGCCCCCGACCCTCTCTCCACCCACAGAAAGACGTTGGGTTAGTAGGACGGCAGGGTTCTCGCTAACAGTTTTCCTGTAATTATAACTTTTTCCTGCGGTGCTGAGACTCCAAGACTCCGCTTTTTACCTTGCATGCGTTTATTTGAAGAACCCAACTTGCGGGTCAAGTGGGTTCAGAACTGCAGATCCGTTTCCCTGTGGGAGTCAGGTTTGCCAAGCAGAATGCGGGTTCTTGTGTGTGCCCACAGACGTGCACCCTGAGGGACTGGCTGGGGGAGCGCGTGCTCACTCCCCGCCCTGGCTCCTCCTCACAGGTGGCTGCAGTGCTCCTGGGGAGCCAGCCTGCTCAGCCTTGGACGCCTCCCGAGTCCACCTCAGGACAGGACGCGCACGCCAGGCTGAGTGCCTCCAGCTCAGCTTTTGATTTTGATTTGAATTGCGTGCACCAGCAGGGAACAAAGCAGTCAGTCTAAGATGAGCTCGTGGATCTTCGGGCGTCCGTGTTGTGTGTTCTCCTGTAAGGTGGAGCTGTTAAGCCCAGCATTCATCTCTGAGGTAATTTACCAGAATAATATCATTTCATTAATTAGGAGATGCATTTGTTCCACTTCTCATGGAATAATTTCAATGCTGTATTAGGAGGGCCAGACGCAAGACCTGATTCCACAGATTTCCTCATCCAAGGAGAGGCATAGCAGCCATTCAAAAAGAAAACTCGGTCTGACAGGGTTTTGTAAATAACAACACCGAATGCGGGAGTTAATTCATTAGTGCCCCTGTGGATAGTGCTGCTGAATGATTTTCCATTAAATTAATCAATAAATATTTATTGAGGACTATTATAGAGATTGTATTGCACGCAGCACTGTTCAGGGAAGGCAGCTGTGGCTTCCGGGATCGCCGGCTGCTAGTGCCCCGGCCACTGCAGCTCAGGGACGCTGCCGCCACGCGGCTGGACGCGGCGGGAGCCGGCCTCGTCCACTGTCAGTCCCTGAGCTCCCTGTGGCGTGTCCCTGGCTGTGTGACACGACCCCTCCCGGTGCTGGGGCCTCCTCTGTGGGATGAGCCGACGCCCGCCCTGTGGGCTGCAGTGGGGTGGGCGAGAGCAGCCGAGCCGAGCGTGCTGGTTGGCCATGCCTGCGCTAGACAGTGCAGAGGGCCAGGTGTTTTCTGAGCACACGAGGGAGAAAGCTTTATCCTCTCTGATTTTCTTCCAGTTCCAATTTTTATTCTCCTCCTCTTCCTCCCCCTCCTCTCCCTCCTCCTCCTCTTCCTCCTTGCTTTTCTTTTCTTTAGACTTTGGTCTCAGTTGTCCGGAAGCCTGCTGCGCCCTCTCGGTGTGCTCCAGCGAGCAGGCTGCGTGGACGCGGGAGCAGAACCAAACCTTGCTCGAGTTAAGGGGCTGCAGCTACTACATGGACGATCCATGGATGAACCCAGAAGTACACGTTTGGTGACAGCGTCCACGTACACTCGCTGGCTGCCCTTCCTGGGTCTGATCCAGACGGACCCATGGGGAGGCCACAGGACTGTGGTCTCAGGAGGAGGGGCCTGAAACAGGAGGCCGGCGCTGGACCTTTGCACACGCTGTCCTGGAAGCCAGAAGCCAGTCTCCATCTGTCAAGTGGTGAATGTCTCCGTGCAGAAAAACCCCTCCTCCACAGCGAGAGCAGTGGGTGTCGCTGGACCTGGGCAGTGGGGACCCGGGCGAGGAACCAGGGTGGCCCTGCTGGGCCTGTGCTGTGTTTGGTTGGTTTACCGAAACAAGAAACAAAGGAAAATAAGAGTGCGTGCACTTTGCAAAGCCGAAGGCAGGAAGCCCCCGTGAGGCTGGGGACAAGCAGAGTCCCGGTGACTGCAAGCTCGGGTTCCGCCGCTGGTGCCTGACTGGGTGACGCTGTGGTCCAGGGAGGGCCTCCCTCCAGCCATGGTGTGGGCCCACAGCAGACCAGCTCTGTGTGGGGCATCGCTCACTGTGGTGTTCCCTCAGTGCCCCCCACCCCCCCACACACACACGAGGAGACGCCGGCCGTGCACATGGCGTCTGCGTGGGTTCTCAGGAGAAGGCTCTGGCTGCGCCAGGGAACACAGGAACACAGGACTGCAGCTGGCGGACGCTGTGTCCCGTGCTGTCAAGGTCAGGGTCGGGGAGACAATGTGGAGTCTGAGGGACTGAGGCCAGGGCCCGGTCAGCGTCCGTCTGTGCAGCTGGTCTCGGGGTTTCCTGGGGTCCCGGCCCCAGGATCGACAGCTCTCCCACGCCTCTGTCACCACGCAGGCCGGCTCCCCTCCTTCTGCTGCCTCAGCCCACCGTGGAGGTGGAGGGAGTGGGTCTCATTTGGGGTAGTTCGGTTTGTTTGTTTTGTTTGATTAAGCGCCCAAGGTTCCAGTTGTTTCCTCAAGAGTCTTCTAGTATTGGCAGATTTTACGCTTCTTCTTTGCCTCTGGGGCTTTAGAGATAAGCAGAGGATGTTAGCTTTGTTTTGTATGTGAGTGAGCTCCAGGACAGCACACACCCGGGGGCCTGATTCAGGTCGCCTGTGCCCAAGCCCCCAGCACGGCCAGGCCTGGATTCAGAGCCTCTGCTCCAACCCTGAGGAAACAGACGCCAGCCCTCTCTCCTCCCTCAGGCCTTTCCCTTCAGGAAAACCATCTTTGGATCTCATTTTCCAGTTCAACACCCGAGGGAGCAGTTAGTCCACACTCAACAAGGGCCACGGCCGCACCTTTCATCTGAACTCATGGAAAAGACAGGAAGCACGAAGTAGGAAACTATGCACCATCAGCTTGAGTTTAGAAGGCGAGGACTAGGAGTAGAAAGTCCCTTGGAACTGCGCGCCCAGTTTCAATGCACTCCTCACAGGGAGGCCGCGAGCTGGCTGCTCTCCGGTGCCCTCAGGGCCTGGGCTGCCTTCGGTTTCCCAAGTGTGTGTTCAGCGCCTGTTCTGTGCTGGGCACTGGCCTGCGTTTAAAAAACAACAGTGAGTGAAACAAAGTCTTTCCCTGCTCTGGAAACGACTTCCATGGCTGGGGGCGGGGGGCACCAGCTCGGTGTGGGGAGGATGGACAGGGAGAGCTTCCTAGGGAGCCTGGCCTAGAGGCCTGCCCGGCGTGAAGTGTCCTGACTTGCAGACTTCTGGGCACCGTCTGGGAGGAGGAAGCAGCGGGTGTGAAATCCAGGGGCGGAAAGGCGCTGACGTGTGGGTGTGCAGTGGGTGCACCTGCGGCAGGGGCAGGCGAGCAGGACTTGGGTCCTGGTGGGAAGCAGGGCCACGTCCCGCTGAGCCTCGCGGACTCTGCTGAAGATCTTCTCTCGGGTCTGAAACCTGGCGGGAGCGTTCCGAGCGGGGCGCTGACCACATTTCCTCTTGCAGCGGGTTCCCTCGGGAGGCGGAGTGGAGAAGCCGCTGGCAGGGCAGAGGCGGGCGGCCCAGGGTGCCTCTGTGACGGGCTGGCGTTGCGGGAGCAGCTGCGCTGGGAGGTGTCGGTCCAGCTGCAGTTAGGACTCTCACGCTGCAGGGACAGCGCATGCTAAGGGATGGAGCGAGGGGCAGATGGCTGGAGAGCACCAAACAACGACGCTGAGGCTTTGGACCGAGAAGCTGGGCGAAGGGTGATGCCTGCTGGTCCGAAAGGGCAGCCTGGACGGACGGACGTGGGAGGGAGGCCAGGGAGTGGGCTTGGGAGAGCCCGGCTCTGGAGACTCTATGGACCCGGTGTGGTTCGCAGCTGCATGCAGGAGCCTGGAGTCCGGGCGAGAGCTGGAATCTACAGAGTTTGATTCGGGCAGCTTCCACAGGCTCAGCCCTGGGGCCCGCTGCTGACACGATCCTGCAGCTCCACTGTGGCCCGGGCAGCGCCAGCGGTCGCTCCGCTGTGCCCTCAGCTCCCTGGAACGAAGTGAAATCTGCAGCTCACACACAGATCCCGTCTGCCGGCCTGGGCAGAGACAGACGGCCTTGGCTTTTTTTCTGAGTTGCTGTGGTTGCTCATCCTCTCGCTGTCCATCGCCTGCCTTTGGAACATTTCCGCTGTTTCTTCTTTAATGGAAAGAGGGAGGCTCTCGTCTTCGTAGGTGCCGAGGCCCCTGCACGCCTTCCCTGGTGCAGCCTGGCTGCTCAGGTGTTCAGCTCTCCTGGCCAGGTCAGTGTCAAGTTTACAACTAAGCCAGGAAGACTTTGGGAGGCAACGGAACTGCATAATGGAGGCAAACTGGACCCCTGCTCTTGGCTACCAGGGAGCTGTTTTGCTTTGTAAATTTCAAGATACGGAATTTCTGGAAATTTCTTACTTATGACCAAATGGCGGTTTACCAGTACCAACCTGTGAGGCTGGGTGAGGCTGGCTGAATGGGGACTAGATTCTAATCTTAGTGCACTTGACCGTGGTGATGTGTCCCAGAGCCACATGGGCAGGCTGGGCACTTGTCTGACTTTTAAAGTTGCCAGACAGCCTTGGAGCTTCACCAGGTGTGTGTGGGGGGAGTGGGGGTGTCCTTGGGCAGGGCTGTACTCAGCAGGTTCAGCCACCTCCTGTGACACCGGCACCGTGTCAGAGGGCTGCCCTGAGTCCTGGCTCCACGTGCAATCCGGCTCCCTGCTAAGGTGCCTGCAATCAGCAGAAAATGGCAAAACTCCTTTGGGCTTCTGACATCCAGGTGGAGACCTGGGTGGAGGTTCTGGCTCCTGGTTTCAGCCTGGTGGAACCCTGGCTGTTGTGGCCATTTGGGGAGTGAACCAGTGGATGGAAGCCCTCTCTCTCTCTCTCTCTCTCTCTCTCTCTCTGTCTCTCTCTCTCTCTGTCTCTCTCTCTCTCTGTCTCTCTCTCTGTCTCTCTCTGTCTCTCTCTCTCTCTCTCTCTGCTGCCCTTCCCTCTGCCTGTCTTTATCATTCTGCCTTTCAAATAAAAACTAAATCTTAAAGAGGAAAGCTGAGCGCTTCAAGACAGGTGGGTCCAGGCCCCTGCTTCTCCGTGGCTGCCTCAGCTGATGGGTCGTGTTCCACAGAGCGCATCCCAGCAGACCGCCACGTGGCCTTGATGTGCAGACTGGCAGTGTGGGCACGTGGAGGTGCTGGGGACAGATGGGGCTCAGGGCATCTAGACAAACAATCAAGGACCGTCTGTAACCCAGGTCCAAGGGCAGTGGTGCTTGGGCCATCGGCCTTGTGTGGGAGTTTGGAGAAAATCCCTCCAAAGCAAGCTGTCCTGTACCAAGTGTGGCGACCGTGTCTCTGCCCCTGTCCACTTCAGCGGGCCAGCGCGGCCTGAGGCAGACGTGGGGCGCGCTCCTTCTGGGGCCGGTGTCAGCGCAGCCCCAGCGGCCAGCGCCCTGCCCTCCCGAGAAGCCCAGCATCCGAGGGCCGTGACTCTGCGGAGCCTTGCAGTAAAGACGCACTTGGAGAAATGGCACAGCTCCGTGGCCTCTGCCCCCCTCCCAGGCTGGCTTCCTCCAGGAGCCGCCGGCCGGGTTCTCCGCAGGCTGCCTTCCCCTCTCAGGTCTCCGCACCTCCGCACAGCCGCTCCCTTCTGAACAAGACATCTGAGGGTTAGCAGACACGAGACTCCGTGCTGGTAGGGGACGAGCAATGCGTGAGCCTGGCCCCTCCACGCCTGCTGATTGGAATTCAGTGTCCTTCACAGACCGCCTAAAAAGATGTCACCTCATGAAATCCCCCTGAATTCAATTATTTAAATTACATTTGTCCCCATGCCTTTTTTCCCTGCCTAAAGCTCTTTGTAGCTTAATTATAGAACTTTCCACCTTATTAATTACACTTAAGAGTAATCTGAGCCCACACTGGCTTATAAACTCCTTGAGGCCAAAGTCTTGTCTTTGCCATTTTATAGGACTAAGGCTGATTGCCACGGCCTTTTTTTTTTTTTTTTTTTTTTTTTTTTTGCATATGATAGGTCTAATAGCCAGGGTTCCTTGAAGGTACATACTCTTATTTGAATTTTATGTGGAGGAAGATTTTAACTGATTCCCTGAGGGTTTGATTCTAGATGAACTATTCTTCCCACATTTCTCTGCTTTTCTACAACAAAACTTGCTCCTGTTAGGTGAGTGTGACGACTGGCAGGGGACGTGAGGGGCGCACTCACGATGGAGCGCTGCGTGTCCCACAGGGAACGGGGACATCGCACCGAGAGCAGGACCCGAGCCCGCAGGCCCAGGCGTCAAGATGCCACTTGGATAGCACATCCCACGCCGGCGTGCCTGGTTTGAGTCTGGGCTCCACTTCTAATGCAGTCTCCACTCCTGCTAACGTGTACCCAGAAAAACTTACCTTTCAATTCCATCTGTTTGAAGGATCATCAGAGATGGAATTTAGGAGCAACTGGGTAGAGGATGCCCTCTGCGGAGCGCCCTGGGGGCCAGGGCGTTGCCGGTGACAGAGGAGATGAGAACATCCAGCCTTCAGTCTGTGGGCAGTCTCAGCTCCCTGTTCCAGGTCTCGCGCTCTCCTCCTGAGGTTTGGCGGGCAAGTGGGCAAGGCTGTGATTACTGTACAGATGTTTAACCAGCTGTGGGCCCCCACGTCGTCTCAGCCTTTGAAACACTTCAAACACGGTGCTACTGTTGCCCACGTGATCGGCAAGCTCTACTTGGGGGAATTACTTCCTGAGGACGTGGCTGGGGCACAGAGCTGTCCCCTGGAAGATGATTTGGTTGGAGGAGTTTGTCCCCACCCAAGTGCAAGTCTTGTGACATGGGCTGTCAAGCCAGCCGCTGTGATCCTGGCCGAGTGGTTGGCGTCGCATCACTACCATGGGACACTCGAGATGCATAACTCACAGAGAGAAGCAGTGTATTTCCCTCATGGTTTTGGAGGCTCAAGTCAAGACCCGGTGGTTCCATACATCGCCCTCTAGTGAGGGTGGCAGAAGTCAGGACATGAGCCAGGTATGCGGAGAGAGAGAGTGAGAGAGAGAGAGAGAGCGAGAATGAGAGCGAGAGTGAGAGTAAGAGAGAGTGAGAGGCAGAGTTACCGATAGGAGAGAGAGAGAGCAAGAACGAGAGAGTGAGAGAGCGAGAATGAGAGCGAGAGTGAGTGAGAGCGAGAATGAGAGCGAGAGTGAGAGTAAGAGAGAGAGTGAGAGGTAGAGTTACAGATAGGAGAGAGAGAGAGAGAGAGAGAGAGAGAGAGAGAGAGAGAGAGAAAGGTCTTCCATCTGCTGGTTCACTCCCCAGATGGCCACAATGGCAGGAGCTGCACCAATCAGAAGCCAGGAGCCAGGAGCCAGGAGCTTCTTCCGGGTCTCCCACAGGGGGGAAGGGGCCCAAGGACCTGGGCCATCTTCCACCGCCTTCCCAGGCCACAGCAGAGAGCTGGATTGGAAGTGGAACAGCTGGGACTTGAACCGACGCCCATATGGGATGCCGGCGTCTCAGGCAGAGGCTTAGCCCATTGCACCACAACGCCGGCCCACGTTTCTCTCTTGGCTTCAAAAGCCACTTAGGCCCATTAATTTCAAATTAATAATAATAAAACAAGAAAATGTGCCTATAGCCTTTTGCTTTCAAACATTTTGCATAATTTTCTCATTTTTCTACTTGCGTTTAATTTCTTTTACTGTGACTGAGAACCTCCTTCTCGAATGGTCTTTCAGCTGCCTCTCAAAGTGAGAGCTGCCCGAGGTTCCAGAGAGAACCGGGGACCAGCAGAAAGTGTGCACTGTACGTGCGACTGCAGCCTCCTCAGGTCAGTGTGAGTTTCGTGGCTTTTGCCGTCTTTCTCTCCTCTCCCTGCCCGCGCTCGCTCCCCCAGTGCCTCGTTGATCACCAGTGATAAAAGAGGGTGGGATTGGGAGTCAGACAGACTTGGATCCAAATCAGTGTTCTGTGACTGCGAAGTCATCTATCCTGTCTGAGCCTCTTTCCCTTCATCAATAAAGTCTTGATCCTAATAGGGAAACTTGCATAATTAATTAAGAGAGCATGGATAATGCATAATGTACTTAGCACATCATAGGTGCTCATCAAAATTTAACATCGTTGAAAACACATGGGCTTGAACGTCTGGAAAACAATACCTCGGTTTTTCTCATCTGTATGGAATGGGGGTTGCACTTCTCTCCTTGGCTTCCTGTGAGAATTGAATTAATTCGTGTGTCAAGCCTGCAGCCGACAGGCTGGAGTGGAGTGGGCATTCCACAGCTCTTCCTGAGGGCCTGGACGTGTCGCGTGGCTCATGTTTTATTCCGAGCCCAGTGCTCTGCACACATTACCACTCTGTGTATTTCCGAGATCACGGGAGCGAGTTTCTTCACTTTGAGTTCGCGTGTTTTTGCCCACGCGGCCCCTGTGATGCGCGTCCTGTTTTCACTGGAAAAGGGTGCTGTTTGCAGGAGGCGGCAGATCAGTAAAATAAACACGTTAATTATCGAGGAACACCTCAAACACTGATGCAAACAAAGCCTGGACATGCCGATCAAGGCCGCGAGTTCCCTCCTGGTTGTACCTTCCCGCGGCACCGTCCGTGTTGAGTGGCAGCTTGCGTCCTCCGGGTGCCATCCCGGGTCCTGTGGGTCCCCCGTGCCGCTCACGTGCACCTTGCTGTCGCCGAGGCGCGAGTCGGGGCTCCCCTCTGTGCTGTGGCTTCTCAGCAGCACTGAGACGAGCCCCCGCCCCGTGCCCCCAGCCACAGCCACAGCTGCTCGGGTCGGCTCCCTTCCTGTCACCCCTGCGCACATCTCCAGCGGAAACGTGGATGTCTGAGGCTTGGATGCCGCATGCGCCAGACGTCACGACAGGCTTACACCGCGTAGGGCCGGCATGAGCTGTCCTCTGGGAGAACACGGTCCATGACGGAGGAGCTCTGCTGTGTGTCTTGCCTCCCTCGCCACCCCTGCCTCCGTGGTGTGCAGTGCCCACGGTGGCAGTGGCGTGGAGGCTATCTGGTATTGACTTGGTGCAGCGCAGGACTCGCTCTCAGTGCGTCAGAGGACGTCAGAGTCGGCGTTCCCAGTGCCTCCTCGTGTGTGCTGTGGCCCTTTCTGTTTGCACAGACTCTCCCTGCACGCGTCCACGCCCACACATCCCCACGGTGCCCACCGGGGAAGGTCCAGGAGAAAGCCTCAGTGGGGAAGCTGTGACCCACCGGCTCCAGCGGGAAGCAGCAGTGACCCACGCGACTTACGTGTCCCAGAGCCAAGACTGCGTCCCCCGAAGGCTCTGTCCACGGGACTGGGCGATTGGCATCTTGGCCGGATGCTGTTTCCCTCATCTGTTCAGATGGGGACTCAAAGCTGCTGCCCGTCTCCCCTTTGCTGGGCTGCCCTGCGCCCCTGAACTAGACATGGTCTGCAGCCCAGGAGAACATCGCGGCCACCCTAAAACTCTAAAACCTACCAGTGCCCAGACTTCTGCCCCAGAAACTGCGAGTCCTGAAGTCCGAGTGACGACCTCTGCACTGACTTCCTTCAGACGCTCAGGTGCCTCTCAGGTTCCCTAACACAGAGCGCACTGGTTTCTCTGCCTGTCCAGCTGCCCTCCCTTACAGGTGCTGATGGCCATCAGCTCCCAGCGTCGGCTCCCAGGGGCTTCAGCTGCAGGATCCAGAGAGAGGAGAGAGGTTCCAAATTCTAAGGGAACGTAGACAGTCAAGCCATAGATAGGAAAATGATCCTTTAAAAGCAAGCCCCAGGAAGAAAACACAGGCGCCTGCGGACAGATGTAGAGTGGAGCACGGGAAGTAGCTGGGCCAGCCCAGGAGCCACTTGGAGAACAAAGTGGACAGGGCCAGGGGTGTTAGGCTGGCATATTTACGTGCCCATGTCAGGCTGGGTCAGCTAGAGGCTCCTGGTCTGCTCAGACAGCCTCCCTGGACTCCACTGCCCTGGACTCCATCTACCTGCACAAATGCGGCATTGCTAGGAGCGGCTGCTCGATCCCACGCACCTGCCCACAGGTGTCACCGCCAGTCTGAGTGGCTGCGGCGACCTCTGGACGCCTCTGGCCCCGGGCTGGCTGACGGAGAAGTGGCAGAGCGCTGGTGGCTTGTGTGTGTGCCTCGCTGAAGCCGCTGTCCCGCTGTGTCTGCAGAGCGATCTGTCCTCGGAGACGGGGCGGCAGATGGCTCCCACACTCACCCAGCGACCAGGACCCGAGCCGGAAGGCTCCCGCCTCTGAATGAAGACCTGCGGGCGGTGCTGGCCAAGGAGGCAGCCGTCGCGGTGTCCAGGGAACAGAGACGCTGTCCCTCCCTCTCCTGCTCCCTCTCACAGCCTTTCGGGGCCCTGAGCAACGTGGCCCCGAGCTGAGCTGCAGCTCTGTGGATGATGGGGGATCAGGACAGCGGAGGGAACGCCACCCGCCGTGGCGCTCTCCACTACCTGTCGCAAGGCGCTTGCCATGGAGCGCGAGGAAGCCGGGCACCCCAGGTCAGGTCACAGAGGTGGTCATTGAACCCGCTGTGACCAGGAGGGCTTACCAAAGTCAACTTAGCCTCTGAGGAGCCCGGCACTCCTGCTGGCTCCGGCTGCTGGTCTCATCCAGCACTGTCGCTCGGTTACTTTAACTGTTACTCCACCTGGTGAGCTTGGCTCGCAGCCAGGGAGACGGGGCTGCCCGCCTACCCTCTGCAGGCAGCCTGTCGCCCAGCTCTGTGTTTCGGGTTTGGCGGTGTGCAGACGGAAGGTGTGAGAGTTGGCTGAGCTCACCTTGAGGGAGGGGCACCATGGCCCCGCGGCACCGCCAGACTCTGCTTGGCCACCAGGGGAGGCGGAAGGGAAGCCATGTCTGCCCCTTCTTGGGGCCAGGTGCACACAGCCACGAGCACTGCCACAGGACACCCCTCCCTTTAAGTACCCGGCCTGGAGGATCATTTCCTCCAAAAAGCATAAATCGACAGTGTATTTCTGTCTGAATGAGCCAACAGCGATTGAAGTAGACACCCTGCCAGTGTAGACACCCCACCAGTGTAGACACCCCACCAGGGTTTGGCTTAGCTGATCGGTGGCTAAAACCTTTCCCTCTCTGCCCCTGGGCAGCAGTGGGGGCCAGGCACCTGTTCTGCCGAGGTTTCTGTCGGCAGAGCAACCTCCCTTAGGATCCAGCCGGGATGGCCGCCAGCTGAGATGGCGATGACCCCAGGAGGGCAGAGCAGGACAGATCTCAGCTCAGCGAGGACCTGGGAAGGGGCACACCCCCAGCCACCTGTTCCAGGAGCACCTCCTCCAGTGGGATCCCTTATTTCCACCAATAGGACCAGCGTTTCTTATCACTCGGCCTTAAATCTGTGCCGTCCTTTCTCTTCTTAGCCCCAGCTGTCATGCGCCATCAGTTATGTGTTCGTGATGGTTCTTCATGTAGCTCCTTGTCTGCTCTGCACTGACCACTTGGGGCCGTGGGGCCATGAGCTTCTAGACAGTTATATGGACTCCTTTAAGAAGACTTATTTACTTATTTGAAAGGTAGAGCGAGAGCAAAAGAGAGAGAGAGAGAGAGAGAGAGAAAGAGAGAGAGAGAGAGAGGTTTCTATTCTGCTCCCCGCATGCCTACAAAGCCAGGACCAGGGCTAGGCCGAGCTGAACCCAGGAGACTGGAGCTCGATGCAGGTCTCCTGTGTCTGGGGCAGGGATCCAAGCCCCTGAGCCATCATCAGCTGTCTTGTCAGGCACATCAACAGGGAGTTGGATTAGAAGTGGATCAGGAGCCGGCGCTGTGGCGCAGCAGGTTAATGCCCTGGCCTGAAGCACCGGCATCCCATATGGGCGCCGGTTTGAGTCCCAGCTGCTCCTCTTCCAATCCAGCTCTCGCTGTGGCCTGGGAAAGCAGTGGAAGATGGCCAAAGTCCTTGGGCTCCTGCACCCACGTGGGAGAACCAGAGGAATCTCCTGGCTCCTGGCTTCGGATCGGCGCAGCTCTGAACGTTGCAGCCATCTGGGGAGTGAACCAGTGGATGGGAGACCTCGCTCTCTGTCTCTGCTTCTCTCTATAACTCTGTCTTTAAAATAAAATAATCTTTTTTTAAAAAAGTGGATTAGCTGGGCCTGGGATTGTCTCTCCAGTCTGGGATGGGGGCATCACAAGAGAAGGCTCACCCCTACGAGGACCACTTGGACAGCCATCTTGATGGGCTCCACTCAGATCTCATGTCTTAACTTGGTTATGCAGTCACCTTAGTAGTCTCCCCAGGTGGGGCTGGGGTCAGCCCGGCCTCCGGTGTGCCCAGTAGCTGAAAGTGCGTATGAATGTCTCGGCCTGGTGTTGGTGATTCCGGAACTCCTCCCTAACCCTATGTTCACATCGTACTGGGAATGCACTGGGCCCTGGCCGCACACACTCCTGGGAGCCAGGGTCCTCACGTGCTGTGATCTGTGGGTCAGCCCAGGCTGGGACTGTGACGTGATAGCGAGTTAAACACACGTCTCAGTGCCCTGGGATACTTTTTCTTTCTTAAATGCCCAGAAAGTCCGTCTGGTGCTGTGCGCCGTCCCCACGGTGACTCTGCCATCGGTCTTGATTGTGTGTTCCTCACGCAGTACCAACGGGGAGAGACAGAGGGGACAGAGGGGGCCGTGCCAGGCACCTCAGAACCAGACCAGGAGCCGTCCACGTCCACTCAGGCCTGACATGCCCCTGTCTGCCTCAAGGGGCTCTCACTGCCCCCCAGAGGGGGAGCCAGCTGCCCCCTTCACACATCCTGCTCAGTAATTAAGCCCCCTGCTCCATGCTAGGAAATGACGTTAACTTCATGATGAAAATGTGTATCATACAGTGGAATGTGTTGTGAATACTGGAATGAAGAAGATTGGAAAGGAACTCTGCACCTGGGGCAATTGCTTTAGGTCATGTCCTCAACCTGGCAAAATTAGTTCTTGGATTTGCCGTCCTTTGCTGAAAGGGATTTGAGAAGCACTGGATGTATATGATTATCTCTTCCTCGTGAATCGTCAGCAGCTGTATCAGTGATCGGACTTCCCACTCACGGTCCTGGTGCTGCCTACGTTGTGACAGCGGTGCCGTGCCTTAGCCGTCTGATACATGGCTCCTGTCTGATATTGTGCAACGTTATCTTTAGAAAGGTTCCCGTGGCTCCTCGACGTTAAAAACTGGCGCAGCAGTTTGCAGGCCCCATCCTTCCAAGGGGCTGGCTTCGGGAGCTCTGTGCCCAGCACATAAGCTGCATCTCCGAAGCCAAGGAGAGCTGAGGCAGGCGTTCCCGGAGGCTGATGGAGGATCACGATGCGCGGGGCTTCCACTTCATTCCGCAAGCGGAGGGCTCAGTCGTGAGGCCCTTCCAGATCCATCCCGGGAGTTCATTCCGTCAGGATCCGAGATACCACCTTTAGTGCAAAAATAATAGCAATGTCCTGGGTGGATTATTGAGCTAGTTTGTTCGTAACCAGATAGAAATCCCTCGCACCTGGCCCAGCGCCTCCGGAGTCCCTGCCACGTGACCTCCTTGCTGCGTGTGGAGATGTCAGGGTCAGTCGCTTCGGCGAATGCAGAGGTTCAGAGAGCAGGTGCGAATGTCTCAGTGCATTCTGGGGAATCGTGAACCAGCTAGTGACGGATGAGGGGCTGGGGGATGACATTTCTGCGCCCGAAATCTTGGTGCGAAACAGTGCGAAATGAAACGAGGCTGTGTCTCGCGAGAGCGTCCCGGCTTGTTCTCAGCTGTCTCCTGTGGGTTATTTTTACAAAAGCTGACTCCTCCTGACTATGTCTTTGAGAACACAGACTCACTGCAGTCGCTCCTCATCAGATGTCTCGGTGAGAGTCTTGGCCGAGATCTGGCAGCGCCACTGCTCCCTGTGCTGGACCCAGAGCCGCGGCTCCAGGTGACAATTCCTCAGTAAGCCAGGCCGCCTCAGCGTCTGTGAGTGAGGCAGTGTTTGGACCGTTTGCCACTGGCGGTTCTCCATCTTTGTGTCTCTCCTCGGGCCTATCATAGCAACTCCTCGTTGAGTGAGTGAGTGACAGAAGTCAGAAGTGCAGTATCTCACGGTTCTGGAGGTCAGGGTGGTGGGCAGAGCCGTGCCCTCTCTGAAGGTGCTCGGGAGTCGGCTCTGTGCCTCTGCCCCAGCGTCCAGTGGTTGGTGGCAGCCCTGGGGCGCTCCGATGCTTCTAAGTGCGTCCCTTCAGAAGCCCTGTGTCTCCATGTCTCGTCCCTTCTCCAACGCGGACACAGCCAGGACCCACCCTGATGGCCTCATCTCAAATCCAGGGCCTCTGAAGGACCCAGTTTCCAAACGCACCACCTCGATAGGCACTGGGGCTCAAGGGCTTCCGTGAGTCTCTGGAGAAGACAGGGAGCCCACAGCACGCCAGAGTGCTTTGGGCTGAGTGGACAAAGCACCCCTGGAGCCGTCTTCTGGGGACGTGGAGCTGCTTCTCTGCTGCAGCACGCCGTGGCCCGGTGCACCTGGCGCCCTTAGCCATCCACCCGGAGACGCGTTTGGGTGCCCAGGAGTTTGATCAGAGGCACACATGGACACCTCCTCTCTGCCTGGGACTTTAGGTCTGTTCCTACAGAGTTGGATTAAACATTAGCGGTTTTCCCAAAATTAGTAGATGCACACCAAATTGAGGAGCGCTGGCCCGATCCTCCTCCTTCCCACCAGCACATCCTTTGCCGTTTGGCTTCTTCGGCAACACCAGAATCCAAGGAGCGCAGGCTAATCCGAGGGAAGCTGGGATAGAAAGGACAATGGGAACTGCGACTCAGCTCCACAAACGCTTGGAAATGTTTCATTTGATGATATTTACCCGGGAATTAGAATCAATGGAGAAAATTCGTATACTGAAGCTCAGAAAAGCACACAGGTGGAGTATTAACGAACTAGGGAACCGTTTCCCGGCAACTGAGAGTCCCCGGAAGTGTGGGACGGGGGCCAGGCAGGTGCTGGGGCTGTGCCCTGAAGGGCTCACGGTCCTGATCCTGCGGGACCAGGTCCCACACCCCGGGCTGCCAGGGAGAGGGCTCCCCCGTTGACTCCAGCATGCCTGCACCTGGCTCACGTGGATGCCGGCCTAGTGTGGGCGAGCGAGCGTGCGGGGCGAGGACGGCCTCAGGAAAGGCAGGCGAGCTACAGAGCGACGCTGGCCGAGTTCCCAGGGCACCGAGGTCCGGTGAGCTCACGTGCCCTCACCTGGCCTCAGCAGAAGGAGAAAGGGGAGGAGGAGGAGGAAGCGAAGGAGGGAGCGGGGGAGTGGACAGAGGGAGGGCGGGACCGGAGAAGGGGCTGGGGGCAGAGGCAGCCTGGCTGAGCTGCCGAGCCGCCTCCGCTGCTGACCGCGCATGGCTAGCCAGTTAGCATGATGGAGAGGGGCGGAAGACGCAGCTCCCACATGACATGGAGGCGGCAACAGAGAACTCAGATGTGAGAACACCAAGAGGTCCTGCTGGAGAGAGCCTGTCTCAGGTAGCATCGGGGGGCTCCAGAGTCCTGAACCCCAGCCCTTACCCCGCTGGAGTCCGCCTCACACCCCACTGCTCCCCCCAGCCGTCTGTCCCTTGATGGAGTCGGGACACACGAGGGACGCGTAGCCTCGGCCCTCACAGCTCAGGTCTCCCGCTCCTCACGCCTGGCCAGCAGGGCAAGCAGGGGGCCCGTCTCTCCTCCATCCTCAGGTTTAAAGACTGCCATCCTCCAGGTGTGTGAGCAGGATGGGGGAGCGGCCCCACACCGAGCTCTGTCGCTCTGCTCCCTCCCCGAGCAGACCCAGAGTGGCCTTCACGGGGCTCCTGGCGCCTCCAGTCACGCCTCGCACAGCAGAGCCCTGTGTGCAGCGGGCAAATGCAGCCTCGCTCGTCTCAGCCTGCTCCCTTCCCAGGAGCAGCATTTCAGATTTCGCAGCTCAAATTGGAAAAAGCAAAGGTTTTCTTGAATGAGGCCAGTGTCTGACATGATCAGAGCCCACGTGGGTGAAGGGAATGGCGGGGTGGTGCGGCGCCCAGGCAGGCAGGCCCAGCCTGCAGGGGCAGCTCCGCCCCCGGGACAGAGACGGCCCGGTGTGCAGGCCGCGCAGCCTCCGAGGCCCCGTGTTGGCCTCCGCATCACCCGCCAGGCGGTTAGGGTGAGCACTCGGGGTGAGGTGCTCGCTGTCCCCTCGGCTGGGTCTGCAACTCCAGCCACTGCGTCCGCGAGAGCTGCTGCTGTGTGACCGCGCTGGTGATCGCTGTCTCAGCATTAAGGGAATGGGCAGGGGCCGGCGCTGTGGTGCAGCGGGTAAGGACCTAGCCTATAGCGCCGGCATCCCAAATGGGCACTGGTTCGAGTCCCCACTGCTCCTCTTCCAGTCCAGCTGTCTGCTGTGGCCTGGGAAGGCAGTAGAAGATGGCCCATGTCCTTGGGCCCCCGCACCTGCATGGGAGACCCGGAAGAAGCTCCTGGCTCCTGGCTTCGGATCAGCTCAGCTCGGGCCTTTGTGGTCGTTTGGGGAGTGAACCAGCAGATGGAAGACCTCTCTCTCTCTGGCTCTACCTCTCTCTGTAACCCTGTCTTTCAAATAAATAAAATAATTCTTCAAAAAAAAGGGAATGGGCAAAGAGGGCATGGCCTCAAGTGAAGAGGAGAAGCACTTGTTGTTAAGGAAACAAAATGCCTAGAGGGGGACTGGCTGTTAGATCGTCACTGAGAGCACAGGAATGGGCAAGCACATCCGATCCTCCCCTGCGTGCTGACCTCCAGCAGCTGCCTGCTCTGTGGCGGGGCTCCCGGTGCAGTCATCCACACGTCCAGGCCTTTCCAGCTTCGTGGCTGAGGCGGGGACGTCACAGCCAGGCCCCGGGGGGGAGGTGGTCCGAGCTGGGAGGGCACCTGATGCCTGGTGGAGCCGCTCCTGGCAGCGTTTGGGTGAACACAGCCATCTCCCTCCCAGTCTCCTGTGCTGGTGCCTCCCGGGCAGCTCCTGCGTCCTTCCCCGGGTCCTCTCCTTCCTGGGCAGCTCCTGCGTCCTCCCCCGGGTCCTCTCCTTCCCGGGCAGCTCCTGTGTCCTCCCCCGGGTCCTCTCCTGTGTGATCCCTGGGGCCCACGTGTCAATCAGATTTGGGCTTTCCCAATGGCCCCAGCAGTCCTTGCAAATAACACATTTTAAATCACAATTCACATCTTTTTGGAAATGTTGCTGTGTTTATCTGGAACAAGAGAGGGAGAGATGGGGGTCCCACAGGCAGGGTCACTGCACAGGTGCGGGCAGCCAGGAGCCCATCCAGGCGGGGTCTCGCAGGGTGTGCGTGGGTGCCGTGACTGACATGTGGTGTGCAGGAGTCTTTGTCTTGGATCTGTGGGGGCATTGTCCACTCCCGGCCCTCCCGCTCCGAGGGGCATCTCGGACCCGGCGGTGGGAGCCTCGGGTGGGGGTGGGGGTGGGACCGTGGGACCAGGACGTTGGCAGCTGTGTGCAGGGCACATTTCACCCGCAGCCACCTGGGCATCCGAGGAGAGGAGAGGCTGAGCTTTCTTTGTAAAGGATTAACGTTTCGCTAGCAGCAAGCAGCTTATACAAATTAAAACACAGGAGATCACAGACGACGACGGCGGATCAGGTCCAGAACAGAGGCGAAGCGGAGACCCTGGCGTCCACCCTGCAGGCCGCGGCGGCCGCCCCGAGATGAGTTGGTGACCGGCTCCGGGGGCAGCTCTGGCCTCAGGGGGCTGTCTGCAGCGGCCCCTCCTCGCCACACCACGCGACCCCTCCTCTGCCTGCACACGGCCGCAAACACCGGCAGTCACTCCCTGCACATCTGCACCTCGAAGCTGCCGCGGACGCAGGGGCAGGTGTCGGCTGGGTCTCTCGGCTCAGTTTTCTCAGAAACAAGCAGAGGGGAGGCCACTTGAGAGCCTGCCGGAGCCTGATGGATGGGCAGAGCACACAGCTCCCCCGTGATGCTGGTGGGCTCGGGGGCACTGCCCCTCACCCGGTGTGCCCCGTGCCTTCCTGCCCCGTGTTCACAGCACCGCGACCCGGGCTGCAGAAGCCTTGGGCCGCTCTCAGCATGACCGCCGCTGCCCACCAGCGTCTCAGCTGATGACCGAGCCCCCGCAGGTCAGGCCATGGAGACCCCGGCGGTGCGCCAGCAGCCTTTCCTCAGAGCTGTGGCCGCCTCCATCTGTGCTGGCGAGGCTGCGTCTGCCCAGGCTGCTGACCGCGAGTGACTGCGAGTGACCTCCAGTGACCGTGAGTGAGAGGCAGAGGCCCCTGCGTGCGGCCAGGGAGCCGGCCAAGTCCCCTCTGTGGACTCCGTGCTGCAGACTTCGGCTGTGCGATTAAGTGGGGCTCCTGTATTTTCAGCTCCTTTTCAAAAGGGAGTTGATGGTTTTCCTACGCTTCGTTCTCCCTGTGGTCTGAGTCTCTCTCTCTCTGTGTCTCCCAAGTTCAGTTAGTTAGCTTTGATGAAGGGCGTCACCGTGCCCAAACCGACTGGCATCCTTGGCAGGCATGGATGAGTGTTCTGGACCCTGTGCACGAGGGACAAGGGACTGGAATGCACGAGGGGCCGTCGTCCACTTCACACACTGCGTCGCCTCCCACAAGCCGTGGACCTGGGCCGTGGCGTCGGCTGCAAGAGGGAGACACCTGCCCGACTCCTCGGGTCTCGGCCTCACCAGGCCCGCCACACCTCTTCTGGTCGGGAATACATTCAATGCCTGTTCATCTTTTCTTCTTGAGTTTAGGAAGACGCAGTTTCGGTAATGACTCACTGGCAATTAGCACAATTTTTAAAAAAGTGAAAAGTTCAGCTCTATTATTTCTGTCACCGTCATGTGCTGAGTGAAGGCTCCCAGATGCGCCCTGGCTCCTTCGTTACTTTCTTCCTGTGCCGTCATCGTCCCACTGCAGGGCAGAGACTGGGGGGCCCTGTGAGGCTGGGACACGGTTCCCTTCCCCCACCCACGTCTCCTCCTCGCCGACACCTCAGTTGTCAGAAGTCACAGGGGACAAAGGCTGTGCTGCTGCTGCTGCTTTTTAAGATTCTTTATTTGAAAGGCAGAGTTACAGTGTTGGAGAGAGAGAGAGAGAGAGAGAGAGAGAGAGAGAGAATCTTCCATCCACTGGTTCACTCCCCAAATGGCTGCAAAGGCTAGGGCTGGGCCAGGCAGAAGCCAGGAGCCAGGCGCTTCTTCCAGGTCTCCCACATGTGTGCAGAGGCCATTTTCCGCTGCTTTCCCAGGCCATTAGCAGGGAGCTGGGTCAGAACTGGAGCAGCGGGGCCTCGTACCAGCGCCCACATGGGATGCCAGTGTCGAGGGGGCAGCCTGCCTCTGAGTCACCTTAGCAGGGATGCCTGTCACGGATGATGGCTGCCGTCGAGTAGGAGAGTGAGGGCTCCCGGCCCTGAGCAGATGTTCTCAGGCTGTTTGAGGTGTCAGTGACACAGAAGGGATTGCCCTTTGCATCTGTGATCTCACAATGCACTTAGCAGGTTAAATCGTGCATGTGTGAAGTCTGCAGTAATCCGTGCCGTCTCGCTTCTCCTCTGAAATTCACTGGGCAGGAATCCTGTGCTGGGTTCCGGGAGGGAGGATGGAGGAGGGAGATGGAGGAGGGAGATGGGGGAGGGAGGATGGGGGAGGGAGATGGAGGAGGGAGATGGGGAGGGAGGATGGGGGAGGGAGATGGAGGAGGGAGGCTGGGGGAGGGAGATGGAGGAGGGAGATGGGGGAGGGAGGATGGGGGAGGGAGATGGAGGAGGGAGGCTGGGGGAGGGAGATGGAGGAGGGAGGCTGGGGGAGGGAGATGGGGGAGGGAGGATGGGGGAGGGAGATGGGGGAGGGAGGCTGGGGGAGGGAGATGGGGGATGGGGGAGGGAGATGCAGAGGGAGGATGGGGGAGGGAGATGGGGAGGGAGGATGGGGGAGGGTGGATGGGGGAGGGAGGATGGGGGATGGGGGAGGGAGATGGGGATGGGGAGGGAGATGGTGAAGGAAGATGGGGGAGGGAGATGGGGGATGGGGGAGGGAGGATGGGGATGGGGGAGGGGGATGGGGAGGGAGATGGGGGAGGGGGATGGAGGGTGTAAGTTGGCACTGACGTAGGGCCCCTGGCGGTGGTCCCTGTGGGAGGTGCTTTACAGAGAAGGAGTCCCTTCGGGATTGGCCGGGGGGTGGGGGAGGGGAGGACTGAATGCACAAGGGCGTGCCTGTGGGGCAGGAAGTTAGTCTAGAGCTTGGTGGAATTCAGACCAGAGAGAAAGGAAGCTGGCTGCGGGCCCCTCCTGGGGATGTTAGGGATGGGGGAAGGTTGAGCGTCTGGAACCTGAAAATCCAAACTCTGGAAAGCCCCAAGATCTGGAGACTGTCGGTGCTGACACCGCGAACGGACAGGTCCTCGCCGGGTTCCGTGGGGGCGTCTCGGTCGACACGCAGGTGCACTGAAGATGTTAGAGAAAACTGGCTTCAGGCTATGTGTGTGTGAGGTCAAGTTCATGCGTAGGCTTGAGTCCCCTGCGAGAGATCGCTTTATGTTTGTGCAAACACACAACTGGAAGACTCCTGCGTCAGAGACACTGCGGGACTCCACCCGGGTGTCTGCTCTCCAGGGACACGAGCACAGGGAGAGGTCACTTGAAAGAGGCCAGCTAAGCAGCCCCTGGGCCTCTCCGGCCATGAGGTCACCACTGGCATCCCATAATCCAGCAGGTGGCCAGCACATGGATTTGCAGAGCCTGAAGGACAAAGCTGCTCTCAGCCCCACGATGAAAGGAGTGTGTAGTCGGGACGGTGACGTCAGATCTGCCTGCTCCAACTAGAAGAATCGCAGCTGATCTGCGAGTGCAGCTTGCGGCATCAGCTTTGTGACCTCAGCGTCACACCGTGGTGCTCACTCTGGGAACTCCAAATTCAAGAGTGGGGGAGGAAGTTAATTTATTCTGAGAAGTGACTTCGTGCCAGGCTCTCGGCGAGCTGCTTTCCAAGCGCATCTTGCGTATCTTCATAGCGATTTGCCAGAGCACACGGCGGACTTGGGACACTACCAGAGACGAAGCCACACGCGTGTGGTCCCTCCCTTTTGGTGATTCCAGAAAGCCACGCCGCTCAGATGCTCCAGGGGAGCCGTCTGGCGTAGTTAGGGCTCTCAATGCACCCCCTAATCCCTCCGGCCTGTAGATGGGTTGCTTTCCACAGCCAAGGAGTTCTCTGTGGATAAATTAAGGCTAATGGCCTTCAAGTGGGGAGATTGTCCTGATTCTCTGGGCTCTTCCATCTAATCACCGGGCCTTGGAAGCGGAGAAATCTCTCTGGCTGCAAGCAGAAGAGAAGGTGGTGGAAGACAGGCAGGAGGCATGGCAGATGGAGGCCAAGAGGCGGGCAGCCCCTGCCACCCGGGGTGACCGAGGGCCCCTGGGCCAGGAACCTGGAAGAGCCCCAGCAGCTGTGAACGACCCCAGCGCCAGCTACAAGGACCAGGAGCTGCAGTCCTTCACTCCTTGGGGTGGATTCAGCCCAGAGCATGAACGAACTTGGAGGTGGCTTTGTCCCCAGATGCTGCCGTTGGCAGCAGGCCCTGAAGACAGAGCTCTCAGCCGAGGAGCAAAACCGTGAGGCTGTGAATGCGTCTCAGCATCCATCCCGAGTGACACGGCCATCTGTTAGGGCACCTGTGGGAACGACCCAGCGCCGGGGTCCCTGACCCAATGGCTGCACCACAGAGGAGCAGGTGCAAGCATTCGGGAATGGTGGGGTCCAGCGTTCACTTCCGGGGGAACCACTGGGAGGCACGGCTGGTTTCTTTCTGAACAAAGCTATGAATGTGACCCAGAGCTGCAGCCCAGCTGGTCCACAGCAGGCCCACGAGGATCCCGTGTGGGCGACGTCTTTCCTGCACTGCCCCCGACCCCGCCATGGTGAAGGGCCGAGAAGAAACAAACCGAGCTCCCCTTTTCTGAACGCCCTGATAACTGCAGTCCAAGGAGCTCACATGGGATGACAGGCAGACACGGCTTCCATCCAGGCCCTTCACGTGGTCCTGGTGAGTGAGCCAGGACCAAGCGATGGGGTCCTGCTGGGTGACCCCAGCCAAGGAGGGAGCTTTCCTCAAAGTGCACCTCCCGCCCCTCTGCATCCGTGTGCTCACGTTCATGGCTGTGTGGTGAAAACCTCCACCAGAATCCTGCTGAACCCCCATGAGACTGAACTCCTGGGCCCCTGGCTCAACCCAGGGCAGAACAGCTGTGACGGTCTCTCTCGTGAGGCCGGCGTGGCCAGGCAGCAGCACCGGGCACCAGGGGAGCTCTCACTCCTGTCTGCAGTGGGGACTTTGCACCTGGCACTTCTGTTCCTTTAGCCCGTGTTCTCGTCCGACACGGCCCAGGTCCTGTGTGAGGGGTCTTCAGGTCCCGGCCAGCCTGGCTCCGGTTCATGTCCAGGGCATGTGCAGGGCAGGCTGGCTTTGGAACCTGCACCTACAGTACTAACGTGACTGGCTTAGCCCTGAAGGGAATACCATTACTGTCAGGGCAAGAGAAAACACATCGGTGATGATTGGTAACTACCCAAAGGCAAGCAAAACACGGGTCACAGTGGGTGAGCTGCAGGTGCTCATGTGTCTGCCTGTCAGCCACTCACGTGTACCATGTCTGCCTGTCAGCTGCTCACATGTATGTGTGTCTGCCTGTCAGCCGCTCACGTGTACCCATGTCTGCCTGTCAGCCACACATGTGTACCATGTCTGCCTGTCAGCTGCTCACATGTATGTGTGTCTGCCGGTCAGCCGCTCATGTGTACCCGTGTCTGCCTGTCAGCCGCTCACGTGTACCATGTCTGCCTGTCAGCCGCTCACATGTACCATGTCTGCCGGTCAGCTGCTCATGTGTACCCGTGTCTCCTGTCAGCTGCTCACGTGTACCTGTGTCTGCCTGTCAGCCGCTCACGTGTACCGTGTCTGCCTGTCAGCTGCTCACATGTACCGTGTCTGCCGGTCTGCACCCGTGGAAGCCGCGCGGAGAGCTCGGCCTGGGGCAGGGGTCCCCATCCCCCAGCATCTCCTGGTTTGGAGCAGAGGGGCTGCATTCCATCCATGACGCCTTGTTCCCCCACTTGGCCACGGGCAGCTGGGTTGACAGAAGTGGGTGGGAGCTTCCTCTGAATCCTGGAGCCAGCTCCGAAGAGTTCTCCACCCCATGCGTGCTGGGGGGATGTGAGGCACCCCAAGTTCATGTCCCAGCACGACCGAGCCTCACAAGCAACGGAAGCCGTTGGGAGGTGCAGGGGCTGTGCGGAGGAGAGTGGGCTTGGGTTCAGCACCTGGAAGCCCGGTTCTTCCTCCACCAGGCACAGAGAAGAAACCAGCATGGACTGCGTTTGGCATTGGCTAACGGAAGTGACCTGTCTGGGGTAGGAC
The DNA here is from genome assembly GCF_033115175.1 of Lepus europaeus. NCBI lineage: Eukaryota > Metazoa > Chordata > Mammalia > Lagomorpha > Leporidae > Lepus > Lepus europaeus. The sequence continues at coordinate 948,589 of NC_084837.1, forward strand.
AGGCAGATACTGCCAGGGACACGGCACAGGCTGCCTGGCACGGCGAGGTCCCGATCCCCTGACATGCTGGCAGCTGTGAGGGGCAGGGTGAGGGGCGCAAGGCAGCCCTGCCTTTCCATGAGCTTCCAGAACGCTTCAGGAGCGCTTGGCTCTGCTCCCAGCGGTGCTCTGAACTCGGCAAGAGATGGCTTTTCCTGGAGGAAACCTCATTTGCAGCTTTAGCCTAATTGCATTTGCATGCCAGCCACCGTATGCTTATCAGAGAAGAAAGGGAGGCCGGGGAGCAGGCTGGGGAGCAGGCCATCTTGTGCTGTGCAGGCTCCGCCCGGCCTCTGTCTCCCATGCCCCTCCACGGCACTGCTCGGACCTCCGGCCTGATTAGCGCCCTGCACCCAGCAACACCTGGGAAGGCACCCTGCCCACCAGACCGCTCAGACGGCTGTTGGGTTTGGGCAGCTTTAATCTGTGTTTGCTGGTTGATATTTTCCTAACTTCGTCTCTGAGAGTCTATTGGTTTTCTAAAACTCTAATGTGGTCCCTGGGACAGAATGAAACGGTGGTGCTGGGAAAATGGATGGGTTGGAGGAAGAGGTTGCCATGGAAACCATTAGGGCTTGATGATGGAAGATGATGGCGCATCTGCTGGGAAGAACTTGAAACCAGGAGGACACTTGATCCTCCGTGGCAGAGGCCACGAGGGCCTGGAATTGAATTTCCAAACAGGGGCCGGGAGGCGGGCGCTTGCACTGCTTCTCCACTGTCTCCCACGCCGCCTCTGCAAGCACGGGGTGCGTCTTGGAGCCCGGGGACACAGGATGCAGCGCCCGGGGCTGGTGGGGGACGCCGAGTGCTGCGGACGCCTCTCCTTGGGGGCAGCTAGGTCGGGAGGGTGTGGGCCTGACCCGGCACAGCCTGGCGTCTGCTCGGCCTCCCCCTGCCTGTGTGGTGGCCCTGCTGCAGGGCGGGGATCCGGCTCCTTTGTTTCAGGGAAAATCGAAGAAGGAAAGGAGGACTGAAGGGAAACGGGTGGGCATTGATGAATCCTTCAGTGTGCTCCTGAGAGCAGGGTGGGATCCCACACTTCCTGAAAGACTGACCTGTGCCCGGAGCCCTGGCGGTCCACGTGGGCATGCAGACGGTCCACGGTCACCGCGGACCGAGAGCCGGCGGAGGACCCGAGCCCCACTCCTCACCCTCAGCTGAGCTGCTGGGCTTCAGGGGGGCTCCCGCAGGGGCTGCACTGCAGGCGTAGGCGCGGGCGCGGGTGCGGGCGTGTCCCGGTCACGCGGCTCCTGCAGCCTGCTCTAAGCAGGTGCGTCCTTCCCATTCACGGGAACGCGTGGATTCTCTCCCTCGCTGTGGTTGCCGTGGACAGAGCAGTCTGGTGCTTGTCCACACAGGCCAGCTTCCCAGGAGCGCAGAAAAGCAGACCGGGAGAAACACTAATGAGAAGCTTCGCTTTAAAAATGCCGAGATTTATAGCAAAGGAGAGGTTGGCTGCTAGGACGGAAGCAGAGGTCCGCAGACGCTCGGTTTTCACGGCCCTGTAGAGGCTGAGACCCCTGCGAGGCTTTGCTGGTGCTCTGTTTCCATTCATTGGTTATTTTTACTTCTTAGAAAGGCAAAGTAACAGAGAAAGAGTGAGAAAGAGTGCCTATCTAGCCGGCGCTGTGGCTCACCAGGCTAATCCTCCGCCTGCGGCGCCGGCACCCCAGGTTCTAGTCCCGGTTGGGGCGTCAGATTCTGTCCCGGTTGCTCCTATTCCAGTCCAGCTCTCTGCTGTGGCCTGGGAAGGCAGTGGAGGATGGCCCAAGTGCTTGGGTCCTGCACCCACATGGGAGACCTGGAGGAAGCACCTGGCTCCTGGCTTCGGACTGGCATCGGCCATGGCGGCCATTTAGAGGATGAACCAACGGAAGGAAGACCTTTCTCTCTGTCTCTTTCTCACTCTAATTCTGCCTGTTAAAAAAAAAAAAAAGAGCTCCTATCTGCTAGTCTGCTCCCCAAATGCCCGCAGCAGCCAGGCCTGGACTGGGCCAATCCAGGGGCCTGGAACTCAATCCAGGTCTCCCTCCAGGTGGCAGGGACCGGCGTCCTTGAGCCATCGCCTGCTGCCTCCTGGCGTGTGTGTTGCCAGCCTGTGCGTGTGGTGCATCTGCAGTCTGCTTGTCACGGAGATGGACGTGTACTTGGCGTTGGCCTCCACGCAGCCGGGGGTGAGCTCGGTGCTGTTCCTCCTGTGCAGGCAAACTCAGCCCCTCGCAAGGGAAGGCACCACGTGTGCCGCAGGGTCTCCACGCTCGCTAACCGTGCCACGCGTGTGAGACCGCTCCCCTCCGTGTCTCCTGGTTCTTGGCGTGTCGTAGCTGTGTTTTGGAGAGCTTGGCCTCAGCCCTGTGGATTTCACCGCAGATTCTGCAGGGAGCGGGTTTGCTGCTGTAGATGTCAGAGCACATCGATCACGCAGTTCCTGCGGTCACCTGTCCTGCGTGGTGGGGCTCAGCTGGGTCTCCGCTGTAGGTCACAAAGCCAAAACCAAGCTGTAGGCCAAGCTCAGCTGTTGCCGAGAGGCCACTGGGAGAGAATCCACGTCCAGGACTGGGCTGGCTTCCTCTTGTTCAGGTCGTTGCAGGAAGGCAGACCCAGGATTTGCAGGGCGTGGTCCCCGGCTCTGTGTCTCCTGTGTCTCCTATGTGCTGCGTCTCCCTGGCTTCCTCTTCTGCCTCCAGGAGGAAAACTCTGCATGTTAAGGGCTGTGTGGATCACCAGGCCCATGCAGAAACTCCAGGACAGTCTCCCTACCCCGGGGCCCACTGCGGGTGGGTGCTTGGCCTGGAGTTGAGACGCGGCTTGGGACACCTGCCTCCCGGGCCAGAGGCCTGGGTTTGCATCTCAGCTCTGGCTACTGACGCAAGCTTGCTGTGTCCACAGGTTCTGGGAGGGAGCTGGGATGACTGGAGTAACTGGATCCCTTGCTGCATACGTGGGCGGCCTGGACTGAGCCCCCAGCTCCCAGCTTCCGCCCCTCCCAGCCCCAGAGGTTGCGAGCATTTAGGAAATGCACAAGTGGATGGCAGCTTTCTGTCTCTGGTCTTTCTCGCTCCCCCTCTGCCTTTCAAATGAATTAATAAATATTTTCTAGTCAGCTGACTAGTAATGGCAGCAGCATCTGCGAAGTGCCCCTTTCCAGGCAGCGTGGGGTAGGGACACCAGCAGTGAAGGCCACGGTGCCACGTCCCTGCCTGCACACAGATTCCGTGGCACCCATGCCACACGGAAGCAGAAGTGAGCACAGCTGGGAACGCTGTGTGTGCTCACAGCTTTCGTCCCTCCTCAGCCCCTGCACATTCATTTCGTCCGGATCTAGACTTTTCTTTGAGTGGCGGACTTTGGGGACCACAGTAGCAGGGGGGGCCCCTCTACTTGGGGAGTGGCAAATTCCGAGATGACCTCCCCCGTCCCCTGCAGCCATCCGGGGATCTGAGCCGTCCTGGGCTGCAGCACAGCTGTGCTGGGGGAGGTGCAGCCCAGGCTGGGCTTGCTCAGACCCCGCGGGGTGCCCCGCGCCGCTCCTTGTTCCGAGGTGTCCAGGTGCTCTAGTGTGTACTCAGGTGGACCCGAAAATCAGCTGCAGCCCCGGAGCTAAGCACAGGCTGGAATGCCCCCGCCGCCGCCGCCGCCACCCTGGTCTCCACACTGAAGCCTGCACAGTGGGAAGCAGACTCCGCTCCTTCTGCTGCCATCACGGCCCAGCCCTCCACTCACCCGTCAGGAAAACCCGCAACCTCGGGTTCTCATTCCTGTCCCCACCTTTGCCACCATGTCCTCCCCATCACCAAAGCTGCCGACCCGCACCAGCCCCGTGCCCACCTCGGGCAGCCCCCCATAGCTCTAAGCCGAACAGTACCACCTGGCCACGTCTGTCCCCCGGGTGCCCATTCCGGGCAGCCCCCCATACCTCTAAGCCGACCAGCACCACCTGGCCGTGTCTGTTCCCCGGGTGCCCACCTCGGGCAGCACCCCATACCTCTAAGCCGACCAGCACCACCTGGCCGTGTCTGTTCCCCGGGTGCCCACCTCGGGCAGCACCCCATACCTCTAAGCCGACCAGCACCACCTGGCCGCGTCTGTCCCCCGGGTGCCCATTCCGGGCAGCCCCCCCATACCCGAGAAGAACCAACTGCTCGCGTGTCTTTTGAACGCTCTTTGTCAATTATTAGGAACTCCCCCTGCTGTGGCTCCCGCCTCACTGAATTCTAACTAATCGCTTGTATCTGGCACGGAGCGGCGGCCGAGCCGTGTTCCCTCCAGGAACAGCCGACCTCTAATCACCGGCCGCACTCCCTCACCTAGGAGTGCAGAACGGGCGAGCTTGCGCGTGATTAGGGGCCACGGAGCACCGCGTCAGCCATGTGCACAGGCCAGCCGCCCCTCAGTGACCTTGGTTAGGCGTGACCAGTGCCAGGTTATCTCACGGGAGGAGAAGTGATGGAGGACAGCCTGACTTTGGTCAGCGTTGTCGCTTCCGGTGCCATCCCAATTAAAGGAACACAACAAAAGGACAAAAAAGACAACATGAGAGACCTGACTCTCGTTAGGGCGACTGCGAGGCATTTCCTAACGGAACGGCTGAGCACGCGTGGCCCTCCTGGGAGGGGTGGCCCCACTCGGAACCTTCCAGTGCTCCCCACCCAGCCCGCTGACAGCCGGCCTCTTCTCTGCTGCTGCCCCCCGCCCCCCAGCCAGCGTGCAGGAGCCAGGGGACTGAGCCACAGGCCTGGAGCCCACATCACACCCTGGGAGGCTCTGGTCCTGCATCAGTGCCTGTCGCTGCCACTGAGAGATGCTGAGAGCTCCATGCAGCCTCGTCCCGTGAACCCGAAGTGCAACTGAAATGGACCCAGGCCAGACCGCACTCCTGTCCTGGGCAGGGGAACGCATCTGAGAACCAGGCCGTGTGACCTGGGTGTGCGGGACACCCGCCATGCCTGGCCGTGTGACCCTGGGTTTGTGGGGCACCCACTGTGCCAGGGCCGTGTGACCTGGGTCTGCGGGACACCCACCGTGCCAGGGCTGTGTGACCTGGGTCTGCGGGACACCCACTGTGCCAGGGCCGTGTGACCTGGGTCTGCGGGACACCCCCTGTGCCAGGGCCGTGTGACCTGAGTCTGTGGGGCGCCCACCGTGCCAGGGCAGTGTGACCTGGGTCTGCGGGACACCCATCATGCCTGGCCGTGTGACCTGGGTCTGCAGGACACCCACTGTGCCTGACTGTGTGACCTGGGTCTGCGGGACACCCGCCATGCCTGGCCGTGTGACCTGGGTCTGTGGGACACCCCCTGTGCCAGGGCCGTGTGACCTGGGTCTGTGGGACGACCACCATGCCTGACTGTGTGACCCTGGGTCTGTGCGGCGCCCACCGTGCCTGGCCGTGTGACCCTGCTTGAGTGGGGTGCTCACCATGAACAAACTTTGGATGTGATTCAGGCTGACCACGGTCCTAACCCCGAAGGCTGTGACCCCAGGAGCACCTGCTTTCTGAACGCCACCGTGTGCTCAGTGCAGCACTGGACATTGCAGCCACGTCATCTACTTCTTCCTCAGGACAATTCGGATGAGAGCAGAGTATCTCCTGCTTTGTCTAAACATGAAATTAATCTGCTCACGATTAAGCACGTGGCCTTAAGTCCCACCACTGGCAAACTGAACTTGTCCTGCTGCAGGCCAGTGTCGGTGCCGAGTCTGGGCTGTGCTCAGGGCTGCGCAGGCACACGAGGAGGGGTCTCGAGCCAGGGAGCCGCTCTGCTCCGCGTCCCCGGCAGGGTCTCTGCACCTGAACGTGGAAGCATCCACCCGGGACCCCGGAAGTGGCGTCCGCTAATCTTCCCAGTGAACCGGGCAGGCTCGGGCAGATGGCAACTCTGAGCCTCGCTCCCGGCGACCACACTGCCAGAGCCTTGCCCGGCCGAATGGCGGCTCTGCCATCTGCACCTCAGCTCTGTGCCTGTTGACGTCTCCATGGAGCCGCCTGGGGGCCCCAGAGCAGCTCCAGATCCGACTCCCCTGTCAGTTTGCGTTCAGATGAGGAGAGCGTGCGACTGGGTGGTCAGGGGTCATCCTGGTCCACCCTCTCCATCTCTCCACACCGCTGAGAGAGCCAGGGCTCCTGGGAGACAGCAAGCCCTGTCCAGAAGCCGACTGCATTCCCCAACCACCACTGGACTTCTCAGCTTCAGAACCGAATCCTCAGTTTCTCCCGATGGCTGAATGTGTGTCAGCCTTTGTCGGTGTGTGAACCACTCTGACCTGGGAGAAAGCACCTGTAACCCCTGTTGTTAGCGCTGGCTGGGTGCGTGTGATCCAAGCTCTTCCGTTAGTTGGGAAGGTAGCAGGTGTGAGACAGGCGGCCCCC